>NC_135504.1:22048047-22348047 GCF_052857255.1 Amblyomma americanum | reverse complement strand
AAAAAAGTTTGCAGTTGGCGTTTGAAATCACCTTGGTTTCTGCGCCCTTCTTGCCTCAATTTAGGAAACGGCCTCATGGCAGTAGAGAAGTGGCACTTTTGCGGATCTTTAGCGGCACCTCTCTTCCTTTTTAAACATGGAATTCTGTGAACCTTTTCATGGGGTGTCATAAAAGAGATCTTATCATGCCTGAACGCAACTATGGCGAGAGGCACTATCTCATTCTATGCTGGAGCACATTTGTCAGTTGCGCCAGTTATCACAAGTACCGCATGCACTGGTCACTGGTTTCTTAGAAGCCGAATTAAATGTTAAACTGAAAAAGCTCCAGCACCTACTTGGTCAGGTTTGGGCTCTTGTATGGCCATCACCACTGCATTCGAGCTTCCCAAAGTGACCTTTTCTCTTGTACTGTGTCCATGCTGAGCTCACCAAGTGCCTCTGTGCATTATTTGACCCAAAAATTGGCTCTAAGACTAACGCTTGGACTGTGTGGAGCATTTCCTGTGCACGAAAACCAGACCACCGCTGCCACTGCTGCTCTGGCTTGCAGTGTCAGCATGATGATCTGCGAAAGGCTGTCACCGGTTAGTGCTCAGCAAAGATGGTGTCCTTACAAAACCTAACCGCCACAGACACACAAATGACCGTAATTGTGGTTGCATATTTTGCTTCTGGTTGATATATGCCTCGCAATTGAAAGCAGCCTTTCATCACGCAGTGCACTTGGCCAAAATGCACTGTGCCATGCACCACATTGATCATGATCTGCACAAAAGTTTTAACCAGCGTCAAAACTTGGCCAAGCCAGTGGCAAATTGCGAACGCTGCGTACACAGCACACCACGAAAGTTCTTTTACTGTGAACATCCAGATATAACAAACGAATGACGCATAATGATCATACGGGCTTTATAGGAAGAAATCCCACAGTCACTGAAACCATGGAGGGCATAGAGGAATTGTTTTTTTATATTGTGAGGTTGATCAGTGGGATGTGAGTAGAATGGAAGTTAGTTTAGTTAGTTGTACAGTGGGCTCTCGTTAAACGGAACCTCAAGGGACCGGGAAAATATGTTCCGTTTATCAGGAGTTTCGTTTAAAGAGAGAATAGGTTCAGCATTGCGCAATCCGCTTCCGCGTGAACCCTATGCGGCTGGCGCGCGCGCGCGCAGTTGGCAGTCTCAGCGTATCTCAATTTGCGAAATCTAGGTAATAAGGAGAACGGTACACTATGAGAACAAACTTTATTAGAGAAAAATAAGCAGTGAATTTTTGTTCCAGTAGTACTAGTACTGAAATTTAAAAAAAAAAATGTCAAAAGAGTGGGAATTACCACTTATTGGCTAGTGAAAAAGGATTTTATATTTGCTTGTTTGAGCTCTCGCAGTCGTTTTCTTTGAGGACCAAAGCGTGACGTCTCGAACGCCTCCCGCAGCTTGTCCTTGTCCTGAAGAATTCTTGTTAGGCTGCTTTTGGGGACGGCGTACTTCGTCGCTAGCTCCGTTTTCGTGAAGCCACCACTCTCGAAGTCGTTGATGATCTCCATCTTCCTTTCCAACGCAAGTGCATTGTGCGGTCGTTTTTGCGCTGCCATCGGACCGAAGAAAAGCTCTAGGGCTCTAGGGCTTAGGCCTAACTGAACACAACCGCCGTGAACGCGAGCGAGCGATGCGGAGGGCAGTGTACGAGCAAACCGGAAACCGCCGGAGACGGAAACCGGAGTGGTGACGCGGGGAGGAGGAGGGGAGCATTGATGCGTAACGCGATGGCGCTGCGCTTGTCCAACTAGTTGCGGTTTCGAGTTTTTCGGTTCCGTTAACGCGGTGGTCGCAAAATTTGAGTTCCGATTAACGAGATTTTTTTTACATTGGCTTAATACAAAACCAACCAATCGCGAGGCGTTTGTTCCGTTTAAGCGGTAGTTCCGTTTAACCGATTTCCGTTTATCGAGATTCTACTGTAGTAGCAATGAAAATTTTATGCCTCAAAGGTAATTGACCTTTCACACTAGAAAAAGGGGGTTGTTTTTCTCCTACATTCTAATCAATTATCTTTCAGGTAAAAAATTATTACACTAGTAATTTCCTACTCACCAGCATCACAAATTGTTTTTTTAATTCCCCTATGCTTCCCTTGGTTTCGGTGACTGTTGGCATTCCCCATATGTATGTCATAATGAACCACTCATTTCCCTATCCTAAATATACTTTGTTAGGTAATGGTTGATCTAAAGTATGGTGCGAAAGTAATTTGGGCATATACGAAACTCTGCCAAAAATGTTGCTGTTATAAATTGATGCAGTTTCAGTACAAAGCTGGTTCCATTCTTTGGATGTTAATGGTACAAATGACTGAAAGAAAACATTTTACATGATGGGATGTAGACTTTGTGATGATAGCCATTATTTTCACTCAGAAGGATTGTATTTTAAATTACAAAATGAATGGGATATCCCCATTTTACTCTATTGAATTCCTTCAGTTACTCCAAGACAGGTTGGCTTGAAGCAGAATGTCAGCAGGTTATGTTTGCTTTCATCGTGATGACCGTTTTGCTTATGCCCTCAAAAGTTAACTAGAGCAGGTCACGTAAACGCGATTGCAAAGGGTCCATTTCAGGGAATATTGGCAGCAAGGGAGACATCGCCAGGAACAGAGGTGCAGTGAACCAACAACTCCCAGTGCAAGACAATGCTAATTGGAGGGTACTACAGGCAAAACGTTCACCGTACATTGGGAACCAAAATCCAGCTGGTTCAAAGCCGAGTGTGTGATAGTACAGTAGAATCCCGCTGTTAGGTTCCCGGGTACTGCGTTGTCCCGGCTGCTGCGTTTTTGTGAGCCAGTTCCGTCCCATACAAGCTCCCATAGAAACCCATGCAATATGGACTCGGCTGTTACGTTGCAACCATGCCGGTGTTCTCACATGTTGCGTCATAAATGTCACCTCGCAATAGTGGTCTACCCCGTTCCAGGATTTGACATTCGACGTTCAGGTAATTGTGATGTTTATTCCATTCCCTTGCAGTCTAAATTAATCAAGTTTTACTTTATTGCAGTGCGTTGCAGAAGTCTGAGCAGCAGAGGGTGAAGGACAATCAGGACACATCACGGCTGACGCAGGAGTTCACCCACCGCTTGGCCCGCCTCGAGACCAAGCTCATGGACACGGCCAGGGTGAGGGCTCATGCCAAGGCTTCTTGGTAAATTGGGAACACTCGGGAAAGCGAGAAGTGGCTGGGACCATTCTTCAGACAAAGATTGGGTTCTCTGGAGGGAAGAGGTGTGTCAACATGGCTACTACCTATGAAAGCAGTAACGTGTGCTGGACACTACTTTTGGTCGTTGTTCACAATTGTTGAAAGCAGCATCTATTGCTAACCTGAAAGGGAGTTTTGTGGTTAGGGCGCTCGGCTATTGAGCCGGAGATCCCGGGTTCGAACCTGACCAAGGCGGCCGCATTTTGATGGAGGCGAAACGCAAAGCCGCCCATGTGCTGTGCCCGGTCAGTGCACATTAAAGATCCCCAAGTGGTTGAAATTATTCCGGAGCCCTCCACTACGGCACCTCTTTCTTCTTTCACTCCCTCCTTTATCCCTTCCCTTACAGTGTAGTTCGGGTGTCCACCGAGATGTCAGGCAGATACTGCGCCATTTCCTTTGCAAAAAAAACCAATTTTTCAATTTTTCAGTCAGTACCTATTACACTTATTAGCACACAAACCTTCCTTGAGCAGCTTTAATGGAATTGCCCCTAAAATTCTGCAGAAACCCCCCATTGCACTTCAAATGGCATTTGTACCATTTTGTAGCAACAGGTTTCACTGGATCCTCTACAGGATAAGCAGCATTACTGTCATAGTAGGGCAACAATTGAGAACCTCTTGATTCACCTGGTGGCCAAAATGATTATCATCCATTGGGAGGGGGCCTAAGCTATGAGGGGCATATAAGCCGAATTGTAGGTGCTTTCAAGAATGTATAGTCAGACACGATTTGAAGATGATCGCTTTGTACTTAACCTACTTGAATTAAAGTGCTCTAATGCAGTTTATTATTGCAAGGAGGCTGAACGAGGTACATGTGCTTAGCTATCCGCAGTTCCTCTATCTTTCACTGTTATTGGAACATAAGTGACCATCACACAGGGAAAGTTTATTATTCTAGTTCAGCAGAAACGAAAGCTGAAAGTCTTCAGACCTCATTAAGCTGTCGACATCTTGGTAAGTTAGGGTAGCAGCATTCATCGAAATGGGCTAAGACCTTTAGAAATGAGTCTTCTTCCATGTTCATGCTGCTGTTTTTGCTCTGGATATGGGCCTGGCAGCTACCACGCTTGCGGGGGATTATGTTTGTGGTAGTACAGTTACTGTAGTTATTTCTTAACATCCTTAGGGAAAGGGTCAAAAGTCCTGAAGCTTCTTCGGAGAGCAGATCAAGCATGTATATTACCTCTCTTATCTGGCAGAGGCTACCTTACAGGTGCAACTCATTTTCCTCCCATAGCTATTACAGAAGCAAAAACCAAACATTTCTTGTTTGCTGTTTGTTTTGCGCAAAGAATGATGGGCATTGCGAAGATTGTTTGTTCCAGCAGGCTGCGAAAATCTTCTAGTCAGCAAGACCTGCTGCTTGTTCGACTGATTTTGAAAACGTTCGTGCTTTATTTCTTTTTTTCCCATTTAGGAAAGAGATTCACTGAAGGGAAAACTGGAGGCTTTTCAACAAGATGCTGTGTCCAAGTGAGTGAATGTGGCTTTCAACACACACTCAATATTTTGCAGCAGGTCTGAGTTTTCTCACAACCATCTTCTAGCAGGGAAGGGAAAATAAAATTAAAAGCACTGACCGCATACTGTGACATATACACAGTGAAAAGCAGGTTAGGGTGACTATGGTCTATACGGTAGACTCGCATTAATTGAATCTGATGATTCGAACTTTCGGGTAATTCAAACAAATCTCAAAATTTTGGCTGGCTGGCTGTATTATCAATAGTCCGTTGTGCCTCAGGCGATGCGGGCTGGGCAATATTATTTTTCTTTTTTTGCCCGCACTAATATATGTATTATCAACGCATTTTAAAGCCGCTTAGCTCGTACCATGGATTTTCTCAAATTCGCTTATTTCAAAGCTTTTTGGCTTGCTGCAGTACTCCCAATGCATGAAAGAGCGGCGGCCAAGGTCGGATACGTCAGATTTTCCGTGCCGCGTGAGCTGAAAATTCAGTCTTTCCAATCCGTTAACTCAAATGCAGTATGAAGGTGGGGACGCGTGTCGATCAGTCTCTCCCGTCGCCCCATAGTTTCACTTTCCGAGCTTCACTAGCGGGCTGAATGACATCAGCTATCAGCCGCACATTAAGGTGCCAAGGCCAGCTGTGCGCTGTTTCGGATGCTGATAAGACACATCACTGGGCTTTTTTTTCTTTTTTGCGTTTTAGGTGTCACATTCTGGTAAAAATGTGTGTTCCACTCGCTCTCGTGCACATAGTCTGTGTGCCGAAAATGCGCTGTCATCGTGAGCTGCTCGTTGTGTGGCGGCTCCACCACTACTGCGGCGCATCTGTGTAGGAGGCCACAGAAGGCATTACTATTTTTGAGCATCTCTGCTTTAATATTCCCGACAGTGGGCATGCAGTACACCATGACGGAATGCCAGAAAACCATTGCTGCGCAGTTTTCACTGAAAACAAGACGTCCATTGCTTTTTTTCTTCAGTTAAATTTTCTATGGTGCAAAATTGTTTTCTGAAAGGAGTCTGTAGACGTTTGATTTGTATAATTCGGACGTTTTTTTCAGTACCTTGAGGTCGCAATTAATGTGGTTTTACTCTATTAGGAAACCAGCGCATTATTGCTAACTTTTTTTCAGCCATGCAACCAGTTAGAGTGAGATTGCTGGTTGACTAAAGACGCCACTGCATTTCACCCATATTTTATGTTGTGCTTAAGCATTGAGCTTCATTTGCATAGTGAAATAGTTGTACAATGCTATCTGTATGCACAAGTGTCCAGAAAGAATTTCACATTTAGTCTCTGACCACATTAAGGTGCACTTCTGATAATTCAAGCAAAAATCTGCTCTCCTGAAGTTTGAATTAATGAGAGTCGTCTTTAGTATGCTTGTAAAGGTGAGGAGAAAAGATTGGAATGGGCACAATTTGTTCTGTCATGCCCTCACGCACTGTACTGTTCAGTTAACCAGCATGGCAGGGTTTCCTCATGACCGCCATGTCTAACACGTATACTTTTCAAGCTTTAAACCACTCTTATCTTTCGGTCATAAAAATTGCAAATGTCATGCAACTGTGTGGCTAACATGGGCACAAAACTGTGATCAGTGCCTAATGTCCATAATAGGCACATTAGATGTCATATATTACATCTGCAGCATCAACAGTCGGCAGACAAAGATGAGGATTGGAGAGACGTGGGGTGAAAAAGGCGTAGCAAAAAAAAACTAGCACGAGAAACACGACCACTGGAAATGAAGGATGACAGATGATCACTGGTTCTGCTGTTGTCTGTCTTCTGTCTTTTCATTTAGTCATGCTTTTTGTGCCAGTTCCTTTTGGTTTGAAGCACCAGCTCAACCATTCAGTTGGGACAAAGACATGTTGTCTTTATGCCTTGTTCTTATGTGCTACGTCGCTACGCCATGCGGTCATTATTGAAATGCGGATGAATGGAATGAAATGTGGATCTGACCGCAAGAGGGATTATACTTTCAAATTAATTTATAGGCGAGGAAAGAGTGGTTCTTGAAACTGTGTGCATTGGAAGTGATCATCTGTCTTTTTAACCTTTTTTTTCCTCACAGGGTCAGCATCTCCCAGATGGACGTCCTGCTCAAAGAAAAGGATGAACAGATTGCTGAGCTCATGTCAGAAGGTGAATTTACTGCTTGCATCGTTCAGGCTAGTGTTAACAGATTCACTAAGCGTACCACTCAAAGATTTGGACATTTCACATCAGCTATATCTGTTTTAAATGGATTCATGTTGCACGTGTGTTATGTCTAAGCATTTGAAACAGTGCTGTTCAGCCGTGCAGTTGTAATTTAGTAACGCATGTCATGTTAAAAAATTTGCATAAGCTTACTCTTTATGTGTCTTCTATCCTATGTGTTTATGTGTCTTTATGTCTTTGTGTGTTTTGTGAGTTTGTGTCTTCTATCCTGGTTACTAGCTATTCCTGCAGTTCCAGCATTGCTCGGACATTTCTTCGCAGTGTACAACCACCACAGTTCACGAAACAATTTTTTTCAAGTACTTCCTGGTCAATTTCAGCAGTGAAACCTCTGTACAGCATAAAAAATGAGGCATGCAAGCAAATAGAGCGGTTTTTGAAGAAAAACAAATTTTTTTCTTCATTTTTTGGGATTTCAAAGCTGCGTCCCCTCTTCATGAAGCAGTTGGTGCCATTGGAAGCAGTTGTCTGTCCTTGTAATCATTCGTACTTGTGTGTTTCTAAAAAGAGCAAACTAATGGAATTGAATGATGCAGGGTTTTGAGGCAGGTGCTGATCTGTTGCTGCATGTGTGCTCCTCGATCACTTGCAGGTGAGAAGCTCTCCAAGCAGCACCTGCAGCAGTCGACCATCATCAAGAAGCTGCGGACCAAGGAGCGAGAGATGGAGAACCTCATCAAGACACACAAGTAGGCTTCTGTTGCCGTGTATCTTTGAACTTCAATGTTGCGAGTTTCCTCTAGGCTTCCTTGCTGACGCTGGAACTCCCTTTGTTTTGGGGGGACGGTGAAAGACAGATGTGAACATGTTGCATTTCAAATCGGGACAGCTGGGGCACGGAGAGAGGCGGCTACAAGGCATTGTTTTGGGTGCTTGGAAAGAAATGTTTCCTTTGTGTTCAAAAGCTCTTCACTTGTCTGTGGGTGCTTAGCCCCCGAGTGGAATTGGATGAGCCAACTGTCATTTCTGGCTCAAGACGAGTCTGGCTCGTCATGTATTTTATGGGGCTCCGGTTTTATGCGGTCTGGTTTAAAGGGAGTAGGGCTCATCTAAAGCATTTTTTTTCGTTTGCTGACAGATGGCAACACAGTTACTGAATGGTCATTTTGGTACCGTTTGCAAAGAAAAAATTCCTCCAATATAGTGGGTTAAGGAGGAGCTTTATTTCTGAAGCACATTATTATTTAGGCAGACGTGTAGGGAGAGGTTTCTCTGAGTAGCCTATGGTTTACGGAAAGCTTGTTGAAGAGAGACTAATGACGCACAGAAGGTGAAGCAGAGTTCAAGCAACATTTATTGTGAGAAATTTTGGAAAGTTCCAGCATGTTAAGGTGTCTTAACTTCATTTTTGCAACCCTGTAGTCGTGTTGTGACAACAGGCATATTGACAGTCCTACAAGCTACTTTTGTCGGAGCATTTAAGTGAGCAGAAACAAGTTTTCTTGCATATTATGTTTTGCAATCCATGCATTCTTAAGACTTCTTTTAAACAAAACTCTTGGCTTCATGCACAGCGTAATTTAGGACATTAGCATCATCTGTTTAAACATCCTAAACATCCAGTCATCATCCTAATTATTATAGGTTTTTCACTCATACTCTGAGCTGCAAAGCTCCAGAATTGTAAAAAGGAAGCTATGAAATATTTAACTTACGTGACTCTGGGAATTTCCTTATTGACTGAGGGCTTGTCTGAAACAAAGCTTCGGTCAGTTCTTTCATTTATCTCTGAAACCAAATCCAGATCTTTTTATGGCGGAAAATATTCAAGCGCCGACCAATCGTTAAAAAGATGACGTTTCGGCCCCGGCTTATGGGGGCCTTGTTCACAAACTGTTATCGTGTGAGCAAGGCCCCCGTAAGCCTGGGCCGAAACGTCATCTTTTTAACAATTGGTCGGCGCTTGAATATTTTCCGCCGTGAACACACCCGACCAGATGGGTTTCCGTCAAAACCTGGATTTCAGATTTTTTTTACACATGTTGATAACAAGGAGAAAATGCTGGATAAAAGGATTTGGATGAGATGGCGAGAGGCCTTTTCTCACTTTCTTTTTTACTTTCCGTAAGGAATGTTGCATGGTCCTACTTCTTGTGTGGGTTCCTAATGTTTTCATTGGTGACGTTGGTCTTGTTCAACTATTTTTACCTGCCCATCAGGGAGCGCCTGGAAGAACAAAGCAAGGAGCTTGACCGGCTTCGGCGTTCACTCAGCGCCAAGGACGAGCAGGAGAAGAAACACATTGGTGAGCTTTGCTTTCCCTACTGCCTCTCCATGCGAGATATTGAGGCTAGCACATCTACTTGCACTGGCTTTGTTCATGCCAGTAAAATATTTCGTCGGCTGTCCAAAGCAAAAGACTTGAAAAGTGTGCCGATCAGATGGAGTGTACTTTGCCAACGTTGACAGCTTTACAAATCAAGCACCTGCTGCTGCGACAATGTGAAAGCGCCAGTCATTGCGGTGTGTATCATTTGTGTCTTGTATTCTTACTATTTGTCATACTGCTCCCTCATGCACCTTCCCCTGTTGAGTACTTTTGGTTCAGTAGGAATGGTGAACACACTGGAATGATTTCACTTTTCTTTGAGCATACTGATGAGACAGTTACCATAGTGGCGGCCAAGCACCGATGGAGTCGAGAGTCCCGTTTTGTCCGGTCTGTCGTCGCCATTCCGTACTCACTAAGCATAGGCTGTGAAAATTCTACACGAGGTAAACTGCTGTCGCAAAGCGATTCTTGACGTAGCAGGCGGGAAGACTGCCACAGTTGGTTTGCAACAGTTGAGTTTGTATTGCATGGGTTTTGGTGGGAGCTTGAATAGACCGGCTCATGAAAGGGAAGCATCCAGGAAAGCACAGCATCCAGGAATGTAACAGCGTGGTTCTGCTGTACTTCCATTTTTGCTTGTGCATTCTTCCCCTGTCTCGAATGTTTTGCTGTCTTGGTTTGCTATCTGAAGGTAGCACTCACGTCTTGCAAAGACTGCTTCAGAAGTTCTTTACACCAGAAAACAGTTGACCAATGATCTTTATATACAAACCAGAACCTGGGTACTTGTTGGACGGGTAGCAGAAAACTTCTGGATTTGCTGCACTAATGTCTACCACCCTGTTTGTTGACTACTTCCTTGCAGTAAGAACTAATGTTGTTCTTTTTTTTTTTTACTTGATTAAATTTTACCTTGCGCAAAGAGGCTTCTGAGAGGTCTTTAAAATGTACTGAATTGCAGCTGCACTTTGCAAACCAGTCAGCATTTAAGAACCCTCCTGTAAGTGTTGTGTTGTATTCCTGTTGCGCATACAAATTCAACAGTTGTAGATTTCTTATAACTGCTAACATGGCCATTTTCAGCAGTGTTTGGCTTGAGTGTTGCCTTCCATTGTTAACATTCAGTGTTGCGACTTATACCAGCTCATGTCAAAGCCAGTATCAAGTTTATTTCTTTGTTCCCTTTTTATCACTGGATGACACTGTGTGCCTGATTTTGCTGCCCAGTAAGATTCAACAAATGCTGACCTGAAATCCACATGTGCTCGTCATTCTGTCATTATTTCGCTTGGAAGGAAGAAAAATGTTAGTCTTGGCTGCATGTTTGTGTGTTGCTTTTTCAGACACCATTAGGCACTTGACGTCGTCAACGCAGAAGTTGGAGAGGGAGGCGACAGCACTCCAGGTGATTGTGCTCATCATCTGTTGTTTTTTTGTGTGTGTATGTTTCGCTGGCCAGCCTAACAGATTATGCACCTTTATCATTCAGCACTTAAATATAAGCTTCAAATTTTAAATTTTACTTCTGCGCCTTCACGTTATTCACTTATGACCTTTGCGCATCTGGAAGAGTACAAGTCCCCTTACGAACATGCAAGTTATTGCATAGTTGTGTGCACATCTGAAACAGGTGGTCACAAAAAATACCGTGGTGAGATGCGTCAGAATATTGAGCTTTTGTTATGGGGACATTAGAATTGAATCACTGAGACCAGTTGCCTTGTGCAAAGAATTGTACTCTGCGACAACACTTCCTGACAATGTAGCCAAAGCTACAGAGCCGACACATACCCTCTCTTCCTATGCGGCTGAATATAGTCCCCATTTGCAGTTTATAGTCTCCTCTTATACCCCTGTCACACGGAATTCCTCGAAGACCTTTCCAGCAAAGGCACCTCTTCTCCCCAAAGGCGTGAAAGCTCAAAGGAGCAGCACAGCTACATGGTGCAGCCTAAAGGTGAAAAAGTCGTTGAGGCTTAGCATCTGCTGCTGTGCAAGAGGTGGCTGGAGTGAGAGTTTTAAAATTAAAGTCGTATAGTCTTTCATTTGTTGACCTCGTACACTTTTTTTTAATTCTTATTTCTTCCTTAAAAGAACTGCAACAGCTTCTGCCATCAGTAGCAGCATTTTTTTGTGTATTGCCTAGGCCACCAAGGTCACTCGGTCTTGCTGCAACAATTGTACTGTCTTGAAGTCTGGGAATAAAATGTAAACACCCATGCAGAAAACAAGATCATACAAACCTTCCATACTTTTTTAAAGGTGTTCAAATATTGTTGGTTGCATATTCTTTTTCTTCGCTTTTACTTTTTGACATTGGATGGCAGTGTGATCGCAGGTTCTCGAAGGCCACTGCTTTGGTTTCCAAAGGTCTCGGATGGGTGCCTTTGCCTCCAAGGCCCTTAGCGGCAGAGGCGCAACATTTGTGTACTATGTAGCTGCACTCCTTGCGCCTTTGAACATGGACCTGATTCTCAAAGGCTTTGCGGTGCTTATGTGACAGGGGTATTAAACCACAGCAGACTGGCGATACTCATTATTGAAGGCATATTTTTAACAATTTTATATTTTCAATGTTAGAAAGTCACGGCAAAAAACAGTTTCATTGATTACAACAAATTGTTTAAGCGTGTCCGGTGACAAGAAGCTTCCACAGATGGCACCAGCTACACCAGCAAAAAAGTGCAGAAACAATGCAGCAAACATTGAGCCACCCGTCCTGCATCGAACTATTTTCGTTGTTTTGCCCCTGTAGCTTTCTCTCCATTGCCCAAACAAGCTGTCGCTGAGGGCTACTATCAGATATGACAGTTGTATCGTTTCCTCATCACATTGCTATCTGCATAGTTTTTAAAGATGTGCATAGATTTTTCAATACACTTCTTTTAATAGTGTTTATAAACAAAATTTACTGTTTAAAGAAATTATTCTTTTTGTCATTACTGACTGGCTTTGGCTGTGGAATTCCTCTGTCTTTTTTTTCAACCTGTTCTCCCTTTCATTGCACTGCCTGGGTTGAGACTTCGTTCTTTCTCTGCTTATGAGTAGCCATTCTACACCTTTCTGCTCTAAGCCACAAAAATATGCCAGCTGCCCTGCAAACAGCCTACTCTGTGATTGCTGTGCTTTGAATTATGCTGTCTGGCATCCTTCTTCTGACACTGTACTCTTGTTCTTTGTGCACTAGGAGTCCCACAGTGAAATTTCCTCCAGACTGGCAGATACAACAGGCAAGCTGGATGCTGCCTACAGGTAGTGTACTTTACTGTGTTATGTTGTACGGTGTTGTGTTATGTTGTACATCTTATATCACTCATGAACACAGTAGACACATTACAGGCAGACGTTTATGTGGTGACATCCACCAAATTGACATCTAAGCATTGATGAAATGAAAGATGGGCGCTGCCTCCTTTTTCTTTTATGTCACTGTGATGTTTTATGCGGAAGCTTGACACACCATTTTGAAGCAGTGTTATTAATTTACCTGGACAGCTTGCACAAAAAGTTGCGCTGAGGGGTTTAGTAAGTTTCTGCACCTTGTGCCCTTAAGTGTAGTCAAGCAAAATGGTTATGTTTCCTATATTTATTTTTATCTATTTATTTGGAGATACTTTCAGTACATTAGGGATTTTTAGAGGAGGGGGTCATAAGGACACGTATACATTTGCGCGTACAGGCATACAGACATCTGTACACAAGGGTAACCGAAGACTATTACAGCAATAAGGAGGCAAGCACATGAGTGTCATACTCGACACTTGTGACACATTTTCCTTCACACCAAGTCTGGACCTGTGGTTCTCAATACTTTTAAGTCTCAAGGAACCCCAGCTGCTTTCAGAAGGTGCTGAGGAACCCCATGCGTCCTGGCTTTTATATATATGTGTATAACACCCAAATTTGGTCATTAATGACCAGTTCTATCATGAAATAGTCTGCTGTAAGAAATTACAGTACACAAAGAAGGAGAAGCTGTATAGACCTTTTCACTGCTCACAGATTCATTGAGCGCGTATGTTGGACTGTGCTGTGCATGTGCAGCAGATACCTGTATGAAATCCACCATTCAGAACGCTGTTGGCACAGTCCAGTGGTAAGATGGCTGTGCTCAAAAAGGCGCATGTGAAAGGGTCTATACCACATCTGTCTTACAACATGATGACTGCCATGTTTCTAAGTGTGGATGTGCTTTGAAAGTGCTCCGAGATGCCTCTTCTGAATCTGAATCAAAGCCTGCTTGGCAGTACCGTATACAGTATGTGTTGTTTGTTTAATATGCAGTAAAATAACAATCTGTCTTATGCAGTGTAGTGCATTGTACTTGGCTGCAACGTAGCTTAACATGCTGCTTGAGCCACCCAAACAAATCTCGTGTGTTGTGTGCTCACTTATGAACATGGCCATTTTTAACACTTGCTATCTCAGCCTTCGGTATTTTTTTCGCCTGCTCCGATTTTACTGAAAATTTCACCGCATGCTATCCGAAGTTTTCTGGTCCTTTGTGCGAAATTTTGTGGCAGGGCAGTGTTTTGTTGCTGCACAAACTAATTTTAAAATTTCCCACTTTATGGCCTCAATCGGGAGATTTCTATGGGCAACCTTGCATGTGTTACATCACTCGATGCACAGCCGCCGATATTCACCCTGTGTTTGCTGAAAGACAAATTTTTTGAGCTGGTATTGTTCATTTCAGACAAATAACGACCAAAGCTCATAGCTGCATTTGCCATTTTTTCCAGTCAGCGTGCACACGATAGGTTTTTTTTTTCAGAGTATCTGTGACGTGAGTGCATCATTGTTTAGTGGAAAACCAGTTTCGGTTTCGTGGTTTTTGCTCTTTTTAATTGCCTCTAAGTGGTATGCGCCGGAGCGAGGGGACTCTAAGGAATGTGATTTGATTTTGTCTTAAAAATGCACTTGTTTTGTGCGACTAGGAAGTATATTATTCTCGTTACTCGTGCAGTGTTGGGCTGTTCTAGTGAACACATTTCGCATTGGGGGTGTCAGCTGTGGTGGCTTCTTCACAAATAGATCCCAGAAGTCATTCTTTTTATTTTACTTTTTTTTTCTATATTCACCGCAGTACTATATCCAGTGCAGTTCTTGAACACAACCTCTTAAATCGTGAATTTGCATACCTTGTTTTTTTTTTTAACTTTTTTTATGCATCTTTGCTGATGGTCAACAGAGGTGCTTGACAGTCAGCACTTGTGCGTGTGTCTCTTTTAGTCTCTTATCTCATCATCACACTGTTTCACTCATTATCTTCCATGTTCATAATTGCAGTGAGATAGCGCTGTTGCAGCAAGCAAACGAAGAGTTTGAAAGGCAAGCTGAAGAAGCATCCTTGAGTGCAAAGATGGCTGCTGGCGAAGAGATCCGCAGGTAACCGCAATTTCTCACAAATGCACTTTATAGATAATAGGTATTTGTTCATTCCTGTAGATGTTGGAGGGGAGCAGATGAATGGAGCCAGACTGATTTTCAAAGACCGTAACGAGCTTAAACCAATATAAGCCCCAAAGTCATGACTGATACTAGTTGTAAGCACTTGAGTCATTTGCAGTCATGTTCCCATGACAGTGTGCATTGTGTCATCTATCAAGCTTTGACCACTTTCTGTGAATCTGTCTCGGTGTCTTTTCTTGTATGCATTTCAGAGCAGGGGCCTGGGTTGAAACTTTTTGTGTGTTTTTTGTGTTTTCTATCTTTTGTACAGTCAGCTCTAGATAAGTCTAACTTGAAAGGGGGACTGAAAATCTGTCCAAATTATGCGGAGTTCAATTTAGTGCGAGCTTTGTTACTACCCTTTATGTTCATGAGACATATGTGTGGACTCAAATAAACCAGAGGTTTGAATTAAGCAAGTTTTAATAAACGACAGATTACACCGCGCACCATCGTCATTTATGCACCAGTGTATTTCACGTGGTAAACTATGATGCAGCATCGTGGTAATTGCCAGCTCAAAACAGATGCCCACACCTTGACCATCTATGAAATGAGGCCATGTTTGTAAACACAATAGCCAAGTGTAACATGTCTAGAAGGATGGTGTATACGAGTTTGAGGAACTGGGGTGATGGGGAATCACATGGATGGCTGCACAGGGCCATGGACCAGGCACGCTCGGAGGCGCTTGCCGAGAAGACGTCACTGCTCCAGCGCATCGAGGAGCTGCAGCTTGCGCTTGCCATGGCTGACCAGCGCAGTGAACGCCGTGAGGAGGTTCTCCACGCCAGCATCCGGGAACTTCAGCAGGTGAACACTGCTTCGTGCATGTGCGAATAGCGCGAATAGGCATGTGCGAATAGTGGTTTTTTGGTTCGAAGTGAATTCGAATCTAATAGTAATTTCCTTTGAATAATTTCAAAGCGACTATTTCGAATAGTTCTAGCACACAAAAAAGGTTGAACGTCACAATAAGCATTTCAAAATCGGGTATCTTCGAAACACAAAAGGCCATAACATAAAAAAAAAAAAATTGAGAATGCATTGCACTTTATTACACTCATTGAAGCTGTGTCGACGTCCTGCAAAAGTGGCCATCGGAAATTGGGGAATTGGCTTACATGGCGAGGCAACGTGTTTATTGGGTGTGAGACATATCTATGAGACGCCCCCAAGTGCTGGTCCTAGTTGCAATTGCATCGTTGCGCAGGTGTTGCTTTTAGATGACGACTCCATGAACACCTGTTAGGCGTCCGCATTGCACGCCTAACACCCGTCACAGTGTGCCTCATGCTAACTTCCTCTAGTGCTCGCGCCGTAGCGCTTGATTCTCAATTTTCACGTGTAGGAGAGCGGCTGTGGCCCCTGCAATCTGCTGAAACTTGTTACATCACAGCCGTCATTCTGCTTTTGAAACTGAAACTGAAATGACGCCAGGAAAAAATAGCTTTAAATTATTTAGCTGGCATGGATGAATTGCACATGGTGTGCAATGTATACTGTGGTTAAGTGCATCAATCCAAAGAACGAACATGCGTGCAAAAATTTGGTGTCTCAACTCCTCAAACTCCATTCACGTTCATCTCCACCCTGTGTTTTGTGCTTGTCGTTGTGTTCAAAGCTGCAGCATTATTTTTTGCCTCCTCTTTCAGCAACTCCAAGAGGCAGAGGCACGGAACCAGGAGATCACACAGAACCTGTCCTCGGGTGAGTTCTCAACGAAGGGCTTCCTCTTTCTACCCATTTGTGCGCTTTCTTGAACAAGATATGTGGTGTTAGACTTGTGTTCTGCGCATTTGGAAGGATAGGCCTAGGTGTAAAATCAACTGCCACTGGATTTCTTGGCATGGGGCCCAGCTCTGCTGAGTCACTGGTTTCTCAAAAAGGCCTAGGCGAGCTGAAAAGGGAAGGATCCTTAAAGCCCTTACTTCTTAGTGCCTACCTCGTTCAGCTTGGCAGAGGTTTATGTAGTTATCCAAGTTACTCAAATTCAATAATTCTTGTTCGGAGATCTCCATAGTATCTCATTGTACGTATGTTAAAATACAGCGGGATAGCTTGCTTGTTGTGTTGGGTGTTATGGCATATATACGAGGCAACTGAGGCCATCGGGCACCAAACGTCAGGTTAATGTGTCTGCACTGTGGAAAGAAGTAGGATGTTTTTTGCCATATCACAATGTGTTCAGATGCTTTGGTTCTTTTAAAAACATAACGACATGGAAATGGTAACAAGTGGTTTTTCTCCTTGAGTAGCCCAAGGTGTAATGGAATGCGTTCACCGTAAAATTGCTCATCATCATGCAGTGTGACAGCATATCATCATAACGAGCAGATGAACAAGCGAAATGAACTGTTGCCGTTTTTCTTGGATGCTTCTTTTGAGCACAACTTGTGGTGACACCTGTAGTTGGTTGTTAAAACTTGAGAATGCAGTAGAGGCCCTGCCTACGTACTTTTCACTGCCTTTGTGGCTCTTTTGACAGATAAAAAGGGTTCCTTGAATTGTGCTAGGCCGAAGAAATTGCACGTTTGGAGAAAGCTCATAACGGCAAGTTGGAAGTTGCAGAAGTTACGAAATCCCCTCATTAGTATGAGTCGTCTGTAATGGGAACACGAAAAGTTTAGTTCAGTAAAAGCTTGGCGCGAACAGCTGAGCGATCAACACCAAACAAAAAAGCAAATGCGCAGTTTTATTCCTCTGCTTAATAAAATCAGCTAAGTATTTTCAAGGAAATTAATGTTTTTTTTTGTGTATGTTTTCCACCACGATATCGGAACAAAATAAAGTGATGTTGAGTACGAGTTGCGCTTTACTGGCCTTAAAGGTTTCGTGCCATTGCATGTGGTGTTGTCTGCATGAGCTCAGGATGATAATATCGAATGCATTTCTTTCTTGCCGAGCTTGTCCGGTATGTCGTCATCTCATGCAGACGACTGGCCAAGATGTGCACAAGCAAATGTTTTCTCACAATCCGCACACCAGAAAGCACTCTTCATCCCTACTTAATGCTGCGACAGAGGGCATGGGCGAACAATGAAGAAGTGCTCGCATTCGTCAGGGACCTACGTGGTGTTAGTGCTAGAACACTTGCACAGAAATGACTTTCTTGTTTATAACCTTCTTTTTACTGCACAAACTTGGAGCGTTTCTGTCCTGCATTGAGTAGGCGTTGGGTCGATAGTCGTTCAAGTTAAAAACATCAAGATATGCAAGCTGGTGTTGGGATGCTGAGCCCATCATGATAGCGGAATCGGCTGTGGCGATGGGGAGGTGCTGGTGCCCACTTGTGTTTCTGTCATGTTGCAGATTTTTTGTTCTCAGTTTGCAGAATTTAAGATGTTCCAGTGCAGAAAATTAGGGATCTTAGTTGCAGATAAGAAAAGGGTTAGAATTTTGATCGTTCTTTACATCCATACGGTGAATTGCCTCCGTCATTGTTGCAGCAACGAGACCGCTCCTCCGTCAAATTGAGAATCTCCAGTCAACGTTCAGCGTGCAGTCTGCCTCCTGGGAAAGGGTGGAGCGGAGTCTCACAGACCGACTCAGTAAGCTCTTTCGCTCTCTGCTATTTTTGTTTTATGTTTGCCCCGAAACAATCACAATTTAACAGTGCGTGTTTAGTGTGATGAGCCACAGCGCTGGCTTGTGAGGTTTGTGAGATTGAAGTTAGCCAGGATTGATCGCTTACCACTTTCCAGTGACCAAGCAACTACTTACACACTAACTACTGCTCATGTAACCTAGAAAAGACAGAAAAAATATACAAGTGTTGCCACCACAGGCCATTTCCGCAAGTACAGTCTGGGTCTATGCTCCCTTTCATTTTTCATCTCAGTGAGGTTCTGTGTTGTTGCTTTGTCATGTGAGTGTCATTTGTGTTTCGCGGCACTGAACTGTTGCTTAGATGTCATCTCATAGCTAACTGCACGGACACAAACAAGGATGTGAAGGGAACACTACAAGTGCAGACTTGCGGCTGTGCGCTTGTTTCACTTGTTGTGTTCTCTTCATGTCCTTGTTTGTGTGGATGCAGTCAGCTGTGAGATAACGAATGACCGACTCGTCCAACAATGTGCTCCCTCGAATTGCTTAGATGTAAAGACCAAGCAACATAACGAATGGCAGAATCCTTTCGCATTGAAAAAATCACCGAATTATGTGCAAGCCATCCTTCACTCAGCCTGTTTGAGGATGAAGTTGCCCTTTCAATTCGGGACGATGGAAACGTAAAAAGAAGATAGGAATAGAGAAAATGAAGCAAGGTTTTTTATTAGCTGGCACAAAATGCCAGCTAACTGCAATGAGTTATTAGCTGGCCCTTGCCGTGTCTTTTGTCGTGCTTGTGTGCTCTATTGAATTGAATATCAAGACACTTCTTAGGTGCTCACCAAGAGTGAGAGTCATCGCACCTGGCCTTTCTTCACAACTTAATGGTACACTAAGCACGAACTGAACTATGTTGGCAGATTACTACATTCAAAGCAAAGAGGCAACTCACAGTGAAAATGGAGCTTTTATTAAGCTAAGAAAGGCAAGAAATTTTAATAAAGGTACTGTTAAACCTGGCGAAATTGAAAGAAGTCCGTTGTTTTTCGTTACATCCAGGTTTTCGTTGCATGCTGTTTTCTCATGTAATCTCGAAATGACGATGCGAAATGGAAACCAAAGTAAGGAATAATTGGAGGTGAAATTTCCTTGAAAATGTTTACGGTAAACCACCCCTTACTCAAAGTCATAAAGCAGAGGAATGTGTAGCATTTGCGGTGATAGTGTGATTGCAGCCACCAGCTGCTATGATAGGGAAACTGGGGGAGGTGGGGGCGTCGGATGTGCCACTGGCAGGTTTAAGCAAAGTGCACATGGTCGGGCCGCCACTTCCCTCATGACCCTGCTCTCAATTTACCCTGCCATCGTTACCTTGTCAAATGGACTCTTGGCCTCGCGTCGCTATCGCTCTTTGCCGTCCCAGGTATGACCTGTAACAGCTATCGGTGCCATAATCACGTGAGCAAATGAGCGGCGGCGATTGGCAAGCGATTAGCGGTGCGCAGTGCCTTGTCTTTTTTGCTATGTCCTAACGGATTGTCCTTTCTGCCCAACCTTTAATTTTTACCCATCTTCTTGGCAGATGAGTCACAGACACATGCAACGCTGCTGGCCGAGCGGGAGCGGGCCCTCAGCGACAAGTGTGCCGACCTCCAGCTGCGGTTGACCACTCTCGAAACGCAGAATGCAGCATTGCGTCGAGAGAAACAGGAGCTGGCCTCCGAGTGCGAGACACTCCGGGACAGTCAGGGGAGCCTGGAGGAGTTTGAGCGCAGGTCAGAATCGGGCATGTTTCTTACCTTGTGTGGAAAGACCACATAATAACTTCTATTCGCAGCCTCTTCATTTTCGTATTTGTAATTTTTTGCCAGCGGCATTCTGGATTTTTTTTAGTTTAAATTTTGAAAGGTGCCTAACTCTCGTTACTGCTGGAATTTCGTTTTCAGGCCTGTGTGCTAATTTGTGTGGAGATTTTCATCAAAACCTGGGTCCAAACCTGCTCAGAAATGCATCCACCTACACATCGACCCAGTTTGACCGAAGTCGAACTGCCGAACTGGCTGATTTCATTTATTCGCCATTTAGTTTTTGCCTGTTTGTTTTCTTGTTTGTTTATGGTGCGTGCATTTGTAACATTGAATACCTTGTGACAATGGCATTGGGAGCTTCCGCCTTATGTTCTTGGGTTACACTGTGACAGAATGAGAGATGTGTGAGACATAGAAACCGCTACACTGCTGCAATGCAAGTGAAACTAAGACGACACACCTAAAAACATGGCTGTACTTTGCTTCAATTGGGCCTTGCCAGAGGTAGTCATCCATTTTTGCAGAGTTCTAGTTCGACCCGAGCTTTGTGACAGGGTTCAGTTTTCATGGCTTGCAGGGAGAGCAGCCTGATGTCAACCAAGGCGAGACTCGAGCAGGCCCTGAAGACCCTCAGAGCTGATAAGGTGAGCTTGAATCAAAAAAGAAAAAATCACCTGTGCTCACCCTTGCTTGGCAAGTTGCTGAACTCAGTGTGTGCTGCTGGGATGCAAGCTGAGACTGCCAACCAATCATCGGTCATGTTTATATGGCACCATGCAAAGACAACTGGCTGTATACTGGTTTTAATCCACTGGCGGATGCAGATAAGCCAGGTTTGTTGTAAGCCAGCTGACATTTCTGATTCATGATGAGTCCAGCTTGTCACATGTTTTTTGACATTCTTTGCCTGGCTTAAGACAAGCAGTGGTCATCCAGAGCGTTTTTTTGGTTTGCCTACAAATGGCAGCATGGGTGCTGAATGACCATTTTGGTACCATTTTCAGAAAAAAATTTGTCCGTTAGGAGTTAACAGCACCACCTAGTGGCTAAGCATGTCTACAGTGTCCTCATGTGTTAAGCAGCTGCAAGTGCAATTTGATCAAGGGGACAAAGAATGCAGGAGCACTATCTGTGGTTAAGTAGACTGGCAGTGCCATCTGTTGCTAAGCGCACCAAGCCAGATGGGGCAACACGTGAATAAAAGTGGTAGGGTTTTAACGTAGTTGAACGAAGTATATTTGCGAAAGCATGTTTAGCTTGGTTGGCTCATGGCTTTGTTTTGATGGGCCATTGGCATGCCTGGCAGCAATATTTGTTCGATAGTAGTATTCGTTGATGAAGACAATGATGTGCAATGCACAGCGCGAGAGTGCATCGCATGATCGGGTGCGCCGAAAGCATAGTGCTTACAGGCAGTGGTCAGCGATGCTGATCTGTTAGTGCCGCTGTGGGTTCAAATCCCAGTCGCTGCAATAATTTATTTTATTCCTGCGTGGGCTGTTGCTATGCTAGGTTTGGCAAGGTCTCCCGCAAGGCCAAGCTTTACACAAACTTAGTGAGCCAGTTAGACATCGTGAAGTAGTGCTTTTGCACTAATAGAAAAGTAGCCCCTCGTTTCATGTGCAGCCAGCAGAATTAATTGCTCTCTTTTAACGGGCCACTGAGGACAGCTCGATCCATTTATTAATCTTAGTTAACGTTGACTCTGTGCCCCTTTGTGGCTGTTTTGACATTTTTTCAAGAGCAAAAGACTCATTTATCGCTAAGAAAATTTGGTTTAAAAATGGATCATTCGTTTCTTCCTGCCACCTGATTTCAACTTGTCATGTCAGTACCAAACGGACTCCGTGATCGCTGTTTGGAAGTGAATGGCAGTTTAGTCTAGCCTCAGAGGTCTGCAACAAATGGTTGGCATGAGCACAGTTTGCTTGCGAAATTAGCCAGTCAGTGCACGTTAAAGAACCCCAGGTGGTCGAAATTTCCGGAGCCCTCCACTACGGCGTCCCTCATAGCCTGAGTCTCTTTGGGACATTTAACCCCCATAAACCATAAACCATAAATTAGCCAGTGGTGGCTATGCCTGTATTTTATTTTTTGGCTTTATGCATCGCATACCAAATCCAGGCTGGCAGACTCAAAATCCTGACAAAAAAAAAAAAGTGGCATTGCGTTTGTAATGCAGTGTCAGTATCGGTGTTAGTCATTTATTTTCGTGGTCATAATTACCGTTGCTGGGTGGTCTGAAGTTATGAATTTCAGGTGCTGAGGCAGATATCGAGAACAGCAGTAAGGCAGAACATTCAAAGAACATGAAACATAAGCACCAACTAATAATAATGATAGATTATAGGTAGTGGTTGGAGTTTTCACTTTTAATTTCTTAAAAATTCAACAGTCTTTCTTAGTGTTTATTTCAGAGTACCATTTTATTCTTTCTTTTTTATTCCTTTTTCAACAAGCATCATTGTGTACAGATGCATTCATGTTTTTTTTTGGTTTTGTTTTTAAGATGTTGTGTCTCTGTTAGGTCAAAAGTCAGGGAGTTTATCTTCAGCCTTTTTGTTTAAAGGGCGAGTAATTACCACACAACTGCTTGTATTATAGCTGCTCTTGCAAAAGGAAATCCTGTCTCCATAGCAAACAAAATAAAATATAGGAGTTTGTGATTGGTCTGCGAGACAAAAACTAAAGTCTGGTTCTAGAAGCTGGAACTGTAGGCTGCTTAAAAGAAGCCAGAATATACCCCATTTTTGTACCACTTATGCATGGTTTACGTTCGTAGTGGCTTGTTACGGTTTACAAACATTGTCATTGTCCCCACATGTGGTGAAAAAAGCTACCTAACCAAGTAACGGCCCTAAGCGGATGGTGATAGTGACCAGACAGCTCTGTACTTGCAAGTGGCGCTTGTTGAGGCAATACTTAATTTAACAATACCTTTGTCTATTCACATCTTTTGCTTCGATCTGCTCTAAATTTTCTTCTGTGTTGAAGCCTACTCTGACTCAGCAGGCAGCGATCTGTGGTGTGCTTGTCAAGAAGAGTTAAAAAGCCAAATTTCAAAAAAATGAGTTCAGCATACTTTTATCGCTGTTTTTTTTTTTTTTTGCTGAAACCGAAAACTCCAGTCTCTGCAGGTGCGTACAAAGAAATACCTCTCAGTCATATTTGTTAGTTCTATTAGAATTGTCACCACAGCAACTAGCTCCAACCTGGCTATCATCAGAGCTGTGCATCAGAGCCTGCATGACAGTGATAATGGCTTGCATGCTTTTTTGTGCATTTGCATGTTGATTAATGTGTGCTGTTTTTTTTCCCCGACACCCTACCAGGACGCCTTGTCAGCGCAGCTAAGCTCTGTTCAGGAAGAGCTGTCCAGCGAGCAGCACAAGAATGCTCTGCTCCAAGAACAGCTTCGAGCTGAGGTGGGGAACAGAAGGTTTTCTACCCTTTTGGTTCGCTGCTAAGTAAGCAGCTGTGTGCACCAGTTTGGTATGGCATAACAGGTTTTAACAGGCCATATCTATATCATTTTGTTCTTGCTTGCATATTTTTCTGCCATCTCTGGCTTGTATGTTTTAGTTTTTTTATACACGCTCAAAACAGCTTGAAATGCAGTTAAAATGCCTTATGCAATGTTAGATGTTTGCAGATGTCATTGTTTCCATGAAAATGCATGCTAATTCATAAGAAGGTCTGGAAACAGGATCATTATGCATTACGTAGTTATATGATCTCAGAGGAACCTGCGCATAAAGAACAACACACAAGAACAAGAAGGCCGACACGGACAGAAGCGCTGATTAGCACTTCTGTCCGTGCCAGCCTCCTTGTTTCTTGTCCGTTGTCCTTTTTTGCGCTGGTTCCTCTGAGATCATGGCCTACCAACTAGCCCAACTACAAGTTTTGCTGAAGTAGTTCTAGGCACCTAACATCTAAGTACCCTTGGCACTCTTAAATGGCCTACGCTGCAGAGCCCAGCTTATGTGATGTTAGGCCTACTTTCAGTATTTAATTTGTAGCTTTATGCACAGGGAATGTTGTTGCAGCTGTAGCACGTAATGATTTTGAAAAAATCAATGTTAGTGTGAGTTCGACCATGTGGTAGGAACCTTCTGTGCCTTTTTTTCCAGTGTTGTACTTTAGATGTCTTTTTCTTAGTTTTCGATGGATGCATGCCTTGATTTGAAGTGTGAAACCACCTCGGTGTCTACACTGTGCTTCGTGAGGTTCCACACACAGGGTGCATGCTCATTGGATAGATGGTGTGATGGAAGGGGGCTGATTGAAAGGCATAGTCGCCAGATTAGTGGAACAACTTGCACAAATGCCTAACCCTGCCTACTTTTGCTCTTGTATCGCGTCTTCTAGCGAGAGAAGAGGTTAGAGAATTCAACCACACCGTCACCGACTGCATCACACTACAGTTCTGTCAGCGACACCTTCAACTGCAACACAGTGAGTTGGATTCCTGCTTTGGCGAAAGTTTGCACACACGAATTGATCAACAGCTTTAAGTGATATTGTTCTTATTCTTGCACCTATTGGGGAGGGGATTTACCAATGCAGCGAGGATCTTCCTTGGCAGTTCAACATTGATAAGCCATACTAAGAGATCTATGTATGGATGACTTTTTTAACGAGGACGTGGCTTTCAGCAAAAATTCTATTTCTTGATGTATCTACGTGACATTTTTTTAGCATATTAGGACTAATTGTACAGCTACTCTCATGAAATTTCAGTTATATCTTCAGAAAATTGTTTTCTAAAATATATTATTTCTCTGAATCTTGAGAAAAAGCTGCAGAGCTAACAAAATAAGGCAGAAGGCTGGTTCAACATCCATTGCATTCCTACTGGATTGCTACAGGTCAAGACACTCTTAAATGTTTTTTTTTTCCGCAAAGCACAAAGTTGATTTTTAATTTTTGTAATGCAGTGTCTGTTGACATGTCTAGACTGAGAAAAAATTTCATACAAGAAATTTAAAATTCACAAATTTCTGACCTGCATCATGGTCCTAGGAGTTCAAGAAAACAAATGGGGGCAAAATAGATAACAGTTTGGAAGAAATCTGCTCTGCAATTAGAGTATCTTGCAGAAACCTGTAATGAGGAAAAACGGCCGTCTTCAAGCTCCTTCCTGGAATGCAAAAGCTGTCGCGGTTCACGAACCAGTTTTTCAGAGTACTTCCTGGTCAAATTCAGCAATGAAGCTTTGGGACAGCACAAAAAAACGAAGCATACGAACGGATACAGCAGTTGTCAAGAAATCAATTCTTTCCCATATTTGGGGGATTCCAGAGCCGCGTCCCCCCTTCAGATCTGTTTTGCTGTGCCTTCTTTGCTCATTCGAGAATGTACGTGTTCATGCAGCTGCCAGACGACTTGAGCGTGGCGAACAGCGCGTTCAGCGTTGCGCCAGCCAGCCGCCACACATCGCTGTACGAGAGCCTCCGTGGCATCGGCGGCAGCTCCCTCATCGAGTCACTCCAGGCACAGCTCAAGATGCGTGAAGGCGAAGTGGGTCAGTTGCAGGTGGGGAACGTAGCGCCATCTCCGTGCCGATTTCAGAGGCAGCAGTGTTTCGGTTTTGCTTGCCACAATGCTAGCTGGCACGTTCAGAGTTGAAAGAGTGGAGACAGTTTGAGCTGCATAGTTATGCTTGGTGTAGAATCTTGTCAGAAGATTGAAATGTGCGATAGTGCTGCTTTTTTTTTGTTCTCTCATAAAGGATATGGACTACCCTGTTTTCCAGTCAAGCACCACTGGATCTTTGAAAACTAGGCTTGGCCTGCTTTCTGCGTACTCAGCAAATGTTCATCATTTTCTGTACAATCCATAATTCTGTGATTACCTGAGCAGTCACCTATAGCTGAATGCTGTTCAAATATTTTTGTGGGCCACAATCCATAATTCTGTGATTGCCCGAGCAGTCACTTATAGCTGAATGCTGTTCAGTTATCTTTATGGGTCTGTACGACAATTTGGTTATCAGTTTGTTGCAGTTGAGCATGATTATTTAATTTGCAAAGCTCTTAATGCTTGTAGGAAGCTGTGGGGTCAGCTCTTTGGGTCTGTTTTCTTATCTTATGTGCGTTGATCATTTTGTTATTGTTCTGGGATGTGTCAGCCTTCTTGCTGCGAGCAGAACATTACTAAATTACTATGCCCTTGCCAAGAACAAGGCAGCAGTTGAATTAATTGTATCTTGGAATTCGCAGTGTTCTCTGTGGTTGGTTCTTTAATTGCCTTAGACGGTTTGCATTTTTGTGCCTGGTTTAGTGAAATGCAAGTGCACCAGGTCTCTCTGCTCTCTAAAGTCAGTGTGAGCCCTGGCCAAAGGAATGGCTGTAACTTCTTAGCTAGGAATTGGAGGGCTTAAAAGAACAGAACCTTTGGGTTTCTTAAGAGTGCTTTCTGATTTCTCCGAGCCCCTAAATCCTTGCATGCCTCACTCACCACCTTTATTATGCCATGTAATTCAGGCATTGCCCATACTGTGATTGCTTATAGCAGACCGTTTCATTACAATGCCAGTCATTATTAATTCAATTTGGCCATTTTTCTGAGGGGTTCTGTGTCTGCATGCTTCTTCTTGCATGCATTCTAGGCAGAAAGGAAGGGTAGTCGAGACATGATGGGTGCCTCAGCACCTTTTGGAAACCATTGTGATTCCACAAGGCTGCAGTGATCGAGAACTCCCGCTCTTGCCTGTGTGTGTTCATGTTCTCTGGCAGGCCCAGATTGGCCAGCTGGAACGTTGCCGGGAATCCCTGTCCCGTGAGTTGACGTCACTGTCGGCCAAGCAGGAGCTGTGGGACCAGGAACACGAAGAGCTGCGTGACCTGAGGGTTCGGTTTGAGGCAAGTCGAGCCCAAGGCACAGTTTGCGGACTGACGCACGCTAACACACACACACACCACAGAACGCGGCTTCATTGCACTTATTTTTTAAGCATAGTATGATGCTCGGATGTGGCCATGGGTTTGGAACAGGATCAACAAGGTTTGAAGCATGCCTGAAGCTCAAAACTTGTCTACTGCTGAAAGTATTTTGCCAGGGTATAACTGCTGTGTGTCAAGTCTTTGTGGTCAGTCACTGGAAATCAATCTCGGAACACTGTCTGTTCGAGGTGTACTAACTCTCACAATAGTTCCCCATATAGCAGGAGCATCTATAGCAGGAATAATGTTTGTGCTCAACAGCAATGTATTAGGTTTTCTCAATCCTGCATGCCTTTTCTTCCACCTAGTTGAATTGTGGCTCAGGTGTTCTTGGTACACCCTTACGTCATCGTCGGGACAGTGTACAGGTTCTAGCAGCTCCCATAGAGGGAGGACAGTTTCCTGGAGCAGCGTGCCTTGCTTGCAGGATGTGAACCAGAAGTACAACACACTGCTCCAAATGTACGGGGAGAAGGTTGAGGAAGCGGAGGAGCTGCGTCTCGACCTGGAAGATGTCAAGTCCATGTACAAGGCTCAGGTAAGGCGTCAGCTGAGGCTGGCAGCCAGGCTTTGCTTCCGTTCGTGGCTATTTGGAGTTCCGCGTTGCATGCAAAGTGGTGTAGCAATAGGATGAGATGTGAAAATTTGGCCTCCTTTTTTTTCTAACAATGAACTCCACTGTTGCGGTACTTATTTCTTTTTTATTTAGTAGCAAAGAATATGTGGCAGTGGGGAAGTTGAATGCTCAATTTAAATTTTGATAGCCTAATCTAATCTAGAAATATTATTCTCAGAGGGCTGTGTTAAGACTTAAAGGGACAGTCAACTGTCTTGTATTGACCATATTTTCTTGTGCGCCAGTCAAGAGATCCTTGCCAAAATAAATGAATACCTGGCTGTTGCACTAAGAAACATGGCTAAACAAATGTAAAACCTAATTTTTCCATATGGTAGTTGCGTTTTATCCTGGTAGTCAGCACCTCCAAGCCGTGACATCATGGACACTATTCTTTGTGCAACTTTAAGGACACAATGACTGCCGCACTACCTAAGCGGCATGCAGTGGTAATACTGCCACTTGAGATGCAGTTTTTTTTTAATTTACTGTTGAGAGCACTACGGTGGTTTTAAAAATTTTGTCACTAAAAGTAAAGCATCTTCACAGAAAGTAGCAGCCGCTATTGCTGGCAGCGAAGTGGCAGTCTTCCTTTCTTCAAACAGAAGAGAAGATGAAAAAGCATGGTTAAACCATGCAAGAAACTGTGACTGATTGCAAAAGAGAAAAAGAATGGAAAGCAATGTTGTTTTAACACAGCTTGGTGCACCCATATGCTCTGACAACTTTCTTTGTCAGTTTACAGTATAAATCACTCCCAAAACCACCAGCTATTGTCAATATAGGGGAAGATATTTTTAATCTCTCTATACTCCTCTCCAGCAGTGGATGCTCCCTTCAATGCATTAATAACAAAACGGAGCTGCTCGATGTGTTGGCTACAGGTTTAGCTGACAATGCAGTTCAGAGTATCTTGTTTATTAATTTGTGTGTGTATTTACATATACAGTATTGCGCATTTTTATCACGAAGACTTTTAAAATTTTTCTCGCCTCAACTGCTGGATCATGCAGAAACTGTGCACAGAACTTGGGTATGGCGGTAGCTTTTGTCTTGTAGTAAGTTTGTCGACAGTACTTACCCGGTTCAGCCGCGCACGATGCAAACCCATAATCGTCTGCCTCGAAATCGACAAACCGAAAGCCATCAACTCTGGGTTTTCGCCAAAGGGCGTTAGTGGCGCCATCTGTTGTTTTCATAGGAAAGCACCAAGATGTGAAGGGTGCGAAGGTCAGAATAACAAGCAGTGCAGGTCCTTTGATGGCGCCAGTGCCTCCCTTCGCGGAAATCCGGTGCTGGTGGCTTTCATTTCGTCAATCTCGGCGCCGACGGTTACAAAGTTTCATCTTTCGTAGCTGAATCAAGTAAGTACCGTTGTAAAACTTGCTACAAGACAAAATTTATCACAATATGCAAGCTCTGTGCTCAGTTTTACCGCAAACGAGCCAGCGATTGAGGCTAGAAAATTTTTTCAAGTCTTCACGCCAGACTGAACGCCACCCTAAAGCACATCCAACGTTCACCTCGTCACGCGGTCTGACAGCGCTAGTGCTGCTAGCAGGTGCCCAAGGCCGCGCAGGTATAGCGCAGGCGACCCGGCCCCGTTCGCAAAAAGTGATCGGGGAAGTGGCATTGGGAGAAGCGCGACTTGCAGGGACACGGTGCACAGTTCGATATGTCGAACGTTCCGCTCAACAGGAATTTGATAAACGCGAACAACACTGATATATTCTTGCGTGATATTTTCAAGGGGATATTCTGACAGCTCGTTATAAGCAATAATTCGATATATATGGGATTGACTGTATAGTGTGCTTGATGTTTTTCAAGAGTATAAATAAAAAGTTTGCAATCGTATACGTTCATCCTCGACATAGTCTGGATGGTCGATGTGAAGGTATATACCGGAACTATTCAGGAAATGTGCAAAAGGTTGTAGGTTTTTTGGGCAGCCTGAGATATTTCTAAACGATAAGCAGGGTGGATTACAGTTTTTTATGGTTCATGGTTGCAGAAACCATCACTCACAATCACTAGCTCAGTTCCAGCCTTTAAATAATTTAGTTCTATCCTCTGTTTCAGATAAACGAGCTCATCAATGCCAAACAATAAGCTTTGCATCATTGCCACCAGGGGCGCTACCGGACACTCACCATCGCAGGCGAACGCGGTCGGTGTCTGCACACATTCTGTTGTCCACTGGGTGTATTAAAGTAGGAAAGCGAAAGCTGGGTGCAGGGCATGTACATAAACAAGGTGTGCATACAGCTATTGTGATTGTATAGAGCTGTGAAAGAGAATGTATAGCGCTATGAATGGGAGGGAAGGCAATTTAGTTAACTCAGTAAGTCCTGATCTTTCTGCAAATAAAGATGTTTTACCAGCGGTTGTTACAAACTGATGTGTGGTGTTTGCATGTGTTGAACCTGGGAAGGCTGCTTGGAAATAAGCAGCTGTTTGATGTTGCTTGTTGTGATGGGAAAGTTTTCTTGACACAAATATTAGTCTTGTTCTTTTGTACATATGTAACATGTTTGTCTCAGCTAAAATGTGATCAGATTTTAGGGGTTAATTGGGGAAATGGTGAGACAGCTATAATGTTGGAGGAATATGCCAGATTACATGCTGCAAAGTGTTCCCAATTATTAGCTAATGTCATTGGAGTTATCCAAGTTTTAAAGTCTGTGTGGTTGCAGAAGGCATTGTTGTCGTTTAACACTGTTCTTGCAGAGAATGCAGTTACATGAAATACAGGCTAGCGATTGCACAGTACTGTGCAGTCTCATCACATCTTATTTGCTGCCAAATTCTTATGGTGTTTTTCATCTAATTCTTGACCCCAAATCTAAGTTATTTCATTAAAGAAAGTCCAAGATTCATGTGATACGGTCACTTTGTTTTGAACTAATCAGTGATGCCAAACTGTTTCTGAAAACGTTGGCTACTGTATAAATTTTCATAGTATCAAAGAGAGCTCATCTGTTATCGTTAACGATAGCAGCGCTCCAGACGCGCCTAGCGGCCAGCTTGCAGACTGCCGCCGTTTTTTTTTTTTGCGCTCGAATACTGCAACTATCTCCGCGTGCAGCGTCTAACGGACTATCTATTTCCAAAACTTGGTGTTTTGGCATTGACAACTGGAAGCCGGCGGAGCCTAAACGCCTTGCGAAGCTAAAGCAACGACCGTTCGCGTCCGCTGGACGATTGCCGAGAACCAAGCGGCCGTCGTGCGTACGGTCGTAGCACAGCCGCGAGTTCAAAGCCTGCCCACCGCTTCAAAACAACTTTGCCGCGCTGCTCTGGCTGCGCTCGCGCCCGTTGTCGAAGGGGCTGGCGAGGAGGGACGTCCGAGTGAGAGAACGCTTGCCTCCCTCGCCCTCATGGCGTATAAAAGGGGCCCAGTCGCCCTTTGAACACCGATAAGACCGGTTTGAGGCCGTGTACGAATATCGTTGCGGCAAGGTTTCGCGGGGCCCGTAAGGTCTACGGAGAGGAGCTCACACAGACGTTTTCTTCTGCCGTGCCAGTAGTCGGTCGCTCGTTTTGTTTCTTTTTCTGCTGCGCCCACCGGTCGGTTGTCCAGAAGTTTCGTCCCGACCGTTCACGATGGCGTTGCGTGCCGTGTTCTGCCCCTTGTTGTGCCTGGTGGTGCTGGTCACGATTTCTCCGTGCCTCGGACTACACAACGGAGTGACCCGCTATCAACACTTCGAAGGTGAGCGCGCGCAGTTCTGTTATAATAGCCCCACCGGCGTGTTATCTCATGCCAGTGTGTGTGCCCTACTGAAGCGATATCAGATCGTTACATCTTAGTGTCCTGCGTGCGGTTTGAGAGGGATCGCCTCCTCATCATAACACAGCCGATCTTTTGAACGTGGCCTGCGAGCCGGCGCTGGCAATTGCTGTCGCCAGAGTTGTCACTTTTCCTTTGTAATATAGTTGGCACCTAGGTCGCTATGCAGAGATTTGCGATGAAGGCAGAGGGTTTGACGACTGACGCTTAATACCTACAGATTGCGGCTTAGTGAAGGCTTGTTTGTTATACTGGCGTTGAAAGTTGTGTCAAAGCTCCGTTTGACAGGCGTGGGACCTTTTTTTTTTTCGTTCTCCTGAACAGCTAGGTGACATTACAAAACGCACATTATATCCGGCCTTGCTTTTGCAGCCTGCAGACGTGACAACAAAACGAAATAAAGGCTTGAAGTTTGTTGGTCTCGGTGTTGGTGCGATCTGGTTTTGTGCAGCCGAAATATTGTTTTTAATTTGAAACCAGCGGTTTATCCGGACGTGACTGGTAGCGATGAAGCTTCTAGCATGCCACTAAAGTTGTTATTAAAAACACACACGTGACCTCCGAAACGTTTCCGGCGAAACTTTTCCACGCGAACACACGCCCGACCAGGAGAAAAATGCACGAATGCAGACGACGCCCGTCCGTGCGCTTGGCGGCTCCTCTGTCCCATAGCAACAGCGCGGAGCCCGCCAGAAACGAAATCCGAAAACGAAACTCGCGCGTCAGCCTTCCGCTGCTTTCTTTCATTGGATTAGGAATAAGCACGGACAAAGCGTTGGGCGCTAGTCAGTGAGGCGTGCAAATCGTGACGCGATTCACTCTCGAGAGTCCCGTCCTCCCCGGTGTTAACCGCGTCGGCGTTTGTGCACCGCCACTTTTCTCGGCCCAGTTTTGTGGTTGGCCAATTTCCTCTCAACAAGATGATGGAGCGCAGCAGTACTTTCCCACGGGTTTTTTTTTTTTCTGCCTTCCGCGACGGAACGGGAAAAAAAGTAAAGTTCAGTGAGAGGAAGTTGTTTTGTGTTGATCATGGGGTTCCGGTCGGAAGTGTCTCTTCCGCCCTGCTATGCAGCCTAGCAGGACAGGGGCTTAATTTGTTCGACGCATCGGTGTCGGTGTTAGGGTCACTGGGGGGCTTTCACCTATATATTACGTGCGTGCTCTTTCGCCAAGCTGCCTTCCTTTTTTCCTTGTCCCTGCTAGGTGCTCGTACGTTTCAGTCGCCTCTGAAGCGTTTATATATTTAATGGAAACCGCGTGCTGAGCTACGCGGGAACAAGCGTCCCGGTTTGTTTTGTGTTCGTTATACGTACCATACGACTTTTTTACATTCACGTCACCTGCCTCTCGTAACTGTAAACGTCTTATAAGACCAACTCCGAGGCCTATAATCCGCCTTCACGTACCATCGGGAGCAAAAGTAGCAGACCCCCCTCCAAGTTCCGACCCGTGCCACTCTTGAGTGGGGGCGCCACCTGACAAAGCACTGCTGGTCTCGACGTTGTGTTTTGTCAAGTGGCGCCCCCACGCAGAGTGGCACGGGCCGGAACTTGGAGGGGGTCTGTTACTTTTGCCCGCGATGGTAGGTACACATCTAGTGTACAGCGTACAGAACGTTCTAAAAATAGAAACACAGTTGCCGAATCGTGTTGCACAGCTGAACCTGGAAGGAAGGGCACAGAGGCTTGCTTGTTCCGGCAACCTTCTTGAAGCGCTGCAGTTATCGGACGTTGCCCCGCAAAAGTTTTCATAGCGACTGAAAAAATACGCGTTGCTATTTGTCTTTACACAGCGAGCGAAATATGGCATTTTCCAAGCACGGATGTCACTATTGTTAGGCGCCAATCTTTACCGAGTGCCGCTTATGTCGAGCCCTTCGGCCTGCCGGGCTTAGGCGGCAACGCGCTTTCGGTTGTTGCATTTGTGACCTTGTGCGCAGTCGCGTCGAAGCCAGCATGGTTCAAGAACTTGCGTGGTACAAATTATCTCTTGCACTACCTAAGGCTCAAGATGAATGGCGTCACGCGCTTATTGACGGCGCCAAAAAGTGCAATGAAATGTGGTGCTCTCAGCGTTATTAAAAATTCAGATATTTGTACGCACACATGCGTCTCTTTACATACGCTTACAGCTTCGTATGCGTCTATGGCATAGTTTCGGTTTTGGGAGAGGGTTGTACAAGAGATCTCAAAGGTCAGTTGTCAGCAACAGAAACTGAGGCAAAGCCGGTGAGGCGCTGTCAAGCATTAATCGGCGTGCCTACAGATAATGTACGTTTCACTGGACGCCGTCGAGTGCTTGCTTGCGTTAAGAAAGTTGCGAATTGCAAGGTTTAACGTCCCAAAGTGACACGTGGACCACAATGAGTACAGGGCTGCGGATTAATTTCGACCAGCTGGCACAGCGCACGGGTGTCTTTTGCGTTTCGCAGCCATTGAAACGCGGCAGGGGCCGAACCCAGGTCCTTCGGCTCAATAGCAGAGTCCCATGATCACTGAGCCACCGCAGTGGGTTTGTTTGCGTTAAGATGCCTGGATGGCAGTTCCGGTACAAAGATTGCATAGACCTTCGCTATGGGCACGAAGCTTCTAATTTCTGCCGTAAATAACACTTCGGTATCTTGCAACAGTTGACTGAACGGATTCCTGGCTCAGGGGGCCGAAAATGCTGCCTTCAGGAATAGCCTATGGCAGCTTCGCAACATTAGAGGGCGTGTCTCTGCGCGCAAGCGCTGAATAAGGTCCCCTCGGATTATTATTCTGCGCATTGGCGCCTATACCACAATCCCCCTAACCGATAGTGTCCCCCTATTAGAAGACGTTTCTATTGAGTCTGTGACTCATAATTGAGTGGGTGTCTCCATACCTACGCCCCTGCTGCCCACCTGACAAACAGGCGTTTCGGTCGATCCCTATAAAACGCATTAGGCGAAGCGCGGTGAATGTTCCAACTCGCCTCCGACACGAACCCTTATCGGGGCAACGGCCGAGAGCGTATTGCTGGACCTCTCCAGCGCCGACTGGCGGGCGAGAGGTGGTCTGTTTTCCAAGAACCGGGTCCAGCCGAGCGCTGCGCAGAGATTTACAGCACCAACAACAAGACCCAGAAAAGGCTGCGCGTAGACACGCCGGGTCCGCGTTGGTTGTCGGCTGCTTCGGCTTTATTGCTCCACGTTTTTTGTTTTTCCCGCAGAGCAGAAGGCGCGCGCGGCTCCTTTTTTTTCCTGCTTTTTTTTTTAATTTACACGACGCATATATGTTCTACCGCTGTACTTGCTTAGACTGGCCAGTCGGCAGCGAGGCCTTGCGAGACCACAGTGATATCGAGAGTGCTTCGGTTCACGTCGCCGTAAAAGGTTGCACTTATCCCTTTTATCTGCCAGGGCCTGCTTATCGTCGAGGTCTGCTCAGCCGACTGTGCTGGGCAGTTAATTCATTCGTGGGCAGCCTACGTGCCGCTGAAAAAATCGTGCACTGTATATGGTAGCTGTTGATATGCGAAAATGCGTTGGTGCTGGCTGGCCCCTTGACTGCACTGTACACTCTAAACAAATGGAGTAAAAAAGGTTTAAAACTGTCTTCTAGCGCACACCCTTTGATAAAAGGGTGTACGCTAGAGGACAGTTTGCTCGCTTTTTACTCCCATATAGGTGTATTTGTGTTTTGAGTGTAGAGATCGAACACGCCTGTGTGGGTGTAAAAAGGGAGTAAGGTGCGTTCTAGCGCACTCCCCTTTCGGGAGCAGCGTATGCTGCCCAAGTTCCGGAGTACACTTCGATCACTAAATGTGCGGAATGCTTACTTACTCTTGGCAGCGGAGGCATGTTCCCATTGCAAAGCATAGTAACTTGAAGCAGTCAGCAATTGGAGGAGGCTTTTAGACCGGGCACCGAGGTCTTGAGTTTATCAAGCAGAGGAGATTGATTGATTGATTTATTAATTGATTGATTGAACAGCTGTTAAAATGTTCTTAACAGCTAAAACTTCGCATGTTTTTAAGGGGAAACTTGTTTCCCTTGCCAACCGAGAGCATTTAGTGATAGAAATCTACTCCGAGGGCTTGGGCAGCATACTGTGCCTTCAAAAAGGGTGTGCACTAAAGGACAGCATACTCCCTTTTTTCTCCCATATATAGGCGTATTCGTGTTTAGAGTGTACGGTATTGCCGGCTAATCGTTACTGGCAGTCGCAATCGGGCATCTACGACCAGTCATGAGCCGCTTCGTGAATTCGGACCCCGGTTAGCTGACGCCAGCCGTGGGTTCCGCTGCTTGGTTTATCTGAGCCGCGTGCGCCGTGACGCTCGCCTCTGCACCTGCCGTCCATCGGATTGTATTGCGACAGGACTGCACGCCGCCGTGGCTATATTCGATATAGACTTCCGCAATACAGGGCTCGTTGTTTTCGAAGATAAATTGGGGGTGTTGAGGTCACCGAGGCAGCAAAACGCACACTTACCGCCCTGACCGGCTGCATGTTCAAAATGCTCAAAACGGGGTTTACTTCCCGGCCATTTTGCGCAGCCTCCTTACGGTGCTCCTAGCGACCAGACATTTCCGAAAGGTGAGAATAAGGGTTCCCCTTACTTGCACACTTCTAGAGCTTTAACGGCTGCCATAAATCCCTCCTAACCGAAACAAACCCTTGATCGATTGCCTTGAGACATGACGGTATACGTGTATCATCCCAGTAGAGAGGGAGAAAGCGCAGGAAGATAGATTAGGGCAGCAGGTATCTATCTGCACATTAGGGCTTCACGGTCGTTATCTCTAATTTGCATATCTGGCCAGTTGTCGCGATGGGTGGAGCGTTCCTTCCAGCGACAGCAGCCGCCGGCATGACCACCAGAGTGCGGGTTGTTTGTAATCTTTATTCTAGTGCTTGTGTGGCGATAAGCTGGCGATAAGTGGCGCCCGGCTGGCTCGCGTTGGAGACAGGAACGTCCATTACGAAGATTCGCGCACCGTGCCTTGCTGCGGCGCATGCGTTGACGCTGCAACGATTTGTCTTGGCGTTCCTGGTGAAGCCCGGTGTGGCGAGCTACAGGTTATCGCGCGTGGCCTTTTCGGCGCCGCAGGGATAAGGTTCCATCCTCCGAAGCTCGTTTCCAGGGGGAACCTCGGTTGCGCGTGCGTCGACGCCCTCGTGGGTGGCACTCGAAGGAGAGACGCGAGCGCTATCTGTTGGTCGATATCGTCACTTCTCCTCTTCACGCTTTTGCTGGGACCACACTCGTCGCTGAAACTCTCGGTGGCCGGGTGCCGTGCTCGGATTTGCTCCCAAGAAGGCCGGCTGCTGCTTTGTCGCTCAGGCTTTGATCTCACAGGACAGCCTACTCCATATTTACTCCCGTATAGGCGTATTAGTGTTTGGAGCGTGGAAACGATGCGCTGTCCCGCCTGCGGTGTCGTTGGCGTCGCTGTTGGTTCACAGGCTGGAATTTCATCGGCCGTGGTGTCTTTGTCGCTGCGCACAGCTGAGCCCACCTATAGTTGGACCAGACCGAGTCAGTGGGTTGATCTTTCTCTCGGTCACCGAAGCGACACTTTTCAAAAGGGCCGCCCACGTCCATGCGTTCATTCAAAGCGTACGGTAGTGTCTACCTCTTATGTAAGGGCTTAAACACCAATATCCGGTCGTCCTTAACCGCTAACGTGGTACGAGCGAGACTCCTTGCGTCACGTATTACAGCCGGAGTAAGCTTTCCGGGAGCTGGGAAGCCCAGAGGCCGGAGTGTAGAAGAGCGCGCCAGCCGCCACCGTTTCTAGACCGGCCGAAGAAGGACCGAAAGGCTAATCGGGAATTTCTGAAAGCACGGGATTTAACAGGCCCTGCTCACACGAGGCAGAGTCAGCCGGAAACCTCCGCGGGCTTCCAAGAGCACATCGTTGGTCGTTTTTCACCCTGAGTCGTCGTCCTGTTTGTCCCGTGATCCGACACGAGTTTACTCAGCTGGCGTTGGTTCAGGTGTCCCCCGATGCTTCAAAAGGGAGCGCTGTCCTTCGCCAACGGCTTACTACGTTCTGGGCGAGGTCTAAAAGGCAGGTTGTCAGCGGCTGCACCGACGGCGTCCCCTCTCCGTAGCACCCGCGCTTCGTGTTGCACAAAAGAGGCGGCTGGCACGGACCTGTCAGGGGCGGCTTGGTGTGTGTGTGTTTAGTTTAGTTTAGTTTATGGCGGTTTAACGTCCCAAAGCGACTAAGGCTATGAGAGACGCCGTAGTGAAGCTCTCCGGAAATTTCGACCATCTGGGGTTCTTCAACGTGCACTGACAGCGCACAGCACACGGGCCTCTAGCATTTCCCCTCCTTTGAAATTCGACCACCGCGGCCGGGATCGAACCCGCGTCTATCGGGCCAGCAGCCGAGCGCCATAACCACTAAGCCACCGCGGCGGCTGGTGTGTGTGTGTGTGTGTGGGGGGGGGGGGGGGGGGCGCCGAGCTTTACACTGCACCACTGCGAAGACTACATGCTCTTACGCGAATCATGTGTGTGCGTGCTGTGTAATCAGGCAACCAAAAGAAAATGCGTACGTGATGAACAGTTTCCTTCGTCCCTGCATGACTCGCCGCATTCAACGCAAGCCCACATATACTAAGATTCCTCTAAGCAGGCGCCTCTGAGGATATATATATATATAAGACGTTCCTCACTGGTATCTCCTCACAAATTTGTTTGCATAATTACTATTGTGACTCAACTCCGACAGTGCGTGCAGCGCGCCGTGGTGAGCCTCGTCGCGCCCTGGTCCTTCTCCGCACCCTCGCAAGTGGTGCAATTTCCACCGCTGGCGTCCGGGAATTCGCGCCGAAGGTTGCGCTCCTCGGGCACGCGTGTTTCTCGTCAGCGCCCGGGGCAGCTCGCCTCCTCTTATATCATCTTGCCGCATTCGAGCGAGCTTAATCGCATGTCCCCTGCCCCTTGTAAATATCCTTTTATTATGCACGCTTACCCTCTATCGGGCCATCACTAAGTAGTGTCCTTAAGAATGTCCACCCACCGCAGTTGCTAAGTGGTTGGGGCGCGCGGCTACTGATCCGGAGTTCCCGGATTCGAACCCGACCGCGGCGGCCGCGTTTCGATGGAGGCGAAACGCAAAGATTACCGTGTGCTGTGCGATGTCGATGCGCGTTAAAGATCCCCAGGTGGTCGAAATTATTCCGGAGCCCTCCACTACGGCACCTCTTTCCTCCTTTATCCCTTCCCTCACGGTGCGGTTCGGGTGTCCACCGAGATATGTGAGACAGTTACCGCTGCTTTCGTTCCCTGATAACTAAACATTTCTTGCGCTTCGCCTCCATCAAAACGCGGCCGCCGCGGTCGGGTTCGAATCCGGGGCCTCCGGCTCATACATGCATGCGGATCAAGTCCGTTATTCGAGAGATGGAGCTGGTTTTGTTTGTTTATACTGTCGGCCCCATTAAAGGGCCGTTACAGGAGTGGATTACCGTTTTAAAGAAAACACAGCACTGAAAAGATCAAAGAAAATTTGCAACGTATTACTGGGAAACGATGAGACAGCACAACGGTGATGTCGTCCTTAGTGGCGCCATGGAGCTTGCCGGCACAACAGTCTATGTGTAGCCCATTCCCACGCTTCCGCTGTCCGTGCTGTGAGCGATGTTGAACTTGGACCTTGCGATGTTTACGTGAGACAATCCAGCCAACCCCGCGCGCGCTGGCGCGGCAGACGCATTCTTTCCTCCTCCTCCTCCTCCTCCTCCTCTTGCCTGTTCATCCTCGCGGCGGCGGTTCGCGCCTCGCGAACACCAGCTGCCTCGCGCGCTGGCCCGCCGCATCTCACTTTACGCACACAGACAATGGAGAGTTTTAGCGTAGCCGGTTAGCCGTACGGCGGGTACAGTAACGCGTTGCCGTTGATACCTTTGCTACAGGCTTGCCAGGGCACATTTGCCGTACGGTAGCAATTGCCGTAGCTACCGTGTTTACCGTACCGAAATACGGATGTCCACTGTCTGGGTGTGCAAGAGCAAAAGTAAATATTGCTTGTATATGCGTCAAAAATCCATTACTTTTCGCTATGTAACACGTAAGAAGACTCTCACCACCAAAACATTGTATCGTATTCTTCTGGCCCTCAGAGTGTGCTTTTTTTTTTTACTGCCTACTGACACCACACGTACACATATGACTCGGGTAAGAGCATGTATATAGTCTGCACGTGCACGCACACACACACGCTTACATACACACACGCGCACACACACATCCTACGACGCTATCTTATCAGATAATACAGTCTCTAAACTATCGGTAAAAGCACTGAGTGACCATCCTTTCCATTGTCAAGTGCTCGTGTACAAACTGTACAGGCATATGTTACACCTGGAGCGTTGATCTGCGGAAATTTCATAGAAATCAGATAAGTTGATTTTAACGGCACTTCAGAGCTGCAGTCTGAATCTAACAGATCAAAAATTTTTGCTCCTAAGGTTTTAGGAAAGGAGGGACTCGTTGTGAAGGGAAGGTTTGGTTTGGTTTGTGGGGTTCAACGTCCCAAAGCGACTGAGGATATCAGGGACGCCATAGTGGAGGGCTTCGGAAATTTCGACCATCTGTGCTACATTAACGTGCACTGACATCGCACAGTACACGGTCCCCTAGCATTTCGCCTCCATCGAAATGTGACCGCCGTGGCCGGGATCGAACCAGCAACCGAGCACCATAACCACTGAGCCGCAGCGGCTCAGTGTAAGATAATAAGACGTGGATGTTATCGTTCCTTGAGCCGTCTTCTGCATTTATGCGGTGTGTGCTGCTTGCTGGAGATGAGGAAAATAAAACGCAAATCTGTGTGTAGGTTACTACATGCGTACAAACACTCGCCGCGGTTTGCGTTGCGAAACGCCCGGCTTGTTATCTTCTGCTGCCCATGAGGCCACTTGAACAGCCGGTCACAGCTGTCGTAACCGGTCACGTGACGCGAGCGGTGAGTCGAGCACGTGTGTCACAGAAAAGGCGTTCTCGTTCGCTTGTGACGTCACAGAAACTGTGCTGACGCATACGCAAGTTCTATGCCGGCAACGTTCCAAGCTCCTCATCCCCTGTGCCTGGAACACGCGCCGAGACTCGAAAGCCGAGTGTAGGGCGGTGCGTGTTAGGTGCTGGAACTTGAACACCTTGTGATAAAACAGGGCGTTTCATTTTTATTCACAGAAATGCAAGTCAAAGTAATGGTGTAAGCTAAATTATCATTGAATGTTCACAAATACGCTCGAATGTGGTATATCCACCTTGTCAGTCTTATCTGACTTTTTGTATGGTTAATTATTTGCTCTTTCATTTATGCATGACTGCTGAACCCCCCCACACCTTATGCAAGGCCCCTAACGGGACATAAAGGGTTAGAATATGATGATGACGATTAAAGTACGGTATCAAATAAAACGAGACACCCTGTACGCACGATTCCTCATTGCAGCATCAACAAGAGACCAGATGCAACTACGTTAAGCGCATGCCGCTGTACACCGGCGCATGGTGTCGGAATAATCGTGTTGCTCAGTTGACTTCACGCTTCAATGGCCCATATGAACCTCTGATCCGGTGCCGTTTTCTTCCCGCCTGGAAGGTGCTTGGGTTATGCACACGGCCACTCTCACGTGTTTCTCAACCGCCCTCTTCCGCGCGATCACGCGACCTTGGTTACGTAAACGTGTCCATCCCCCCTTGCCCAGTCTGGTGGTGCGAGAACGCTTTCGTATTCTCGTGTGCTGTACGCAGGTGGCGTGGCCCGGTGGCGCCACGTCTCTCTCGCACCATCCTCTCAAATTTCCCCTCCTCCACCCGTTGGAGCAACAACAACCTGGGTGCCGCAAGGGGTGCGTCATGCTGACTCGCAGTTGCGCGCATCGCGAGGTCACCGACGGTTCGCTGAGACCGCGTTCCGTGCTGCCAGCGACTCCGGTGCATTCGTGTATGGAAGTGGAAGGGGCGGCGAGAGCAAGCTGTGCTGTAGCGGTTGCAAGCGGGGAAACGCTGATCCCGCCCCCCGGCTTCCGATCAGGAGTCCCTGACCCGAGCTGGAGAGCCTCGTCCGAAAACAAATGCTGCAGTCCGCTGCGTTTTTATGGAGGAAAAACGCTAAGGCGCCCGTGTGCTGTGCAATGTCAGTGCACGTTAAAGATACCCAGGTGGTCGAAATTATTCCGGAGCCCTCCACTACGGCACCTCTTTCTTCCTTTCTTCTTTCGCTCCCTCCTTTATCCCTTCCCTTACGGCGCGGTTCAGGTGTCCAACGATATATGAGACAGATACTGCGTCATTTCCTTTTCCCCCAAAACCAATTATTATTGGTCCGTCTAGAGTGAACCGACATGCACCGCGATGTTGACTGGTACTCCTGTACCAGTGGATTATGAACTCAATAGCGTCCGCCCAATTGCAGCGATGCTGGTGGGGCAGATGTGTAGGTCTGTTTGCTAACTGTACAGCTCCGTTCTTTTTGTTACTTTACTGAAGTTGCTCTCAGGCGGCTGCTGTTGTGTAGTTACGGCATTAAAACTCACTCCGCCTTGAAATGAATGAATGAATGAATGAATGAATGAATGAATGAATGAATGAATGAATGAATGAAAAACTTATCGCTCGATAAAGATCCTGACGAGCTTGGTGGGAAGAGCCCCTAGTCCATTGTCCCTGCGGCTGCCGCGGTCATACAGGCCCGGTTGATCAGTCTACGCTAATCTTCAAGGTGATCGCTAGCTACAGTGCTGCCTCCTACTGCTGCGTTGTGGCGTTTGATGTGTAAGAGACTGCCGTTGTATGCTGGCAGTCTCATGTTATATTATAAAGGTTTGGTCGATCCCAGCACCAGGGGCAGGTTATCCGGCACTGGGCCTTATTGTGCCAACTTTTTTACCTGTGTATACGCAGCTCTCTCGCTTCAAACTGTGTGCGGGCAGTGCGCTGCCTGCACGTGCATGTGCGCGTAGTGGGGTGATTTTTTCATTGTTCCAAGACCTTTATTGGGGAAAAGTTAAAACACTGGCCCATCATTCGGTTCTTTCCTCTGCTCAACTTTTCTACTTCCAGTTGTTTTCGCGCAAATGGAAGTCAAGACTGAACAGAAAAAAAAATTTGAGGTGGTTTACCTCTGGTTAAACCAGGAGTGACGCGATAGCTACAGCTGCCCGACTGGAACTTGGTCACGTGACCAACCACGTGATCAGCCACGGCACCGCCGGCAGCTGCTCCGCCTCACGTGACAGCGTAGCGGCGCTGAATAATTGTTTTTTTTGGGGAAAGGAAAAGGCGCAGTATCTGTCTCATATATCGTTGGACACCTGAACCACGCCGTAAGAGAAGGGATAAGGGAGGGAGTGAAAGAAGAAAGGAGATGCCGTAGTGGAGGGCTTCGGAATAATTTCGACCACCTGGGGATCTTTAACGTGCACTGACATCGCACAGCACACGGGCGCCTTAGCGTTTTTCCTCCATAAAAACGCAGCCGCCGAGGTCGGGTTCGCTGAAGGCTCGAAATGCTACCGTAATGTAGCTATCGCTACAAAACATGCGGGAACCAGAAAAAAAAAATTACCTTCACTCGGGGCTGGCTCGTCTGGTCCTAATTTTATGCGGAGAGAGCTGAATGCATACGGTAAGTACTTTAAGGAACGGAGGAGACGACACAATTGCAAAGAACAGACGGTATTCCCATGCTAAGAAATACACTGCGCCGTGCCGCATAGGACATAGTATTGCTTTGGCGCGTAACAACTTGTTGACTAACATTAAACAATTAAATTTGACTTGGGTGGACAGACGGCCGGGCTTCACGGCACTGCTCCTAAGCAGCGTGGTGAAGGACGGTTTGCACGGCTTCCGAGGCAGTCTCTTCACCTGTCTTACGTGCTCTTACGCACGTGCCGTGCTACCGTACGGTCCCCCGGGGGTTCAGGGTGACCGGGCAGCGCGCGCGCGCGCCCTTAACAGTTTTGAACTCGCCCCGGCAGAGATTATCCAATCAAATCCCCCCCCCCCCCCCCACATCCTACCCTCTGTGCTGCCTCGCTTGCGCTTGGCGCTGCTGTTTCCACTTGCACAGCGCGGTGTGACGTAATAATTGACTTCCAGGGAGCTCCCCGCAATGCCCGAGGCGGCCGGGGGTTTCGCGCCACCTCGGAGAGTGGTACGGGGGTACGGGGCGATTATGCTCTACCAGCTGCCTCGTCTAAAACGGTGCAGCGTTTGCAGGTGCTAACGGCGGATGCAGTGACAGCGTTGTGCCCCTGCACGTCATGTGCTTGCGAGCGTGTGTCGTAGTTGCGGGTACACAACTGGGCTTGACAAGCACCGGGCGCGCGTCGTTTCGAGCTCTGTTGCATAAAGCGTATTGCGGTGTGTCGCCTGGCCCGTTACATGTCCGCTCGTCTGCTCACTGACAGAAGCAGACGATTGCGCGAGGGCGCAGTCATCCGCTTGCGTTGCCGGTGTCTTTAGCGGTCAGGTAGACTCTTGATTAAAGGTTACAGCGCTAAAAAAAATACAAAAGGAACGAATTGGACTGGACGCAGAGTCGGTCCTTTCATCTGTATTCTTGCGCTGTAACCTTCAAACGAACATGCATCAAGTAACATGCCTAAAAGTTCAAGCATTAAATTAATTATTACTTCTTAATCACGCGTGACAACCACACTTTTTCTTGTTTTCTTTCTGGTTTTCCTCTTGGCGTATAATATCTAAACTTCCTTTTCAAGATTAGTAGTGAAAGTACCCAAAAATGCTTCTTTTTGTGCAGACTGGTCCTTCCCTTTCATATATGAGGTACTTGTACCTGCATACCCACCTTGACAAAACACGCTTGTAGCGCAGAGCGGTACCAGCAGCTGGCAATAGCAAAAGAAGTGCACGATTTCTCCTTTGCGTCGCTATGTCTCTCAAGAAACAACAACACTATATGCTCCTGTTGCTGTCTCAAAATCGCCTGCTGTTGCGGGTGCCTGCTGCCCCTGCGAGCCCAGTGCAGTTTTGTCACGTTCGCTTCGCGCAGTCGTCTGCTTCTCTTGCTGATGTCTGCTACTGGTGTCGTGTGTTTTGTGAAGACTTGTCGAGACTGCTTGCACACAACAGCGTCCACCACTGTTCGCTTCGTAGCCTCCGCAGCGCTGCACCGTTCTAGTGGCGCAGGGGAGGTCCCAGCGAGTCGGCCTGTCACCGCGCCGCCTCGCTATCGCGGTCTTGGATCTGCTCCGGCAAGCGCTGTGCCGAACGGCCGCGTTGGGCCTCACTGTTATACTATAACAAGTTTGTTGGCGCAATGACACACGACTGGGGCCGTAATCGTTTTCGGGAACTTCCTGAGTGGGCTCTCTGCTCCTGCTGGGTAGAGGACCTGGCTGGTAATCGCGTTACTTTCAGTTATTGCCCCCTGTCCGGCCGACCTGTTCGGTTTGTCCTGTCAGGAGTCAGTAGATCGCGGCGGTTCATCGAACCCGTTCTACGTGTCGGTCGCCGCCGCCGCCGACGAGAGCCGTATTTTATCGCTTGGCTATCTTTCTTGTATATTTCAACCATTGCCTTGCCTCTTCGCCCGTTTTTTTTTCTTTCTCTATTCCCGTATCGTCACGTATGGTAATGTGTACTTGTCGATGGGCTCCTTACTCGTCGATGACAAATGTGCGCGATGCTAGGAAAAGAACAAAAGGCAACGTGGCCTTGAGTCCATTGGGCTATGGCATGACACATGGTATGGTACGGTATGGTTTGGTTTGATACAGTACGGTATGGTGCGGTACGGTGTGGTGTGGTTTGGTTTAGTTTAGTTCGATATGGTATGGTACCGTATGTTATGGTGCAGGGTAGGGTATATAACAGTATGGCATGACATGGTATGGTATGGTATCGTATGGTATAGTGTATAATATATATGGTATAATAGGGTAGGGTATGGTATGGTGCGGTGCGTGCGAGGATGCACTGGCCCTGAACCGCGCCGCATTGGAGGCCTCCGGGTTTATCTCGACTACTGACGGTTTTCGAACGGAACTACTATCGCAGAGTACGCGGCCATTTTCGCATTTCACAGCCATCGAAATGCGGCCGCCGTGACCGGAGGACTCGATCCCGTGACGTTGAGATAACAGCTGAATGCCGTGGCCTCTGAGGCACCGCGGCAGGTTGTCGCTTGTTTTTTCCCTAGTACCGTTAACTTAGCATGTATGATGCAATGCAGCCTCCTATATTCGGTCCTAGAGGGCAGGACTGCGCCTGCGTGGTACGGCTGTGACTTACCTTCTGACAAAGATGGTGCCGCATTGACTGAACAGGATTCGCCCCTAAGACTACTACACAACCACGCTAAATTTCATTACATTAGTCACCCTTGGAGGGAGCACATAAGGAAAGCCTTCTGAAGTAGCCTGCCAGGTAGATTGCCACAGTAACCTATCCAGTATTCTTTTCTTCATCCTCCTGCAAGATATGAGGAAAGTTTTAGCTCGAACGACCGCTGGCGCGCGTGCCGCCCTTACAGAATTTTTAGACAGTCTATAGACGGCCCATAGACTTCTGTCTATAAAATCTACAGACTGTACAGTCTATAGATGTCTATGGACACTCTATAGACTGTGTATGAACAAATCCTAGAGAACAATCTATAGGCAATACAAATGCTATAGACAGTCTATAGACAATCTATATAGATTTATGTCCATACACATTTAGTGGACTTTTGTCTATAGACTATGAACAGACAAAAAGAAATATTTATAAGAAGGCAATAGAGTCTATAAGGAGTCTATAGACCATTTTTATAAAGGCGGAGCCCGCAACCGCCCAGACAGCGGCCGTCTTCCTTCCAACGACTCTCTAGATGGAAGGTTAACCAATACGGTTCATGTGCTTCGACACAGCTGGTGTTTCATATAGGTTCCCGTCGGAGCTACCCCGCTACTATAGCATCTGAACGGCCGTGCATACGGAATAACGATTGTTTTGTTAAATTATAGTACTCCGGGTTTGCTTAAAGTTTTGTTCGCAGATGTGAACTCTCACTGCAATTTATACGGTGACCACCGCTGCCTTGTATGCGCTCCCAGACACTCTCCAAACCGTCATACAAGAGCTTCTTCGCGTTGGGAGTCTTCAACCTCGAGTTGAAGGTAAATGATTTGAACTGAGTTTAGAAAAAAATGTTTTCAGGAAATGAAATGCGCGGCTACTCCGACTTAGCGGCCACGCATACGGTGACAGCAGACGAGAGGATGAAAAAAAAAAGATTACTTGTGTGTATTGAAATCCTTAATTTTTGCATTAAGCATCTGAGTTGTCCCAATAATACCGCAGCGGTGGCCAAGTGGTTGAGCATCCGCCTCGCATGCGGGAGGTGCAGGGTTCGCTACCCACCGGTGATACAATGGGTACAAGCTTTCCCCTGGTCTGGTGCTCGGCTTACTATAGGGTTAAATGCTTGGGAAATGGGTCTTTGACCCCACCTTGAGAAGTCTAAAATACCTTGTTCCATGGCGCTCTTTGGCTGTAGATGCCCTTGCGCCATAAAAATCCATATCATCATCATCCGATTATTACCTCTATCTCTGAAATATCTCAGCGCTACATCGTTATCGATATCAGCGGCATGGATGTCGTGGTGAACGCATGGGGTGCATATGCTTTGGATTCTGGGCATGTTGAACGATATATGCACATTATTGTGAGCGCAGACGCAATGTTATACAAGGCTGCTATTAAACAAACGCAAATTGTTTGTTGTGCGCAAGAATCTTTTCAAATTTTGTGTTTCAAACCAGACAAATTATAATTAGTTTATTTCTAAAGAAGAGGGAGCTGAACGCCTGCATGGCGAATGGCGTTGGATTCACCACAATCATCACCAACATCATCATCAGCCTGACTACGCCCACTGCAGGACAAAGGCCTCTCCCATGTCTCTCCAATCAACCCTGTCCTTTGCCAGCTGCGGCCACCCTTTGCCTGCAAACTTCTTAATCTCATCCGCCCACCTAACCTTCTGCCGCCCCCTGCTACGCTTTCCTTCCCCTGGAATCCACTCCATTACCCTTAAGGACCAGCGGTTATCTTGATTTTGCATTACATGTTCCCTGCCCAAGCCCATTTCTTCGTCTTGATTTCGACTAGGATGTCATTAACCCGGGTTTGTTCCCTCACCCACTCTGCCCTCTTCATGTCTCTTCCTGGTGCCATTAACTTACCATATGATGCAATGCAGCCTTCTGTATTCGGTTGCATAGAGAGAACGGGACTGTGCCTTCGTCGAATTAGGTTAGTGAGAAGTCAGCGCAGTGTCCTCTTTTCATCTCTCTGCCCGCCTCGGTGGCTGAGTGGTTATGGCGCTCGGCTGCTGGCCCGAAAGACGCGGGTTCGATCCCGGCCGCGGCGGTTGAATTTCGATGGAGGCGAAATTCTAGAGGCCCGTGTGCTGTGCGATGTCAGTGCACGTTAAAGAACCCCAGGTGGTCGAAATTTCCGGAGCCCTTCACTACGGCGTCTCTCACAGCCCGAGTCGCTTTGGGACGTTAAACTCCCATAAACCAAACCATCTTTCATATCTTTCTCGCAGCGTCTTTATGCGTTCCGCTTATCAATCTGACCAAGCTCATCGGACATCATAGTAGCAGCGGCATCTATTCAGTGACGTCAATAACGGATTCCGCTGGCTAGCAATGCGCGAAAGCGTCGATTGCCTGCAGGGAGAAGTGCGGGGCGATAACGTTTTTTTCTTTTTGCCTGAGTACGTAATCAGGGTGTCAGGATACTTGAGCAGTCGGCTCAGGCAGCATCCTTGCTTATTCAAGGTCGCTTGAATCAAATGCGGCAGGTTCTACCTTCTCCGGGTTTTACTTGCCCCACTGTTCTGGAGCAAGCTCTAGCTGGGAGAGCAGGTGCTGGCAGAGTGGAGCAGGTGCTGGCTGAAGTGGAGCAGGTTCTACCTGCTGCACTCCTCTCAGGAGCACCTGCGAAGGATGGGGCCGCTGAGCGCGCGTGTAGTCCAGAAAAAGAACAAAAAACAAAATCGAGGCTACTTTGCTGTTATTAATGGCTATACTGGCCTTCAGTGCACAGATGCGAATGTAAGTAAACAGAACACGCTATTCTGTACTAAGCGCAGACATGCCTTCCCTAACAGAATTGAAGAAACAATGTGAGTTCAGGAGAAATTACATCAGCGATCACTGCGAACAGGCACATGCCATAGTTTTGAATTTCATTTGGGCAACGTGTAAATAGTGTTTGAATGCAATAACGTGCTCCATTTGCTTCTGTACGCACCCCTGCGACTGAAGGTGGGGTGATACTTGGAAAATAGCTTTCAAAAATTGACTGTGGAGTAGCTTTAATAAAATCAATAATAATAATAATAATAATTGGTATTTGGGGAAAAGGAAATGGCGCAGTATCTGTCTCATATATCGCTGGACACCTGAACCGCGCCGTAAGGGAAGGGATAAAGGAGGGAGTGAAAGAAGAAAGGAAGAGGTGCCGTTGTGGAGGGCTCCGGAAGAAATTTTCTAGCAATCCTATAAACGGGTGCTAGGGCGCTCGACTACTGATCCGGAGTTCCCGGGTTCGAACCCGACCGCGGCGGCTGCGTTTTTATGGAGGAAAAACGCTAAGGTGCCCGTGTGCTGTGCGATGTCAGTGCACGTTAAAGATCACCAGGTGGTCGAAATTATTCCGGAGCCCTCCACTACGGCACCTAATTCTTCCTTTCTTTCACTCCCTCTCTTATCCCTTCCCTTACGGCGCGGTTCAGGTGTCCAACGATATATGAGACAGATACTGCGCCATTTCCTTTCCCAAAAAAACAATTATTATTATTATTATAAACGGGTGCAGTTTGCATTAAAGCTCAGAGTTAGGTTAAAATTTTATCTAGTATCTTTTTATTTGTTCGACTAATGTGCATTTTACTTAAATCTTACTAGATGCAGAGGCCTGAAATTTTTTTATGAGAGTTTAAACGGTTATTCTGCACAACTCATACTTAAGTTATGCGCTATGAGAAAAAAATGTATTTCTAATGTTTTTTTTCTTTCTCAGTGCAATAAACTTGTCGCCCATGAATGGCATTTTAGTCGTAAAAATGACAATTGACTTAGGCAGGTTAAGCTACTGATTCTAGTTCTGGTTATGTAAAATGAATTAATTCAAATTTACGTATTTTTTGCTTTCTAAGTTCCCGAGGAAAAGTTATATAAACCAGTTTCGTCTTGCGTTTCTCCTCCATTGAAAATCACTTCTCGTGGTAGTGATTACATATTCCGACAGCCCCATTTTTAAGTTGTTCATGTTTGTCGTGACGTCACTGGCAAAGGTCTAGTTCTCTCGGATATCGGCGTTGAAATTGCCACCGAGTAGCATGGGCGAGGAACTGTCAATGCAGTCTCATATACCGTTTGTGATGATGTGACGAATTCCAGGAACCAATCAGAGGCATCAAGATTTCACTCGAATGGTGGCGTTGATTTCGAAAACCAATGAGAAGCGTCGGAGAGACATTCTGAGAACCAATCAGAAGTGTTGTTTGAGTCATGAGAGCGGTACGTGGACCCGTGATATGTGAGTGCTCACGTGATGTGTTACGACAACCTCGCTTGTATTGAGCGACTAACAGCTGGGCTGTAACGAGGAAGATAGAAAGGCCAGCAGCGGCGGTCTTTGTAGTCGGCAGGTGTGAGTTCTGTTTATATTTCAACTCCATGCGCGGCTGTGGAAAGGGAGATTTCCGAATTTTGCGGAAATTGTGTTCTATGCAGTATATGTCCTAATTTGAACCACCTCAGTACACGTACTTCTGTCGAGGACGTTTACTCTCAACCTGACAGGTGTACATTTGTGTCGAGCGTTATAATCTCTTTGTGTCAGGAGCCCTGCCTAAACAAGAGATTGTGATTGATGTTTTATTCGGAAACGATTAGAGCAATTGCAATTGGCCACATTACTCAGTGAAGTCGCGTGGCAGTATTCCTTTCATGACGATAAAATTAACGCGATGCCAAGCAAACGGGGTAAGTCCGACAGCAGCTTTATATTGCATTAATCTTATGTGGCTTGCCGGACTGATTTGGTAGAATGCTTTTCGGGCCTCGCTATTGTATAGAAGAAAATGACAAAGACAAAGCAGATGGCTCATGACAAAGAAGAAGATGGCCCTGCGCCTCAGCCGTATTGCTATCGCCACGAATGTCTGTGCCTGACCAGCTGCCCTCCTGCACCCGCCCTCCCGGTGCGGGGTGCCAGCCCTGGAATTGCGCAGCCGTACTCTCCCGCCACCTTCGATGCCTCACGACGTTCGACATCAAGCCGTGCAAGTGGGCCCGGCTGTTACCTGTGCCGGCTCCCTTCGCCAACGGTACCCGGCCATCTTCAGCGGGACCGATGAGCAGGATGTCGAAGACTGGCTCACGTATTACGAGCGGGTGAGCCTTTACAACAAATGGGACGATGCGACAAAACTAAATAGCGTAATGTTGTGTCTCACCCGCGTGGCTAACCTGTGGTATCGGAACCTGCGAGGTGGGCATCCGAACTTGGTCTGCTTTCAAGACAACCTTCTCCAAAGTGTTCGGTCGTCCTGCTGTCCGGAAACTCCGCGCCGCACAGTGCTTGCGCGAAGGGGCTCAGCAGTTCGGCGAAAGATTCACCAGTTTTTTGAGACACACGTGGCGATAGCAGTGCGGCTGAAGCGCAGGGCCATCTTCTTTGTTGTTGTTGTTGTTGTTGTTGACCTCACACATGAAGGCTTGGAAAGCAACCACGGAGAGCAGAAAAATGGGAAGGACGCTGTCTCGAACAGCGATTACTCGAAATACGCAGTGCATGCTCGCATGGATTCAGGGCCCGTCCCTACTTTCCGTTTGTTCACGGTTATCTTCGTTTCGCGCTTCTTTACTTGACAGTTTATTGGCATTAGTATTTATATATTGGATTTGATGCCCTAAATGTGACATGGGTTATGGCTGTGGGACGCCGTATAGTGGAGGGCTTCGAATTATTTTCCACCGCCTGGGGTTCTTTAACGTGCACTGGCCCCTCGCGTTTCGCCTTCATCGGTTGACAAGTAGGCAACTCAACTGGCTAGGTGCGACCGCAGCTCGTATAAGGAACGTTTCACGAGGATAACGCTCTAGGGTCATTACGCAATCAAACGTTCATTCCTGCCCCCACTTCTTTCATCCCCTTCTGTCGCTCGTGACAGAGCAGGGTATTCCTCCTCGCACCCTGATATTTCACGCAGATGATGGATGAGACACCGTTACTGATTTTTCGCGTGTCCCTGGCTTTTCCGCGGGGCATATTTCATCCTCTCTCGAGATAGAGACATCACTCGAGAGCACGCAGAGACAGAGGTTCATATGGGCCTACCTTATCGGCCTCCTTATCCCGAGTGTGACAGCCACTCGAGCAGCTCGGCCAGCTCGAGTTCGCCACTCCGGGTGCGTACTACTCGAGCACGAGTCGGCCGGTTGCTTCAGGCACCGCGCAGTTTTTACAAGCAGGGAATACTCGGTTTCGCGTCCAGAAATTGCGAGAACCTCGAGCTGTGAAATAGCCCAACCCGAAGCCATTGTTTCATTACCTGAAGTGCAGTTGATGGTGAATACATTTGAACATCGTTATAACGAAGTCGAGGGGGCCCGGGGATTAATTCCCTATAGCCCGTGTTGACTGAGCTTCCAAAGGGAATCGTTAGTCCTTCGTTATATCCATTGTTGCGTCTTAAACCGTTTTGTTATAACGAGGTTCGACTTTATATTGCAATGGTAACGGCGTGTAGCGTCAGCTAGTCCAGGGGTCTCTTCCCAAATCTGAACTTTTTCTCTCTAGCACTCAGAAGTCGATCTGAAACCCCACGATTTTTCGGAACTGTATGCAACTTCATACATTAATTTCCTGCGCGAAGCAAGCACTTATGTGCCTCTACAGCAGCGGCCATTTTAATATGGGGCATACTTCGTCGCTCATACTCTGTCCCATACCTTTCGTAGCGAAGATTTTACAGCTACGCCTTACGCAGCAAAAGCCTTTGGTGCGTTTGCGTACAACGGGACAAAGCGTTCGCCTATTCTGTGCGGAGCCGTGCAAGGAATTAAATTTCAAACACCGAGGAGTGATCCGGATCGTTTTGGCCGCACCTGTACACTATGCGTCACGCTTAAAGGGAACACGACACCGCCGACAACTGGCGAGAATCGGCGGCAGAAGCGCGCATGCGCAGTATGTACGGCCGGCTGCTCTTTCCGCACCCGCGCCTAGTTAGTTGCCTGGGGCCGACCGTTCTCGCTGGGTCTCGACGGCCACGCGTTGCCGCCTGTTTAATGTGACAGCATTACAGGTGACATTACGAGAACAGCCGGCGGCGTGTGTTAGTGTGTGTACTCACAGATGGTGCAGAAAATCCCAGCGATGGGAAGAAGAATGGGGTGATGTCATCAGGCGGTCGTAAGACGCACATAGCAAGTCGCGAGCACAGCCATTTCAGATAATCATGTACATATTCGTTCATCTATATACCCCCCCCCCCCCCCCCCCCACTGGCAGACCTCAATGTGGCGCCAGTTTTCCAGACTATATTTGTACCAAAATTCTTATACAACCGCTTGTCGTAGCACACCCAGTAATTCTGGGCAAAATCATTTTTGAGCGCGAAACCTTTTATGAACTCAATTTTTTCATATGAAACAAGATTTAACTATAAAAATCAATACATCCGCAGATCACCCGACGGCAGTCTTGAAATTTTTTTCTATTAATGTTTTTGCTATCATCAAAAGCGTTTCCCGTTGTTTTTCTATGGGAGACTTAAATGTTCGGTGCGATCGATGGAAACTTGTTAAAAGAAAGATTTTGCCACGTATCGGGAGAATGAACTATTGCCTTCATTATTTTCGTGAAAGTATCTTACCATTCTGCAATTTCGAAAATTGTCCGAACTTGCTGGACATGTAGCTCACGTGTGCTATACTAAGGCGGCGAAAATTTTAGATATCACCGTCCGTGACGTCATCTCCGAGCTCCTCCGATGTTGTAACAAGAGCTGTTGTCCGCCTAGTTGGTGATCGTCTACGGAGGCTACGTTATATTGCGCTAAAAGCACAACACAAAAGAACACATAGCACAGTACGAGCGCTCGTCCTGTGCTATGCGTTCTCTTATGCTGTGGCTTTAGCGCAATATAACATGGCTTCTGCGATGTTGTGATGAGGCGAAGTCCGAGATTCAATCTTCGATTGACACGAATTTAAATGGTAGCGCAAAAGAACTTGCCGTTCTTTACCTACGGGCCACTCGCACATTCACTGAATCCCCAGATCTCGTGGAAACCTCAAAAAGAAAACTTTTCAGCTCTCCTTTCACATTTATGTGTTCTATGTGCAGCACAGCTAACATATCAGTGTTTCATTTTACTATTAATTTATTCCTTACTCCTTAATTTTTTTACGTTTTTTTTTCGTTGTTATAACGTCACAGAAATTCGCAATCTTAATAATGGAGTAAGTGCTTTACATTTTTCTTAACATATCGAGCTGTTCCTTCATACCTACAATGTAGGCATCACCAGTGAAGGAATACTGGAAATTTGTAACATTTATCCCCCGCTGTCGTTTCTTGTGCATTAGTTTACTACATACTTAGTTTGAGTCATACTTAGTTTATGTGCATACTTGTTTAAGGTATGCGCTCAGTAAAGTGCACAAATGCCCCACGCCGAGATAACAAACTCACATAGCCGCCTTGATGCAACTTGAAGCGGGGAAAATTGGTCACATGCGTATTTAAAGCAAAACAGGACGCAGGAATGGGCCGAGAATAATCTGTGAGATATTTGCGACCGTCCTGCTTTGTGGTGACTTTAAAGCGGAAGCTCTACTTCACGACTAAAGCTGCAAAAGCAGATTCATTGCTGAAGCCCTGACCTTGAATAAATGTTTCCGCGACTGGTATTCGGACCCGTGGCGGCGCGAACAGAGCGGATTCGTTGGCCACTGCCCGAGGGCACTAAGCTATCGACGCAGGCGATCGCGTCCCGTGTTAAGCTGCAACACACTCTCGCGCTGTGCATTGCCCGTCGTCGTCTTCAACTTCCATCTGCGGCGCGAACGAACAGATCAGATCAGCTTAACCTCAGTAAAATAACGTCGCCAGACGTGCCGATGACCCAGCAAAGCAAAACCATGAGCCGATTAGGCTTAACACATGTTTTCGCACGTCTACTACAGTCGGATACAACTTAAGTCTGTAGTGAAGCTCCGCCCACATTCAGGACCACCGCAAAGAATTCTGCCGCGACAACAAAAATAGTCCGTAGTTAAACCTTTAGCTAATACTTAAACAAGAAACTAACCACAGGGGAAAAAAACAGCAAGCTTTAGAAATTTGATATCTGGCTCGTTTAATAAAGTCAAACATTTAAAAGCCGGTTTCGTTTACTGTTGTGATTGGCTAGCGGAGTAATACAAGACGCCGCGGACCGTGGCCCAGTGTTAGCAACTGCTGTTCTTTTTTTAAACTCCCTGCTTTATCATCGCCCTGCTTTCGCGGCGTTCTAACGGGATGCATCTGTTTTTTACCGTCTTCTTCCTTGTCCTATCGTTGCTTCGATATCCTACATAGACGTCAAACCATCCGGGCCAACTTGGCGCGCATCCGAAGGGCGGCAACAAGGCTTTGGTGGCGTCTGTACAGGGAAAAAGAGATGCTGATCTGTCACTTCCCCTTGCAAGACGCGGCGTGACGACCGTGCAGGGATATCGGCAGCGGCGGACTTCCGTCGTACGAGGACTCTGCATGGCCGTTGAGGAAGCCGTCTGGAGGATCTAAACGCCGGATGCGCCCCCCTGATGCAAATTATAGCGTCGGTCGCTCAGATGCCAATTCTGCGCCTCTTATGCATTGAGCAGGAACTCTCGCTTCGAGAAGCGTTCGTTAAAGGGGTGTTGTGTTCGAAATATGTGTGGCAGTATTTTTTTTGTTAAGGCTGGCTGGTTTTACAGCACACCATGGTTTTTCTTCTTTTACAAATAAGCAGGACACATAGCTGTTTGGGTGGTTCAGCTTGAACACTTGTGCGCGGAAGTAGAGAGACAGGCACGACACCTCACTGTTCGGGTGGGTCTGCTTTGACATTGGACACGCACATAGATAAGCAGAACAGATTGCTGTTTGGGTGAGCCAGCTTAAACACTGTGACACGGACCTAGAGAGCAGTACACTTAGCTTTTTGGGTTGGCCAGCTTGAATACTGGCACACGGACGTGGAGCGTGTTGTAAATTGTGAGACTCGAATCGTGTGACGGTGATTATTGAGGAAACAGTGACGACTAGGAGACGCATTTTCTAAGGGACAAACTAGGAAAACTGAATTAACTTTACGGTACGGACACACCAAGAGTGGCTTCTTTGACGGCAAAGAGAGACGTTTGGGTGTCGAGATGTCTGACAAAGTCGTTTTCGACAGGCACCTGGACTATGTCGTTGCAGATGGAAGGAACCTTAATGCCTTCTATACTGTATTCCTTGCCAATATACTGGCTGCAGAGACGCACCTCTACAAGACGTCGTCTTTCTGTTGCTGATGTGGCTGTCCCGAATTTACTCAGTTGGAGAGAGGTCTTTCCACTTTCTTTGAGGCCTAGAAATTTAGAGATGTCCTCATGGATAAAAGTGCGATTACTGCCCCCATCCATTTTGGCGTAGTCATCTGTGTCTGCCAGGGATTCTGTTTTGTCTCTGCATCTGTGACGGCAAAGCGCACTCCTTTCCGCGGCTCGACATTGACCAGTTTGTTGATGAGGGCAATTTCTTCACGATCAGTGCACTTCGAGAGGCCAAGCATGGCTGCCCGCAGGTTGGCTGCAGCCACCACATACTCCATGTGGAAGGTCTCCTTAGGATCAAACTCAATGGGACTGGGACAGCGCTTGGGTCCAGACCAGAAAAGAGCACCAGAGCTTGTTGTCTGGTCCTCTGGGAAGTTACGGGACCAGCAGGACACATCGCTGTTTGAGTTGGCCAGCTTGAACATTGGACGCGGATGTAGAGCGAGACAAACAGGACAGATAGCTGTTTAGGTGCATGGGCCAGGTTTAACAGTGGGACATGGACGTAGAGAAATAATCAGGGCATGTCGCTGTTTGGGCGGGCCAGCTTGAACACGGATGTAGAGTGAGACAAACAGGACGCATAGCTTTTAGTGTGGGCCAGCTTGAACACTGGGACATGGAATAGAGAGATAAGCAGGACATATCGCTTTTTGGGTGGGCCAGCTTCAACATGGGAACACGCACCTAGAGCGAGACGAATAGGACGCATCGCTGTTTGTGTGGGCCGGCTTGAACACTGGGACGCGACATAGAGCGAAAAACAGGATGCGTCTTTAGTTGGCTGAGCCATATTGAACCGTGAACAGGTGTGTAGAGAGAAAAACAGGACACGTCACTATTTGAGTGGGCAGCTTGAACATTGCGATCCGGAGGCAGAGACAGGACACTTCTCTGTACTGCCAGTACCAACTAGCCCCGCAAACAAGCCATTCTTGAGTATTGTCTTGTTTGTCTTTTTCGACGTCCGGATCCCAATGTTCAAGCCGGCCCACACAAAGTGATCGCACCAGCTGTCCGGCAAATGTGATTATGCAGTTATTCACGTATCTGCCGCGGTGGCTCAGTGGTTAGGGCGCAAGGCTACTGATCCGGAGTTCCCGGGTTCGAACCCGACCGCGGCTGCTGCGTTTTTATGGAGGCAAAACAATAAGGCGCCCGTGTGCTGTGCGATGTCAGTGCACGTGAAAGATCCCCAGGTGGTCGAAATTATCCCGGAGCCCTCCACTACGGCACCTCTCTTCCTTCCTTCTTTCACTCCCTCCTTAATCCCTTCCCTTACGGCGCGGTTCAGGTGTCCAACGATATTATTATTATTATTATTATTATTATTATTATTATTATTATTATTATTATTCACGTGACGTCATGGGCGCCATTTTGTCCAACAGCGCGTAGCTTCAGCAGTGCAAACCGGAGGAGGCGATGGTACGCCTGCAGCTTTCGACGTGATTCGTGCGGCGGAACTGTGACCTCGATGCATTCTCACTGTACCATGAACTGACCAATTAGCCCAGACCTTAATACTACTGCGCAACAACGCTTTGTTAAATTCGCCCTGGCTCTATATGGGCAGCCATATAGCGCCCTTTGCTGCCGTCGGGCCGAACGTTGTGTTGTCGCTGAGGGACATCGTCAAGTGACGTGTTTTGAACGCGGCTGTTCTGCCGAGCCCCCTGGCCCTTCGTTATCGTCGGACCTTGGCCGTCTGGCGTGGTTCCTTTTTCGCGCAGCACACGGCTGCTAAGTATAGCTGGCCTTTCAGCGTCGCCCGATTGGGCGGACGGTGACCGGCCCGCGCAATAATCCACACGCTGTATTCAACGCGTGTGTGTAGGTATATTTCATGATGACGGGTGAGGGGGGAAGGTGTGGTAACACGCCGTATTTCGGCATTGTAAGGCGAGTCGCCAGCAGTGCGAATCGAGGAATTTACCGCTGTCAAATCCAACGCATTTCCTCGATGCCGTCTCCATAAATTTAGCCGTTAAAGAACATATCGTTTTCTGCAGAACTGCAACTCGGGGGAAATTCGTATAAGTGAAGGCAGCTAGCGTATACGGCGTGGTCTGGAAGTCTAGGGTCATCACCAAACCTCGGTTCGGAAAGTGCATCCTCAAAGATGTCGTGTCATAGATACGACATCGTGCAGATCGCGGCATTAGTGGCGTGTTACAAAGGAGAGTCGTGTTTCTAGGCAGTATAGACATTTTGACGACCTTCGGGAAAACCGGTTTCCTGGCCGCTGTGCGTTCCTCGAACAGACGGGCTTGACGTCCCGTCTGTTCACCGCCAGGTAGTTACACGCAGTGACCGAACGCTTCGCGAGTTCCACCGTGGACGATTAACAACTGGACGCCCCACTCCAGTTGTAGTCAACATGTGTACGTGTGTGTTTTTGTTGCTCCATCGTGAACTAATCACGCGCACAACCTGGACACATTTCTTATTGTGTAAATAGTTTCTGTATATTACCTCTCCCCTTATCGTCTCTTCCTGTCTCCTCACCTCTTTCATTTCATTTCTCCATTCTGCCTGCTATTCCGCTGCCCCAGCTCAGGCGCTCCAGTATCGATGGCAGATGCCAGGGATAGCAAAAATCTTTTCCTTCCTTTTTATTATTACTTTAATAAAAAAAACCACTTACTACTGTACTGTGGGGAGAACGTGGGAGAGTTCAGTCCTCAACTTTGCTCTACAACAAGCACAGCCCAGTGACCAATATGACGCTTCCCATCGACCTATTTTTGAAAAGGTCTATAACCCGACTGCGGCGGCTACGTTTTTATGGAGGAAAAACGCTAAGGCGCCCGTGTGCTGTGCGATGTCAGCGCACGTTAAATATCCCCAGGTGGTCGAAATTATTCCGGAGCCCTCCACTACGGCACCTAATTCTTCCTTTCTTCTTTCACTCCCTCCTTTATCACTTCCTTTACGGCGCGGCTCAGGTGTCCAACGATATATGAGACAGATACTGCGCCATTTCCTTTCCCCAAAAAACCAATTATTATACATACATACATACAAGTTTTATTCTCCACAAAGAAGTGGAAGGAGGCGGAGGGAAAAGCGGTACATTTGTGGCTTGAAAAATCCTCCGCCCCCTTACAGTGCATACAGCAGCAGAGCGGGACAATAGACAGTCACATTTTTTTTTGTTGCAAAGAGGAAAAAAAATAAACAAAAATGAATAAATGAATAATGAATAATGTTCAATGCACAGGGCAGGGCGGCTTCCCAAGCTGAATAATAATAATAATAATTGGTTTTTGGGGGAAAGGAAATGGCGCAGTATCTGTCTCATATATCTTTGGACACCTGAACCGCGCCGTAAGGGAAGGGATAAAGAAGGGAGTGAAAGAAGAAAGGAAGAAAGGGGCGCCGTAGTGGAGGGCTCCGGAATAATTTCGACCACCTGGGGATCTTTAACGTGCACTGACATCGCACAGCACACGGGCGCCTTAGCGTTTTTCCTCCATAAACAAGCTGAAGTGGGGGGACAATTTCCATGTCTGCTTTTGTGCATTTGTTGGCTGCTTACACCTTTCGCGTTCACATTTGCAGATTATCTTCGGCATATGGACTCTGATCAGCAGGCCATAATCACGGACGATGCGCCCTCTGACGGCGACAGTGTCAGCAGCCCTGCGGAGCGAAGCATTACGACGACTCCTCCTACGACTACGAGTAAGTGCACATGCAGACGACGCAGCCTACCTTCTATCGTCTGCTATATTCGAAACCTCTGATCTGCTCGGAATAACTTTGCGCAGGGGAACTTGAAAACCTTGCCAAAACACAGTGGTTTCTCAGCGGTTATAGCGTCCGGTTGTTCACGAGGACGCCAGACAGAATCCTGGCGGCAGTACACACCGCGGTGGCTCAGTGATTAGAGGGCTCGGCAACTGCGCCATAGTTCCGGGTTCGAACCCGGCCGCGGTTGTCGTGTTTCCATGGAGGCGAAACGAAAAAAGGCGCTCGTGTGCTGTGTGATGTCAGTGCAATTTACAGATATTAGTTGTAATAGTGGTTTATTAAAATAATAATAAAAAGGAAGGATAAGATTTTTCCTAGCCCCGTCATCTGCCATCGATAATACAGCACCTGAGCTGGAGCAGCGGAAATAAAGGATAACAGGCAGAAGGGAGAAATGAAATGAAAGAGGTGAGGGGACACGAAGAGAGGATAGGGGATGTTAAAGATCCCCAGGTGGTCGAAATTATTCTAGAGACCTCCACTCAGCACCTCTTTCTTCCTTTCTTCTCTTAGTCTTTCCTTTATCCCTTCCCTTACGGCGCGATTCGGGTGTCCATCGAGATATGCGAGACAATTACTGCGCCATTTCCTCTCCTCAAAAACCAATTTCGCATGCCCCGCCGCGGTGGCTCAGTGGTTAGGGCGCTCGACTACTGATCCGGAGTTCCCGGGTTCGAACCCGACCGCGGCGGCTGCGTTTTTATAGAGGAAAAACGCTAAGGCGCCCGTGTGCTGTGCGATGTCAGTGCACGTTAAAGATCCCCAGGTGGTCGAAATTATTCCGGAGCCCTCCACTACGGCACCTCCTTCTTCCTTTCTTCTTTCACTCCCTCCCTTATCCTTTCCCTTACGGCGCGGGTCAGACGCCCACCGGTACGTGAGCCAGATAATGCACCAGTTCCTGTAATCGAAAAAACAAAGTTCAGTTTTGCATTGTCATTACGGGTGGCTTACAGAATTATCAATTTGGCTGTACGTTTGATCTCCCGCTTCTGTGATGGATTTGGTACGATGTGAAGCTGCTTTGCTCGCACGTTTAAGCGGCATTGCTGTCCTCGGGAAGTCACAACGAAGTGTTTTTTTTTCTTAAATTAAAAGGTGGTTTAAACGAGCCCAGAGCCATCACGTTTAAAAAAAAGGAGCCCTTTGATGTGCCACCCAACAAACACATCACCCAAGCGTGCGATGGGGCGGGATTGGTGGTGAGCGAACACCAATCCTCGAGCCCCAGTAGTGCACGCAACAACGCTCACACAGTGTTGGGATTTGAAGGCGCGGGCTCCTTTTCCAAGCCATTGCACCCTGAGAAGCCGAGCACCAGGCCGGGGAATGGCTTGTACCCATTTTGAGGAAACCGGTGGGTAACCGGCCGGCGGTGGGAGTCGAACCCACCACCTCCCGAAGCCGAGGCGGGTGCTCTACCACGAGGCCACGGCTGCGGTGGGAGCTAGGGTCACAGGATTCATATTTTGTATCTACTGTTAACAACAAGGCAGGGAAGAAGAAATCGACAGGGTGCGTACGCAAAGAACATAACAGCAACACTTAGTTGCCTCTCGTCGTAGTTCCTTTTTAAATGCAAACAAAAGAACCCAGCGCTACGTGATTTTCATTTTACACCCGCATTGTGATGCTTGCACGACAGATGGCGCTCGCTAGTGGCGCATCCTACAGCGCCGCCGTTCCCGGGTGGAGCCAACTTAAGCGACGCCGCCATATTGAATCACAACTGGCCTCTCCCATGTACCGCGAAATGCGCGACTGGTAGCCCAGTGTAGCTCTCGCTGCAAAAGGCCGTTCTAGTTAAATCACTTTGAAGCGCGCCGAGAGCATGAACGGGGCCGTTACAAACGCTAGCGCCGCTGATCCCGTGTGATTCAATATGGCGGCGCCGCTGAAGTTGTCTCCACCCCGGCGCTGGCATTGAGGCACCATAGCGCATCATAGAATCCAGTGACTCTAGCGCATTCTATGTTCTCGACTGCGACGATTGGCTGATTGATTGCTGTATTGCTCCAATGGACGCTGACTTTCGAACTCTTCATGGTTGGCCCATGGCTCCGGCGGCTTCTGAGAAAATTGGTTTTGGGAAAACGAATGCAGCTGCGTCGGTGGACCCTTCAGTCGCACCGTAGGGGAACGATTGAAGGGAGACTACAAAGAACGAAACAGGCATCGCAGAGGCAGTGCAGTAAAAATAATAGGAAAGGATAGAAAAACTTTACTGAGCTCAGATCAAGTTTCAGGAGGGCGGGTCGTTATGGGGAAAGGAATAGAGCCGGGTTGTTTTTATGCCGACGCGACAGGTGGCGTTGAGTTGAACGCACCGTTAGCGTTTTCTTGTACTCTACCAGGTGGCTCTCGCGTTCGAGGGTTGAACACACGGACGTGGAAGTGGAGTTCCGGCCGCGGCGATTGCATTGAGGTAAAGGCGATACGCAAAAAAAAAAAACGGCAGCCGATCTGCATAGTTGACCAAATGCGAAGTGCGCTAGCACTGCTAAGCCGCTCGTGTGCTGTGCGATGTCAGTGCTCGCTAAAGATTCCCAGTTGGTCAAATTATTCCGGAGTCCTCCGCTACGGCGCCTCTTTCTTCCTTTCTTCTTTCACTTCCTCGTTTGTCCCTTCCCTTACGGGTTCTGACACCCACCGGTACGTGAACCAGATAATGCACCATTTCCTGTAATCGAAAAAACAAAGTTCAGTTTTGCATTGTCATTACGGGTGGCTTACTGAATTATCAATTTGGCTGTACGTTTGATCTCCCGCTTCTGTGATGGATTTGGTACGATGTGAAGCTGCTGTGCTCGCACGTTTAAGCGGCATTGCTGTCCTCGGGAAGTCACAACGAAGTGTTTTTTTTTCTTAAATTAAAAGGTGGTTTAAACGAGCCCAGAGCCATCACGTTTAAAAAAAAGGAGCCCTTTGATGTGCCACCCAACAAACACATCACCCAAGCATGCGATGGGGCGGGATTGGTTGTGAGCGAACACCAATCCTCGAGCCCCAGTAGTAGAGTGTACACTCTAACAGTAGTGCACCGACCGCGTGTCGTGTCAACAACGCTCACACTGTGTTGGGATTTGAAGGCGCGGGCTCCTTTTCCAAGCCATGCACCCTGAGAAGCCGAGCACCAGGCCGGGGAATGGCTTGTACCCATTTTGAGGAAACCGGTGGGTAAGAGTCGAACCCACCACCTCCCGTAGCCGAGGCGGGTGCTCTACCACGAGGCCACGGCTGCGGTGGGAGCTAGGGTCACAGGATTTGTATTTTGTATCTACTGTTAACAACAAGGCAGGGAAGAAGAAATCGACAGGGCGTGTACGCAGGGAACATAACAGCAGCACTTAGTTGCCTCTCATCGTAGTTCCTTTTTAAATGCAAACAAAAGAACCCAGCTCTATACGTGAATTTCATTTTACACCCCGCCGCGGTGGCTCAGTGGTTAGGGCGCTCGACTACTGATCCGGAGTTCCCGGGTTCGAACCCGACCGCGGCGGCTGCGTTTTTATGGAGGAAAAACGCTAAGGCGCCCGTGTGCTGTGCGATGTCAGTGCACGTTAAAGATCCCCAGGTGGTCGAAATTATTCCGGAGCCCTCCACTACGGCATCTATTCTTCCTTTCTTCTTTCACTCCCTCCTTTATCCCTTCCCTTACGGCGCGGTTCAGGTGTCCAACGATATATGAGACAGATACTGCGCCATTTCCTTTCCCCCGAAAAACCAATTATTACCCGCATTGTGATGCTTGCACGACAGATGGCGCATCCTACAGCGCCGCCGTTCCCGGGTGGAGACAACTTAAGCGACGCCGCCATATTGAATCGCAACTGTCCTCTCCCATGTACCGCGAAATGCGCGACTGGTAGCCCAGTGTAGCTCTCGCTGCAAAAGGCCGTTCAAGTTAAAGCACTTTGAAGCGCGCCGAGAGCATGAACGGCGCCGTTACAAACGCTAGCGCCGCTGAACCCGCGTGATTCAATATGGCGGCGCCGCTGAAGTTGTCTCCACCCCGGCGCTGGCATTGAGGCACCCTAGCGCATCATAGAATCCAGTGACTCTAGCGCATTCTGTTCTCTTCTGCGACGATTGGCTGATTGATTGCTCTGTTGCTCCAATGGGCGCTGAGTTTCGAACTCTTCATGGTTGGCCCATGGCTCCGGCGGCTTCTGAGAAAATTGGTTTGGGGAAAACGAATGCAGCTGCGTCGGTGGACCCTTCAGTCGCACCATAGGGGAACGATTGAAGGGAGACTGCAAAGAACGAAACAGGCATCGCAGAGGCAGTGCACTAAAAATAATAGGAAAGGATGGAAAAACTTTACTGAGCTCAGATCAAGTTTCAGGAGGGCGGGTCGTTATGGTTAAAGGAAAAGAGCCGGGTTATTTTTATGCCGACGCGACAGGTGGCGTTGAACGCACCGTTAACGTTTTCTTCTACTCTACCAGGTGGCTCTCGCGTTCGAGGGTTGAACACACGGACGCGGAGTGGAGTTCCGGCCGCGGCGATTGCATTGAGGTTAAGGCGATACAGAAAAAAAATAATAAATGGCAACCGATCTTCATAGTTAACCAAATGCGAAGTGCGCTAGCACTGCTAAGCCGCTCGTGTGCTGTGCGATGTCAGTGCTCGCTTAAGATTCCCAGTTGGTGGAAATTATTCCGGAGCCCTCCGCTACGGCGCCTCTTTCTTCCTTTCTTCTTTCACTTCCTCCTTTGTCCCTTCCCTTACGGCGCGCTTCGGATGTCCACCGAGATATTCGGCAATTACCGCCCCATTTCCTCTCCTCAAAAATCAATTTCGTATTCCCACACGCAAGCAGTCTTGCCTATTTGTTATTCATTTGGCGCATGTAAACCTGGCGCCATTCGCATTTAAACCGAAACTATTTCCTCGCCATGCCTTCTGCGTTCGCAAGCTTTTCCAGCAGACACGTGACCCTCGTTGACAATCCGTGGGATCCTGCCTCTGTTCTCTCCGCGCATCGTTTTCATCTTGCGGTCGTTGTCATCGCTCTTGCCAATAACATTTTTTTCTTACCTGTTATTTTTCTCTCCCGGTTAATAATAATAATTGGCTTTTTTTGGGGGAAAGGAAATGGCGCAGTATCTGTCTCATATATCGTTGGACACCTGAACCGCGCCGCAAGGGAAGGGATAAAGGAGGGAGTGAAAGAAGAAAGAAAGGAAGGAAGAGGTGCCGTAGTGGAGGGCTACGGAATAATTTCGACCACCTGGGGATCTTTAACGTGCACTGACATCGCACAGCACACGGGCGCTTTAGCGTTTTGCCTCCATAGAAACGCAGCCGCCGCGGTCGGGTTCGAACCCGGGAACTCCGGATCAGTAGTCGAGCGCCCTAACCACTGAGCCACCGCGGCGAGGCAATCTCCTCCCGGTTCGGAAGATGTATCGTTCAGACAAGCTCTTGACGACTTTGTTAACGAAGACCGATCGTTGAACGCTCTTGCTTGCTGTTTGTTTCTTCACACCTGGACAATTTTTTTCCTGTGCCTGACCCTCGAGCTGCCTATGCGGGCGGCCTTCATTAGCATTTTCATCTTTCTTACAGAGGTACTTCCCATCCCTCACCCTCCCTGCTCTTTCCGGCTTGTGCGACTTCGCATTGTTAATCACCCTTCGCTCACATCCTTCGCCGACGTCTTGAAACTCCAGGGTGCCCTCCACTACGGCAGCTATTCTTCCTTTCTTCTTTCACTCGCTCCTTTATCCCTTCCCTTACGGCGCGGTTCAGGTGTCCAAAGATATATGAGACAGATACTGCGCCATTTCCTTTCCCCAAAAACCAATTATTACTATTATTGTCACTCCTCTCCGCATCCACCTTTCAACCCTCTGCCGTGACGAGCGCTGTCGATCGAGGCTACCCAGAGCTTTTTCGCGGTGGAAAAAAAAAAGTGTTTTCGTGCAGAGGCGTCGCCGAAGTTTGAAGGCAACTGAGCGAGCTAAGGACCGATAACGAACCTCACGGTTGATGCATAAGCCTGTCACTCGTGGGGCCGGCGGATCCGCAAGCAGACGACACAAACGGAAGTGCAGGAGACACAAAACAACTCTCGACCGGAAGTGAGGAAGTGAACCGTGACGACTTGTTGCTTGCATCCGTCGCTTGAGGCCGCTACAGGCGCTGGGTCGCCTACCGCCATCTTGTGTGCGGTAGACGCAGGCAACGACAATTGGCCGTCACATGATCGCCGTGTTTAGGCACAGCAGAGCAGCTGGTTATTTAAAGGTGCCCCGCAACATCTTTTGAGCGCCGCCCCTTTGCGCGCAGGCGTACCACCTTCGTTGGGTCTATGTCGTCAAAAGCTTAGAAATGCTTCTCGGGTGCTCAGTGCTCATCCGTGTAGGGGTCAAAGTCGTTGGGAGGGACGCGCTGTCGTTAGACACACCTCCAAACGCGTTCGGCGTGGTCCGGCGGTCGAGAAAGCCCCATGCGAAAGGCACGGCTCGGCCGTCTGTTTCGGACGCGAGGTGAGGTTTTTGCGTCGACACCTCGAGCCACTGTGCGGTACCGTTTCGAAACGCAAAATGCGCCCCTGTGCCGTGCGATGTCAGTGCATGTTAGAGATCCCCAGCTGGTCGAAATTATTTCGGAGCCCTCCGTTACGGCACCTCTTTCTTCCTTCGCTCCCTCCTGTATCCCTTCCCTTATGGCAGGGTTCGGACGCCCACCGGTACGTGAGCCAGATTTGTCCACGCAAGATGTCATGATACAGCTCACACATGACATATTAGACACTAAGTCGCTGGATGCGAAAGTAATAGTGGGACTTGATCTCACTAAAGCTTTCGATAATGTAAAACACGAGGCGATACTAGAAAACCTGGCTCTTTTAAACGTCGGGGAGCGCACATACAACTACATTGCCAATTTCCTTTCGGACAGGATAGCGCGCATCCACTTTGGTGAAAGTCAGTCTCAAGACATACACTTGGGCAGCATAGGCACCCCTCAGGGTTCGGTACTTTCCCCTATTCTCTTCAACGTGGCCATGATACGGCTCCCGACGAGACTGGAGGGGATAGATGGCTTGAATTTCTGCATGTATGCGGACGATATCACCATGTGGATGACCCGTGGCCACGACGCGCACATCGAAAGTACGCTACAGAAGGCCATAAATGAGGTCGAAAACTATGTCAGCCGTAGGGGCTTGCAATGCTCGCCGCAGAAGTCTGAACTTCTTTTTTATAGACCTCTGCATCAAAGACAAACTAGAACCATCCCTAACATCAAATTACAAACTCAAGGGGCGGAGATTCCTCATGTTGAAAAAATCAGAATTTTAGGAATGATTATACAAAGCAACGGGTATAACGGTGATGCAATAACTAAGATGGAAAACTGCGCGCAACAAACTATGCGGCTCATACAGCGGATTGCCAACAGAAGACACGGCATGAAAGAGCATAATCTCCTACGGCTGGTACAGGCGTTCGTAGTAAGCCGTATCTCGTATGCTGCCCCCTTCCTTGATCTTAAAGTTTCAGAAAAGGAAAAGATAAATGGAATTATCAGGCGATGCACGAAACAAGCTCTAGGATTGCCCATCCGTACATCCACTCACCGCCTCCTAGAGCTGGGAATGCATAATACCCTGGAAGAAATTACGGAAGCAGTGAGAACGTCCCAAATCGAACGCTTAGCCGGGACCACAACCGGCAGGGCCATTCTAGAAAAACTCAATCTTAGCCGAGATAACAGAACAACCGCCAAAGTTGACATGCTCGGAAAAATTCGAGACAATATAGTTGTACCCCCATTACCCAGGAATATGCATCCTATTCATCACTCAGTGCGCCGGGCCAAGCGGGCAGAGGCGCTAGAGAAACGCTTCTGCTCCTACAAAGACGAGGACGTGGTCTACGTGGATGCCGCTGAGTATGGTAAGAACACGATGACCGTCGCAGTCGTCAATAATAAACAACTCCTCAAAATCAGTGCCTCCATACTCTCGGGTAACCCAGAGACTGCAGAGGAAGCTGCCATAGCACTGGCTTGTGTAGGCACAAAAGCGAGATACGTCATCAGCGACTCCAAAGTTGCCATACTAAATTTCAGCAGGGGCCGGGTCTCCCCTCTAACGAATACAATTCTAAGCCGTCATGTAATAGACCGGAAAATTACGCTAGTCTGGACACCAGCACATGCATCCCTGCCTGGTAATGAGACGGCCCACGAGTTCGCCCGAGGCTTTTCTTTCCGGGCGGACCCGAGCGAGGTGGTCTTTACAGACAGGGATCGCATGGTGACCTACAGAGAAATTACACAACACTATCGTTTGCAACGAGCTAGAATTCCTCCAGCGGATAGATCCTTGTCCAGATACCAAGCCATCAACTGGCGCCGGTTACAAACTTACACATTTCCAAACCCGGCCCTCTGGAGTCTTATGTACCCAGGGCAATTTTCAGAAAAATGCGCGAACTGCGAACTTAGGGCCACCTTGGACCACATACTATGGGAATGTCCTCATGCTCCCCGGGAGGGACGAGGTATTAACACAAAAGATCAATGGGAGACCTTACTACTGAGCTCCGACCCGGCGACTCAGTTACAACTCGTCCGACTGGCCGAAGCCGCCGCCGAGAGTCAAGACCTTTCGGCCGTCGTCTAGGCGGGTAGCCCTCTGGCTACCCTCTTTCTGTTGGATATTAAAATTTTTCCTATCCTATGGTACGGTGTGAAGCTGCTTTGCTCGCACGTTTAAGCGGCATTGCCGTCCTCGGGAAGTGTCACAACGAAGTGTTTTTTTCTTAAATTAAAAGGCGGTTTAAACGAGCCTAGAGCCCATCACGTTAAAAAAAGGAGCCCCTTGATGTGCCACCCAACAAACACATCACCCAAGCGTGCGATGGGGCGGGATTGGTTGTGAGCGAACACCAATCCTCAAGCCCCAGAAGTGGACGTGGATCCCGTCTCGGTGTCAACGCTCACACAGTGTTGGGATTTGAAGGCGCGGGCTCCCTTTCCAAGCCATGCACCCTGAGAAGCCGAGCACCAGGCCGGGGAATGGCTTGTACCCATTTTGAGGAAACCGGTGGGTAACCGGCCGGCGGTGGGAGTCGAACCCACCACCTCCCGCAGCCGAGGCGGGTGCCCTACCACGAGGCCACGGCTGCGGTGGGAGCTAGGGTCACAGGATTCGTGTTTTGTATCTACTGTTAACAACTAGGCAGGGAAGAAGTAATCGACATGGTGTGTATGCAGAGAACATAACAGCAACATTTAGTTGCGTCTCAGCGTAGTTTTTTTTTTTAACTGCAAACAAAAGAACCCAGCTCTATACGTGATTTTCATTTTACACCCGCATTGTGATGCTTGCACGACAGATGGCGCTCGCTAGTGGCGCATCCTCTAGCGCCGCCGTTCCCGGGTGGAGACAACTTAAGCGACGCCGCCATATTGAATCGCAACTGGCCTCTCCCATGTACCGCGAAATGCGCGACTGGTAGCCCAGTGTAGCTCTCGCTGCAAAAGGCCGTTCAAGTTAAAGCACTTTGAAGCGCTCCGAGAGCATGAACAGCGCCGTTACCAACGCTAGCGCCGCTGAACCCGTGTGATTCAATATGGCGGCGCCGCTGAAGTTGTCTCCACCCCGGCGCTGGCATTGAGGCACCCTAGCGCATCATAGAATCCAGTGACTTTAGCGCATTCTGTTCTCTTCTGTGGATTGGCTGATTGATTGCGCTATTGCTCCAATGGACGCTGACTTTCGAACTCTTCATGGTAGGCCCATGGCTCCGGCGGCTTCTGAGAAAATTGTTTTTGGGAAAACGAATGCAAAAAAAAAAAAACAATTATTATTAAAACGAATGCAGCTGCGTCGGTGGACCCTTCAGTCGCACCATATATAGGGGAACGATTGAAGGGAGACTGCAAAGAACGAAACAGGCATCGCAGAAGCAGTTTAGTAAAAATAATAGGAAAGGATAGAAAAACTTTACTGAGCTCAGATCAAGTTTCAGGAGGGCGGGTCGTTATGGGGAAAGGAATAGAGCAGGGTTATTTTTATGCCGACGCGACAGGTGGCGTTGAACGCAGCGTTAGCGTTTTCTTCTACTCTACCAGGTGGCTCTCGCGTTCGAGGGTTGAACACACGGACGCGGAGTGGAGTTCCAGCGGCGGCGATTGCATTGAGGTAAAGGCGATACGCAAAAAAAAAACGGCAGCTGATCTGCATAGTTGACCAAATGCGAAGTGCGCTAGCACTGCTAAGCCGCTCGTGGGCTGTGCGATGTCAGTGCTCGCTAAAGATTCCCAGTTGGTCGAAATTATTCCGAAGCCCTCCACTACAGTACCTCTGTCTTCCTTTCTTCTTTCAATCCCTCCTTTACCCTTCCCTTACGGCGCGGTTCAGGTGTCCAACGATATATGAGACAGACACTGCGCCATTTCCTTTCCCCCAAAAAACCAATTATTATTGTTATTCCCACATGCAAACAGTCTTGCCTATTTGTTATTCACTCGGCGCATGTAAACCTGGCGCCATTCGCATTTAAACCGAAACTATTTCCTCGCCATGCCTTCTGCGTTCGCAAGCTTTCCCAGCAGACACGTGACCCTCGTTGACAATCCGTGGGATCCTGCCTTTGTTCTCTCCGCGCGCCATATAGCGCATCGTTTTCGTCTTGCGGTCGTTGTCATCGCTCTTGCCGTGAACATTTTTTTCTTACCTGTCATTTTTCTCTCCCGGTTCGGAAGATGTATCGTTCAGACAAGCTCTTGACGACTTTGTTTACGAAGACCGACCGTTGAACGCTCTTGCTTGCTGTTTGTTTCCTCACAGCTGAACAATTTTTTTCCTGTGCCTGACCCTCGACCTGCCTATGCGGGCGGCCTTCATTAGCATTTTCATCTTTCTTACAGAGGTACTTCCCACCCCTCACCCTCCCTGCTCTTTCCGGCTTGTGCGACTTCGCATTGTTAATCACCCTTCGCTCACATCCTTCGCCGACGTCTTGAAATTCCAGGGTGCCCTCCACTACGGCAGCTATTCTTCCTTTCTTCTTTCACTCCCTCCTTTATCCCTTCCCTTACGGCGTGGTTCAGGTGTCCAAAGATATATCAGACAGATACTGCGCCATTTCCTTTCCCCAAAAACCAATTATTATTATTATTGTCACTCCTCTCCGCATCCACCTTTGAACCCTCTGCCGTGACGAGCGCTGTCGATCGAGGCTACCCAGAGCTTCTCGCGGTGGAAAAAAAAATGTGTTTTCGTGCAGAGGCGTCGCCGAAGTTTGAAGGCAACTGAGCGAGCTAAGGACCGATAACGAACCTCACGGTTGATGCATAAGCCTGTCACTCGTGGGGCGGGCGGATCCGCAAGCAGACGACACAAACGAAAGCGCAGGAGACACAAAACAACTCTCGACCGGAAGTGAGGAAGTGAACCGTGACGACTTGTTCCTTGCATCCGTCGCTTGAGGCCGCCACAGGCGCTGGGACGCCTACCGCCATCTTGTGTGCGGTAGACGCAGGCAACGACAATTGGCCGTCACATGATCGCCGTGTTTAGGCACAGCAGAGCAGCTGGTTATTTAATGGTGCCCCGCAACGTCTTTTGAGCGCCGCCCCTTTGCGCGCAGGCGTACCACCTTCGTTGGGTCTATGTCGTCAAAAGCTTAGAAATGCTTCTCGGGTGCTCAGTGCTCATCCGTGTAGGGGTAAAAGTCGTTGGGAGGGACGCGCTGTCGTTAGACACACCTCCAAACGCGTTCGGCGTGGTCCGGCGGTCGAGAAAGCCCCATGCGAAAGGCACGGCTCGGCCGTATGTTTCTGACGCGAGGTGAGGTTTTCGCGTCGACTCAAGCCGCTGTGCGGCACCGTTTCGAAACGCAAAATGCGCCCCTGTGCGGTGCGATGTCAGTGCATGTTAGAGATCCCCAGCTGGTCGAAATTATTTCGGAGCCCTCCATTACGGCACCTCTTTCTTCCTTCGCTCCCTCCTGTATCCCTTCCCTTATGGCGCGGTTCGGACGCCCACCGGTACGTGAGCCGGATAATGCACCATTTCCTGTAATCGAAAAAACAAAGTTCAGTTTGCATTGTCATTACGGGCGGCTTACAGAATTATCGATTTGGCTGTACTTTTGATCTCCCGCTTCTGTGATGGATTTGGTACGGTGTGAAGCTGCTTTGCTCGCACGTTTAAGCGGCATTGCCGTCCTCGGGAATTGTCGCAACGAAGTTTTTTTTTCTTAAATTAAAAGGCGGTTTAAACGAGCCTAGAGCCAATCACGTTTAAAAAAAAAGGAGCCCCTTGATGTGCCACCCAACAAACACATCAGCCAAGCGTGCGATGGGGCGGGATTGGTTGTGAGCGAACACCAATCCTCGAGCCCCAGCAGTAGACATTCTGATCCTGGTTGCGTGTCAACAACGCTCACACAGTATTGGGATTTGAAGGCGCGGGCTCCTTTTCCAAGCCATTGCACCCTGAGAAGCCGAGCACCAGGCCGGGGAATGGCTTGTACCCATTGTGAGGAAACCGGTGGGTAACCGGCCGGCGGTGGGAGTCGAACCCACCACCTCCCGTAGCCGAGGCGGGTGCTCTACCACGAGGCCACGGCTGCGGTGGGAGCAAGGGTCACAGGATTCATATTTTGTATCTACTGTTAACAACAAGGCAGGGAAGAAGAAATCGACAGGGTGCGTACGCAGACAATATAACAGCAACACTTAGTTGCGTCTCATCGTAGTTCCTTTTTAAATGCAAACAAAAGAACCCAGCTCTACGTGATTTTCATTTTACACCCGCACTGTGATGCTTGCACGACAGATGGCGCTCACTAGTGGCGCATCCTACAGCGCCGCCGTTCCCGGGTGGAGACAACTTAAGCGACGCCGCCATATTGAATCGCAACTGGCCTCTCCCATGTACTGCGAAATGTGCGACTGGTAGCCCAGTGTAGCTCTCGCTGCAAAATGCCGTTCAAGTTAAAGCACTTTGAAGCGCGCCGAGAGCATGAACGGCGCCGTTACAAACGCTAGCGCCGCTGAACCCGCGTGATTCAATATGGCGGCGCCGCTGAAGTTGTCTCCACCCCGGCGCTGGCATTTAGGCACCCTAGCGCATCATAGAATCCAGTGACTCTAGCGCATTCTATGTTCTCTTCTGCGACGATTGGCTGATTGATTGCTCTATTGCTCCAATGGGCGCTGACTTTCGAACTCTTCATGGTTGGCCCATGGCTCCGGCGGCTTCTGAGAAAATTGGTTTTGGGAAAACGAACGCAGCTGCGTCGGTGGACCCTTCAGTCGCATCGTAGGGGAACGATTGAAGGGAGACTACAAAGAACGAAACAGGCATCGCAGAGGCAGTGCAGTAAAAATAATAGGAAAGGATAGGAAAACTTTACTGCGCTCAGATCAAGTTTCAGGAGGGCGGGTCGTTATGGGGAAAGGAATAGAGCAGGGTTATTTTTATGCCGACGCGACAGGTGGCGTTGAACGCAGCATTAGCGTTTTCTTCTACTCTACCAGGTGGCTCTCGCGTTCGAGGGTTGAACACACGGACGCGGAGTGGAGTTTCCGCCGCGGCGATTGCATTGAGGTAAAGGCGATACGCAAAAAAAAAACGGCAGCCGATCTGCATAGTTGACCAAATGCGAAGTGCGCTAGCACTGCTAAGCCGCTCGTGTGCTGTGCGATGTGAGTGCTCGCTAAAGATCCCCAGGTGGTCGAAATTATTCCGGAGCCCACAACTACGGCGCCTCTTTCTTCCTTTCTTCTTTCACTTCCTCGTTTGTCCCTTCCCTTACGGCGCGTTTCGGATGTCCACCGAGATATGAGGCAATTACCGCCCCATTTCCTCTCGTCAAAAGCCAATTTCGTATTCCCGCATGCAAACAGTCTTGCCTATTTGTTATTCACTTGGCGCATGTAAACCTGGCGCCATTCGCATTTAAACCGAAACTATTTTCTGGAAAAGCAGCGCTGAACAGACGAGGACAGAGACGAGGCGACAAGGACGGGCGCTGAACTGACAACAAATTTTATTGAAGGGATTCACACTTATAAACGAAGTGTAGCTACCGTTCGCGCATGCTCAGAAAAGTCAGCTCTTTTAATGAAAGGGCGATAGAGGCTGTTCTGACGCAGCCCTCTCCCAGGCTATATATCTGATTTGATTCTGCTATTTCTCTAGTCATACGTACACTGCTCTTTCTGATTATGGAGGTGTCATCGAGTGCAGGAGTACAATCTAGGCAAGTGATGCAGTGACTTGCGAGGAAGCCTTCAAAATCTTTTCCCTCGCGTGCATTTTTCACGTTCAAGGCATGCTCTCTTAACCTCTCGTTCACGCATCTCCCTGGTACACGGCAGCACTCTGTTGCTCGTTTTTTACAGCTCCATCTTAAGCTTTTACCCGTGGACGACCCGTTAATTTTAACAATTCCAACCAGGTTTTAGAATTTTTTAGCACTAACACTGACAAATGCTACCAGGCTTTCTCCTTTGACATTAAAGATCTCTTTTATTCTTTACCTCACAAGCTCATCCTTGAGTGCGTTGAGCTTTCCATTGACAAATATGGCTCCATTGCTTTTCAAAATACTGCGGGGGTCACAGTTGGGGGTTTTTTGGAGCTTTTAAAGTTTTATCTCCAATCAACCTATATCCAGTTTGAAGGGATGCCCCACCTACAAAGGCAGGGTATATGTATCGGGTCCTGCATAGCCCCGGTTCTCAGTGACCTTCTGCTGGCTCATTTCGATCGTCAACTGCTCGCTTCTCCCATGGACAGCAATATTATCAAGGTTTTTCGTTACGTGGACGATTTTTTAGTTGTCTTAGACTGTGACGCGCAGGCGATTCAACGTGTCAGTAAGAATGTGCTGGGTTCATTCGGTATTGTGATGAATCCTCTTGAGCTCACCCACGAACTTCCAGTAAATGGCCAAATTAGATTTCTAGACATCCGGTTCCACTTTAAAGATGATGGTGTCTGCTGGTGCTATGAACCGCGCGCCAACAAACCACTTCTGGCGTTCAACTCCACCCACTCCAAGCTCGTTAAACGAGCTATTGCTATGTCTTGCCTCAAGAACGTTCTCGGCAAATCCTGCCCGCATCTGATGTCACAAGCATTCAATCGTCAAGCAGATAGACTGCTTAGCGCTGGGTACCCGCACCACCTCCTGGTTTCAGTCACTGAAAGCTGCCTAAAACACATGCGCAGCAAGGTGCATACGTGCGATAGCCGCGCACAGCGCAGGCAGAAGGTAGCTGTGATACCTTGCATACACTCACTTTCGCACAATCTGAAAAAGGTAGCCCAGCGTTACGACGTGAAAGTGGTCTTCTCTGCCCCTCACAAGCTGTCCAAGTTTGCAGGATCACTAATCCGGAGGCGACCCAGCAGCGTGGCTGTGGCAAAAAACATAGGCGGCCTTATGTTGATTGCACAGAAGGTGTAGTTTACAAAATTCCGTTAAGTTGTGGAAAGACGTATGTTGGCCAAACTGGGAGATGCGTGAACGAGAGGTTAAGAGAGCATGCCTTGAACGTGAAAAATGCACGCGAGGGAAAAGATTTTGAAGGCTTCCTCGCAAGTCACTCTATCACTTGCCTAGATTGTACTCCTGCACTCGATGACACCTCCATAATCAGAAAGAGCAGTGTACGTATGACTAGAGAAATAGCAGAATCAAATCAGATATATAGCCTGGGAGAGGGCTGCGTCAGCACAGCCTCTATCGCCCTTTCACCAAAAGAGCTGACTTTTCTGAGCATGCGCGAACGGTAGCTACACTACGTTTATAAGTGTGAATCCCTTCAATAAAATTTGTTGTCAGTTCAGCGCCCGTCCATGTCGCCTCGTCTCTGTCCTCGTCTGTTCAGCGCTGCTTTTCCAGAAAACCATGTACCAACACGCCCAACTCGCCGCATTAACCGAAACTATTTCCTTGCCATTTCTTCTGCGTTCGCAAGCTTCCCCAGCAGACACGTGACACTCGTTGACAATCCGTGGGATCCTGCCTTTGTTCTCTCCGCGCATCGTTTTCATCTTGCGGTCGTTGTCATCGCTCTTGCCGTCAACATTTTTTTCTTACCTGTTATTTTTCTCTCCCGGTTCGGAAGATGTATCGTTCAGACAAGCTCTTGACGACTTTGTTAACGAAGACCGATCGTTGAACGCTCTTGCTTGCTGTTTGTTTCTTCACATATGGACAATATTTTTTCCTGTGGCTGACCCTCGAGCTGCCTATGCGGGCGGCCTTCATTAGCATTTTCATCTTTCTTACAGAGGTACATCCCCCCCTCACCCTCGCTGCTCTTTCCGGTTTGTGCGACTTCGCATTGGTAATCACGCTTCGCTCACATCCTTCGCCGGCGTCTTGAAATTCCAGGGTGCCCTCCACTACGGCACCTATTCTTCCTTTCTTCTTTCACTCCCTCCTTTATCCCTTCCCTTGCGGCGCGGTTCAGGTGTCCAAAGATATATCAGACAGATACTGCGCCATTTCCTTTCCCCAAAAACCAATTATTATTATTATTGTCACTCCTCTCCGCATCCACCTTTCAACCCTCTGCCGTGACGAGCGCTGTCGATCGAGGCTACCCAGAGCTCCTCGCGGTGGAAAAAAGTGTTTTCGTGCAGAGGTGTCGCCGAAATTTGAGGGCAACTGAGCGAGCTAAGGACCGATAACGAACCTCGCGGTTGATGCATAAGCCTGTCACTTATGGGGCGGGCGGATCCGCAAGCAGACGACACGAACGGAAGCGCAGGAGACACAAAACAACTCTCGACCGGAAGTGAGGAAGTGAACCGTGACGACTTGTTCCTTGCATCCGTCGCTTGAGGCCGCCACAGGCGCTGGGACGCCTACCGCCATCTTGTGTGCGGTAGACGCAGGCAACGTCAATTGGCCGTCACATGATCGGCGTGTTTAGGCACAGCAGGGCAGCTGGTTATTTAATGGTGCCCCGCAACGTCTTTTGAGCGCCTCCCCTTTGTGCGCAAACGTACCACCTTCGTTGGGTCTATGTCGACAAAAGCTTAGAAATGCTTCTCGGGTGCTCAGTGCTCATCTGTGTAGCGGTCAAAGTCGTTGGGAGGGACGGCTGTCCTTAGACACACCTCCAAACGCGTTCGGCGTGGCCCGGCGTTCGCGAAAGGCACAACTGGGTCGTCTGGATCGGACGCGAGGTGAGGTTTTCGCGTCGACACCTCGAGCCGCTGTGCGTCACCGTTTCGAAACGCAAAATGCGCCCCCTGTGCCGTGCGATGTCAGTGCATGTTAAAGATCCCCAGCTGGTCGAAATTATTTCGGAGCCCTCCACTACGGCACCTCTTTCTTCCTTTCTTCTTTCGCTCCCTCCTGTATCCCTTCCCTTATGGCAGGGATCGGACGCCCACCAGTACGTGAGCCAGATAATGCACCATTTTACTGTAATCGAAAAAAACAAAGTTCCGTTTTGCATTGTCAGTACGGGTGGCTTGCAGAATTATCGATTTGGCTGTACTTTTGATCTCCCGCTTCTGTGATTGATTTGGTACGGTGTGAAGCTGCTTTGCTCGCACGTTTAAGCGGCATTGCCGTCCTCGGGAAGTGTCACAACCAAGTGTTTTTTTCTTAAAGGGCGGTTTAAACGGTCCTAAAACCTAAAAAAAGGAGCCCCTTGATGTGCCACCCAACAAACACATCACCCAAGCGTGCGATGGGGCGGGATTGGTGGTGAGCGAACACCAATCCTCGAGCCCCAGTAGTGCACGCAACAACGCTCACACAGTGTTGGGATTTGAAGGCGCGGGCTCCTTTTCCAAGCCATTGCGCCCTGAGAAGCCGAGCACCAGGCCGGGGAATGGCTTGTACCCATTTTGAGGAAACCGGTGGGTAACCGGCCGGCGGTGGGAGTCGAACCCACCACCTCCCGTAGCCGAGGCGGGTGCTCTACCACGAGGCCACGACTGCGGTGGGAGCTAGGGTCACAGGATTCATATTTTGTATCTACTGTTAACAACAAGGCAGGGAAGAAGAAATCGACAGGGTGCGTACGCAGACAATATAACAGCAACACTTAGTTGCGTCTCATCGTAGTTCCTTTTTAAATGCAAACAAAAGAACCCAGCTCTACGTGATTTTCATTTTACACCCGCACTGTGATGCTTGCACGACAGATGGCGCTCACTAGTGGCGCATCCTACAGCGCCGCCGTTCCCGGGTGGAGACAACTTAAGCGACGCCGCCATATTGAATCGCAACTGGCCTCTCCCATGTACTGCGAAATGCGCGACTGGTAGCCCAGTGTAGCTCTCGCTGCAAAAGGCCGTTCAAGTTAAAGCACTTTGAAGCGCGCCGAGAGCATGAACGGCGCCGTTACAAACGCTAGCGCCGCTGAACCCGCGTGATTCAATATGGCGGCGCCGCTGAAGTTGTCTCCACCCCGGCGCTGGCATTTAGGCACCCTAGCGCATCATAGAATCCAGTGACTCTAGCGCATTCTATGTTCTCTTCTGCGACGATTGGCTGATTGATTGCTCTATTGCTCCAATGGGCGCTGACTTTCGAACTCTTCATGGTTGGCCCATGGCTCCGGCGGCTTCTGAGAAAATTGGTTTTGGGAAAACGAACGCAGCTGCGTCGGTGGACCCTTCAGTCGCACCGTAGGGGAACGATTGAAGGGAGACTACAAAGAACGAAACAGGCATCGCAGAGGCAGTGCAGTAAAAATAATAGGAAAGGATAGGAAAACTTTACTGCGCTCAGATCAAGTTTCAGGAGGGCGGGTCGTTATGGGGAAAGGAATAGAGCAGGGTTATTTTTATGCCGACGCGACAGGTGGCGTTGAACGCAGCATTAGCGTTTTCTTCTACTCTACCAGGTGGCTCTCGCGTTCGAGGGTTGAACACACGGACGCGGAGTGGAGTTTCGGCCGCGGCGATTGCATTGAGGTAAAGGCGATACGCAAAAAAAAAAAACGGCAGCCGATCTGCATAGTTGACCAAATGCGAAGTGCGCTAGCACTGCTAAGCCGCTCGTGTGCTGTGCGATGTCAGTTCTCGCTACAGATTCCCAGTTGGTCGAAATTATTCCGGAGCCCTCCACTACAGCACCTCTCTCTTCCTTTCTTTCAATCCCTCCTTTACCCTTCCCTTACGGTGCGGTTCAGGTGTCCAACGATATATGAGACAGACATTGCGCCATTTCCTTCCCCTAAAAAACAAATTATTATTATTCCCACATGCAAAGTCTTGCCTATTTGTTATTCACTCGGCGCATGTAAACCTGGCGCCATTCGCATTTAAACCGAAACTATTTCCTCGCCATGACTTCTGCGTTCGCAAGCTTTCCCAGCAGACACGTGACCCTCGTTGACAATCCGTGGGATCCTGCCTTTGTTCTCTCCGCGCGCCATATAGCGCATCGTTTTCGTCTTGCGGTCGTTGTCATCGCTCTTGCCGTGAACATTTTTTTCTTACCTGTCATTTTTCTCTCCCGGTTCGGAAGATGTATCGTTCAGACAAGCTCTTGACTTTGTTTACGAAGACCGACCGTTGAACGCTCTTGCTTGCTGTTTGTTTCCTCACAGCTGAACAATTTTTTTCCTGTGCCTGACCCTCGAGCTGCCTATGAGGACGGCCTTCATTAGCATTTTCATCTTTCTTACAGAGGTACTTCCCCCCCTCACCCTCGCTGCTTTTTCCGGTTTGTGCGACTTCGCATTGGTAATCACGCTTCGCTCACATCCTTCGCCGGCGTCTTGAAATTCCACGGTGCCCTCCACTACGGCACCTATTCTTCCTTTCTTCTTTCACTCCCTCCTTTATCCCTTCTCTTGCGGCGCGGTTCAGGTGTCCAAAGATATATGAGACAGATACTGCGCCATTTCCTTTCCCCAAAAAACAATTATTATTATTATTGTCACTCCTCTCCGCATCCACCTTTCAACCCTCTGCCGTGACGAGCGCTGTCGATCGAGGCTACCCAGAGCTTCTCGCGGTGGAAAAAAAAATGTGCTTTCGTGCAGAGGCGTCGCCGAAGTTTGAAGGCAACTGAGCGAGCTAAGGACCGATAACGAACCTCACGGTTGATGCATAAGCCTGTCACTCATAGGGTGGGCGGATCCGCATGCAGACGACACAAACGGGAGCGCAGGAGACACAAAACAACTCTCGACCGGAAGTGAGGAAGTGAACCGTGACAACTTGTTGCTTGCATCCGTCGCTTGAGGCCGCCACAGGCGCTGGGACGCCTACCGCCATCTTGTGTGCGGTAGACGCAGGCAACGACAATTGGCCGTCACATGATCGCCGTGTTTAGGCACAGCAGAGCAGCTGGTTATTTAATGGTGCCCCGCAACGTCTTTTGAGCGCCGCCCCTTTGCGCGCAGGCGTACCACCTTCGTTGGGTCTATGTCGTCAAAAGCTTAGAAATGCTTCTCGGTTGCTCAGTGCTCAGCCGTGTATGGGTCAAAGTTGTTGGGAGGGACGCGCTGTCGTTAGACACACCTCCAAACGCGTTCGGCGTGGTCCGGCGGTCGAGAAAGCCCCATGCGAAAGGCACGGCTCGGCCGTCTGTTTCGGACGCGAGGTGAGGTTTTTGCGTCGACATCTCGAGCCACTGTGCGGCACCGTTTCGAAACGCAAAAGGCGATCTGTGCCGTGCGATGACAGTGCATGTTAAAGATCCCCAGGTGGTCGAAATTATTTCGGAGCCCTCCATTACGGCACCTCTTTCTTCCTTCGCTCCCTCCTGTATCCCTTCCCTTATGGCGCGGTTCGGACGCCCACCGGTACGTGAGCCGGATAATGCACCATTTCCTGTAATCGAAAAAACAAAGTTCAGTTTGCATTGTCATTACGGGCGGCTTACAGAATTATCGATTTGGCTGTACTTTTGATCTCCCGCTTCTGTGATGGATTTGGTACGGTGTGAAGCTGCTTTGCTCGCACGTTTAAGCGGCATTGCCGTCCTCGGGAATTGTCGCAACGAAGTTTTTTTTTCTTAAATTAAAAGGCGGTTTAAACGAGCCTAGAGCCAATCACGTTTAAAAAAAAGGAGCCCCTTGATGTGCCACCCAACAAACACATCAGCCAAGCGTGCGATGGGGCGGGATTGGTTGTGAGCGAACACCAATCCTCGAGCCCCAGCAGTAGACATTCCGATCCTGGTTGCGTGTCAACAACGCTCACACAGTATTGGGATTTGAAGGCGCGGGCTCCTTTTCCAAGCCATTGCACCCTGAGAAGCCGAGCACCAGGCCGGGGAATGGCTTGTACCCATTTTGAGGAAACCGGTGGGTAACCGGCCGGCGGTGGGAGTCGAACCCACCACCTCCCGTAGCCGAGGCGGGTGCTCTACCACGAGGCCACGGCTGCGGTGGGAGCAAGGGTCACAGGATTCATATTTTGTATCTACTGTTAACAACAAGGCAGGGAAGAAGAAATCGACAGGGTGCGTACGCAGACAATATAACAGCAACACTTAGTTGCGTCTCATCGTAGTTCCTTTTAAATGCAAACAAAAGAACCCAGCTCTACGTGATTTTCATTTTACACCCGCACTGTGATGCTTGCACGACAGATGGCGCTCACTAGTGGCGCATCCTACAGCGCCGCCGTTCCCGGGTGGAGACAACTTAAGCGACGCCGCCATATTGAATCGCAACTGGCCTCTCCCATGTACTGCGAAATGCGCGACTGGTAGCCCAGTGTAGCTCTCGCTGCAAAAGGCCGTTCAAGTTAAAGCACTTTGAAGCGCGCCGAGAGCATGAACGGCGCCGTTACAAACGCTAGCGCCGCTGAACCCGCGTGATTCAATATGGCGGCGCCGCTGAAGTTGTCTCCACCCCGGCGCTGGCATTTAGGCACCCTAGCGCATCATAGAATCCAGTGACTCTAGCGCATTCTATGTTCTCTTCTGCGACGATTGGCTGATTGATTGCTCTATTGCTCCAATGGGCGCTGACTTTCGAACTCTTCATGGTTGGCCCATGGCTCCGGCGGCTTCTGAGAAAATTGGTTTTGGGTAAACGAACGCAGCTGCGTCGGTGGACCCTTCAGTCGCACCGTAGGAGAACGATTGAAGGGAGACTACAAAGAACGAAACAGGCATCGCAGAGGCAGTGCAGTAAAAATAATAGGAAAGGATAGAAAACCTTTACTGAGCTCAGATCAAGTTTCAGGAGGGCGGGTCGTTATGGGGAAAGGAATAGAGCAGGGTTATTTTTATGCCGACGCGACAGGTGGCGTTGAACGCACCGTTAGCGTTTTCTTCTATTCTACCAGGTGGCTCTATCGTTCGAGGGCTGAACACACGAACGCGGAGTGGAGTTCCGGCCGCGGCGATTGCATTGAGGTAAAGGCGATACGCAAAAAAAAAAACGGCAGCCGATCTGCATAGTTGACCAAATGCGAAGTGCGCTAGCACTGCTAAGCCGCTCGTGTGCTGTGCGATGTCAGTGCTCGCTAAAGATTCCCAGTTGGTCGAAATTATTCCGGAGCCCTCCGCTACGGCGCCTCTTCCTTCCTTTTTGTTTCACTTCCTCCTTTGTCCCTTCCCTTACGGCGCGTTTCGGATGTCCACCGAGATATGAGGCAATTACCGCCCCATTTCCTCTCCTCAAAAGCCAATTTCGTATTCCCGCATGCAAACAGTCTTGCCTATTTGTTATTCACTTGGCGCATGTAAACCTGGCGCCATTCGCATTTAAACCGAAACTATTTTCTGGAAAAGCAGCGCTGAACAGACGAGGACAGAGACGAGGCGACAAGGACGGGCGCTGAACTGACAACAAATTTTATTGAAGGGATTCACACTTATAAACGAAGTGTAGCTACCGTTCGCGCATGCTCAGAAAAGTCAGCTCTTTTAATGAAAGGGCGATAGAGGCTGTTCTGACGCAGCCCTCTCCCAGGCTATATATCTGATTTGATTCTGCTATTTCTCTAGTCATACGTACACTGCTCTTTCTGATTATGGAGGTGTCATCGAGTGCAGGAGTACAATCTAGGCAAGTGATGCAGTGACTTGCGAGGAAGCCTTCAAAATCTTTTCCCTCGCGTGCATTTTTCACGTTCAAGGCATGCTCTCTTAACCTCTCGTTCACGCATCTCCCTGGTACACGGCAGCACTCTGTTGCTCGTTTTTTACAGCTCCATCTTAAGCTTTTACCCGTGGACGACCCGTTAATTTTAACAATTCCAACCAGGTTTTAGAATTTTTTAGCACTAACACTGACAAATGCTACCAGGCTTTCTCCTTTGACATTAAAGATCTCTTTTATTCTTTACCTCACAAGCTCATCCTTGAGTGCGTTGAGCTTTCCATTGACAAATATGGCTCCATTGCTTTTCAAAATACTGCGGGGGTCACAGTTGGGGGTTTTTTGGAGCTTTTAAAGTTTTATCTCCAATCAACCTATATCCAGTTTGAAGGGATGCCCCACCTACAAAGGCAGGGTATATGTATCGGGGCCTGCATAGCCCCGGTTCTCAGTGACCTTCTGCTGGCTCATTTCGATCGTCAACTGCTCGCTTCTCCCATGGACAGCAATATTATCAAGGTTTTTCGTTACGTGGACGATTTTTTAGTTGTCTTAGACTGTGACGCGCAGGCGATTCAACGTGTCAGTAAGAATGTGCTGGGTTCATTCGGTATTGTGATGAATCCTCTTGAGCTCACCCACGAACTTCCAGTAAATGGCCAAATTAGATTTCTAGACATCCGGTTCCACTTTAAAGATGATGGTGTCTGCTGGTGCTATGAACCGCGCGCCAACAAACCACTTCTGGCGTTCAACTCCGCCCACTCCAAGCTCGTTAAACGAGCTATTGCCATGTCTTGCCTCAAGAACGTTCTCGGCAAATCCTGCCCGCATCTGATGTCACAAGCATTCAATCGTCAAGCAGATAGACTGCTTAGCGCTGGGTACCCGCACCACCTCCTGGTTTCAGTCACTGAAAGCTGCCTAAAACACATGCGCAGCAAGGTGCATACGTGCGATAGCCGCGCACAGCGCAGGCAGAAGGTAGCTGTGATACCTTACATGCACTCACTTTCGCACAATCTGAAAAAGGTAGCCCAGCGTTACGACGTGAAAGTGGTCTTCTCTGCCCCTCACAAGCTGTCCAAGTTTGCAGGATCACTAATCCGGAGGCGACCCAGCAGCGTGGCTGTGGCAAAAAACATAGGCGGCCTTATGTTGATTGCACAGAAGGTGTAGTTTACAAAATTCCGTTAAGTTGTGGAAAGACGTATGTTGGCCAAACTGGGAGATGCGTGAACGAGAGGTTAAGAGAGCATGCCTTGAACGTGAAAAATGCACGCGAGGGAAAAGATTTTGAAGGCTTCCTCGCAAGTCACTCTATCACTTGCCTAGATTGTACTCCTGCACTCGATGACACCTCCATAATCAGAAAGAGCAGTGTACGTATGACTAGAGAAATAGCAGAATCAAATCAGATATATAGCCTGGGAGAGGGCTGCGTCAGCACAGCCTCTATCGCCCTTTCACCAAAAGAGCTGACTTTTCTGAGCATGCGCGAACGGTAGCTACACTACGTTTATAAGTGTGAATCCCTTCAATAAAATTTGTTGTCAGTTCAGCGTCCGTCCATGTCGCCTCGTCTCTGTCCTCGTCTGTTCAGCGCTGCTTTTCCAGAAAACCATGTACCAACACGCCCAACTCGCCGCATTAACCGAAACTATTTCCTTGCCATTTATTCTGCGTTCGCAAGCTTCCCCAGCAGACACGTGACACTCGTTGACAATCCGTGGGATCCTGCCTTTGTTCTCTCCGCGCATCGTTTTCATCTTGCGGTCGTTGTCATCGCTCTTGCCGTCAACATTTTTTTCTTACCTGTTATTTTTCTCTCCCGGTTCGGAAGATGTATCGTTCAGACAAACTCTTGACGACTTTGTTTACGGAGACCGATCGTTGAACGCTCTTGCTTGCTGTTTGTTTCCTCACAGCTGAACAATTTTTTTCCTGTGCCTGACCCTCGAGCTGCCTATGCGGGCGGCCTTCATTAGCATTTTCATCTTTCTTACAGAGGTACTTCCCCCCCTCACCCTCGCTGCTCTTTCCGGCTTGTGCGACTTCGCATTGGTAATCACGCTTCGCTCACATCCTTCGCCGGCGTCTTGAAATTCCAGCCGCCTGTCACTCCTCTCCGCATCCACCTTTGAACCCTCTGCCGTGACGAGCGCGGTCGATGGAGGCTACCCAGAGCTTTCCGCGCTGGAAAAAAAAAATTGTGTTTTCGTGCAGAGCTGTCGACGAAGCTTGAAGGCAACTGAGCGAGCTAAGGACCGATAACGAACCTCACGGTTGATGCATGAGGCTGTCACTCGTGTGGCGGGCGGATCCGCAAGCAGACGACACAAACGGAAGCGCAGGAGACACAAAACAACTCTCGACCGGAAGTGAGGAAGTGAACCGTCACAACGTGTTGCTTGCATCCGTCGCTTGAAGCCGCCACAGGCGCTGGGACGCCTACCGCCATCTTGTGTGTGGTAGACGCAGGCAACGACAATTGGCCGTCACATGATCGCCGTGTTTAGGCACAGCAGAGCAGCTGGTTATTTAATGGTGCCCCGCCACGTCTTTTGAGCGCCGCCCCTTAGCGCAGGCGTACCACCTTCGTTGGGTCTATGTCGTCAAAAGCTTAGAAATGCTTCTCGGGTGCTCAGTGCTCATCCGTGTAGGGGTCAAAGTCGTTGGGAGGGACGCGCTGTCGTTAGACACACCGCCAAACGCGTTCGGCGTGGTCCGGCGGTCGAGAAAGCCCCATGCGAAAGGCACGGCTCGGTCGTCTGGATCGGACGCGAGGTGAGGTTTTCGCGTTGTTGCAAAAGGGTTGCAAGCCCCAAGGGTAGCGTTGGCCTGGCGGCCTGGGGCAAAGCTGGAAACATCCGAAGGTCCCGGCAAAGGATGAGTCGACTGGCAACAGAACAACTTGTTTATTCTGCATCTCAAAAGAGCAGCCGGTCAGGGCGACCACGTTACTCGAAGGAAGGAATCGAAGTCTCTCTCTCGGCGTCCGGGGCAGCGGCGTTTTTATACCCTCGGAGTCGAGGGCAAGAGGGAACGGCTTGGGAAGAGGCGTCCGATACGGCGACGCTTGAACATGTCCAGACGTGACGGGCGCGTCCGCCAGGCCGGCGCCGGTCAGACCTCCTCGCCTCCCAGTTGGGGAGCTCCTCTCCCCGGCTGCCGCGCTTTGACAAGCGTGGGCACCAACATGCACACACACACACACGCACGCACGACGACACGTGGCACTGAAACCTGCCTGGACGCGCTTGGCGGGAGGCGTTGCGGCCGCGATGAACGGGTCCAAATGACCGCCGCTTTGAACAAAGCCGCGGCGTCCGTTGCATCCGCGCCGGCTATACCGCGCGTCGTAGGCGAGACGTAACAGACCGCCCCGCCGGGAGAAGGAGATCCCGATGGTCAGGGGACTGCATCCGCTGTCCAGAGGGATGTCGCTCGATGATGCTCGTAATCGAAACCGGTCGTCCCTCGACGTTGCTTGAGCGCAGCGCACAGAGAAGGCCTCGTTCTCGGGTTCAGGATCACATAGGACACTGCAAAGTCACTTCGGGAGAGTTGCCATTTTTGTGCTCGTTCCCAGCAAGCGTTAGAACTACGCCGAAACGCAACCGCTCAGTCAGCAAGCACGAGACAACCCTCACTAAGCTCTGCCAGGCTCTTTCCCTTTTTATACTACTGCCTAGTTCCTTACAGTAGTCAAGCAGCACTCAGAACGCGTCCACAAATTGGAAAATTGCACTAGAAAGCACATAATCACTTTGAAACACTAAACAAAAGCAATATGTTAAAAATCCTGCCTCAGGAAGAAAACATCACTAACAAACAACTTTGAGGCGGATTCCCACGTTAGGGGCTTCGACTTAAGCCATCGGCGTTACCGTTGAGACTCCCCTTTTTGTAACGCACCTCAAAGGAATATTGTTGCAAAGCGAGGCTCCAGCGCAGGAGGCGGCCATTTTTGGGAGAGATGGTCTGCAGCCATTGGAGAGGGCAGTGATCCGTCTCAATGATAAACCTCGAGCCGGCTAGGTAGCATGACAATTTCTGAACGGCCCACACGAGACACGCACACTCTTTCTCGGTGGCGCTGTACGCCTGCTCACGACAGGTCAGCTTACGACTAGCATACAGGACGGGGTGTTCCACTTCTCCATTGTCCCTTTGGCACAGTACAACGCCCATGCCTCGCTCACTAGCATCGCACTGAAGAACGAACCCTTTTGTGTAGTCTGGCGATCGTAGCACAGGCTGGCTTGTTAGGGCGCTCTTTAGGGCGCTAAAAGCTCTCTCCTTTGTCTCGCTCCAGACGACTGTTTGGGGCTCTGTTTTTCTTAGAGCATCCGTCAGGGGAGCCGCGATATCGGAGTACCTGGGGATGTACCTCTGATAGTAGCCGGCGACACCTGAGAACGACCGAATATCGGTCTTCGTGCGCGGTTGCGGGAAGTCTCGCACAGCGGCCACTTTTATTTCAGAGGGGCGGCGACGACCCTGTCCAATCACGTGACCGAGGTAGACAACCTCGGCCTGTGCTAATTGGCACTTGGGAGCCTTGACTGTCAAGCCCGCTTCGCGCAGGCGGGTTAGCACTGCCCGCAAGTGTGCCATATGCTCAGACCAGGATGCGGAGAATATCGCTACGTCGTCTCAATACGGTAAAGCGAATTCTTCCTGTCCCCGCAACACTTTGTCCATGAGGCTTGAAAAGCAGTATGGCGCGTTCTTCAAACCAAAACTCAAAACTTTAGGACGGAATGTTCCCATTGGTGAAATGAACGCCGCATACCTACTAGCCTCTTCTGTAAGTGGAACCTGCCAATAACCCCTGACAAGATCTAGGGTGGAAATAAACTGAGCGCTACTAACTTTCTCAAGGCGCTCCTCGATGTTAGGGATCGGATAAATTTGATCCTTAGTGATGGAATTAAGCCGGCGGTAGTCGACGCAAGGACGAGGTTCCTTGCCCGGTACCTCAACTAAAATCAAAGGGGAGGTATAATCACTCTCACCCGCCTCAATAACACCGAGCTGTAGCATTTTCTTTACCTCAGCCTCCATAATATCGCGCTGGCGGGGTGACACCCGGTACGCCTTGGATCGTACTGGCTCTGGGGAGGTAAGTTCTATATCATGAGTAAGGACAGAAGTCCTACCAGGCCTCTCAGAGAACTGACCTTGAAACTCTTGTACGAGTTGGTGTAGTTCGGTTTTCTGCTCAGGCGACAGCGGTGCTTTACTGAGTAAGTCACTAATGACCTGATCAGTGTCTTCCCTGTTTGTCACTGAGCCTAGTCCCGGAAGCTCGACCGGAAGCTCTTCTAACTTTCCAGTGTCGGGCATTTCCTCTCCAGTACCTGGTGCCTTCAACGCTACAGGCTCAATTTTATCCAGTTCGGACGTGCTCTGAATATCAGCTTGCTGCGCCTCCGACCCTTTCTCATTGTTCGACAACGTCGGCCCCGCAACTACCGCCTTTGCAGCGAGCTCCCGAACTCTCGATCTGGTTAAGGCCTGAACGCTAGCCTCACCAAACAAAAGCCCCTTCTCGCGCAGGAGGTGATCGGACCTGTTCGAAAATAGGTACGGGTACTGGGGGGGGGGGGGCAGCATAGATGACACTACGGCCTCCGTCTCAAGTGCTCCGAAAGGTCCTTCAATAAGCACTTTTGCTACGGGCAGACACACGCTATGAGCTTCCACGGCTTGCTTGATCCATGCGCGCTCGCCCGTGAACATATCGGGTTCTACGTAAGAGGGGTGAACTACATCCATTGTAGCTGCGGAATCACGAAGCACTCGGCACTCTTTCCCGTTCACGAGGAAGTCTCGCATGTAAGGCTCGAGAAGCTTCATGTTCTCGTCCGTGCTACATAATGACAAACACACGACTTCTCTTTTTGTTTCTGTACACTGCGCCGAAAAGTGACCCGGCTTCTGGCACGTATAACACACGCGCGCTTGCCTCCTCTCGAACCGCTTTCTGCGTTCGGCTTCGGCTGCCGCCGTCTCCTTACGTTCGGTCGGACTGCTTTCACTCGCATCCGCACTACGCGTGTCCCCCCTTGCTCTCATGGGTGTGAACTTCGGCCTCTCAGACTTGGAGCCAAATTCACCCTTTTGACCGTCCTTAGCTCCGCGAGCCCGACGCGTCACAAACTCCTCGGCTAGCTCGGCGGCTTTAGCCACTGCCCTAACGTCTGGCCTATCCAAGACCCAGTACCGCACGTTCTCAGGTAACCGACTATAAAACTGTTCCAGCCCGAAACACTGCAGAATTTTCTCGTGGTCACCAAACGCTTTCTCTTCTTTGAGCCACTCCTGCATGTTTGACATAAGCCTGTAGGCAAACTCTGTATATGACTCATTTCTGCCTTTTTCATTTTCCCGAAACTTCCGACGGAACGCCTCCGCTGACAGCCTGTACTTTTTTAGCAGACTCGATTTCACTTGGTCGAAATCCTCTGCCTCCTCTCTCTTCAAGCGAGCGACTACGTCGGCCGCCTCGCCGGGTAACAAAGTGAGCAAGCGCTGTGGCCACGTTTCCCGAGAGAACCCCTGCTTCTCGCACGTTCGCTCAAAGTTAACCAGGAACAAACCAATGTCCTCTCCAAGCTTAAACGGCCGCATCAGGTCAGTCATTTTGAACGATACCCGTTCTCCTGCACCGTGTGCCTGACTTCCATTACGAGCGCGTTCCATCTCTACCTCGAGACGCTTCATTTCCAAAGCGCGCTCTTCTTTCTCTTTTTGCTCTTTACGTTCGCGCTCGTCTTTCTGCTCTTTACGTTCGCGCTCCTCTTTTTGCTCCCTCTCCTCAATGGTCTCAAGGCATTCCGACAGCTCGTCATCCTCAGCCTCCAACTCAAGAATAGCCCTTAGCAGTTCTGGTTTACTGAGTTTGTCTGAGACATCCAGACCCAACTCTCTTGCAAGCTCCAGCAATTTCGGTTTGCGCAACGACTTCAAATCCATGGCTGCTCCGAATGCTGCTTTCTCTACTGCCTACTATTGTCTTGCCGCAAACTAACCCGGCAGCAACGACAACACAATTACCAGCTCTGTTTCTGACACTAACAAAAGCCTGGCAAAACTCAGAAGAAGAAAGTCCCGCACTCACCAAACCTCGCAGCCAAGAATTCAGCGCAGTCGTTCCGCTGCAGGCAACCAGTCATCACACAGGGCTCGTTGCACTGCTCCCGGATGGTCGTTGAGCTGCTCAGCATACAGTTGACCGCATATCTTCGCTGCTGGCCTCCGTTGTCGGGATCCCACCGCTGGCAACCAGTTGTTGCAAAAGGGTTGCAAGCCCCAAGGGTAGCGTTGGCCTGGCGGCCTGGGGCAAAGCTGGAAACATCCGAAGGTCCCGGCAAAGGATGAGTCGACTGGCAACAGAACAACTTGTTTATTCTGGCATCTCAAAAGAGCAGCCGGTCAGGGCGACCACGTTACTCGAAGGAAGGAATCGAAGTCTCTCTCTCGGCGTCCGGGGCAGCGGCGTTTTTATACCCTCGGAGTCGAGGGCAAGAGGGAACGGCTTGGGAAGAGGCGTCCGATACGGCGACGCTTGAACATGTCCAGACGTGACGGGCGCGTCCGCCAGGCCGGCGCCGGTCAGACCTCCTCGCCTCCCAGTTGGGGAGCTCCTCTCCCCGGCTGCCGCGCTTTGACAAGCGGGGGCACCAACATGCACACACACACACACGCACGCACGACGACACGTGGCACTGAAACCTGCCTGGACGCGCTTGGCGGGAGGCGTTGCGGCCGCGATGAACGGGTCCAAATGACCGCCGCTTTGAACAAAGCCGCGGCGTCCGTTGCATCCGCGCCGGCTATACCGCGCGTCGTAGGCGAGACGTAACAGCGTCGACACCTCGAGCGCTGTGCGGCACCGTTTCGAAACGCAAAAGGCGCCCCTGTGCCGTGCGATGTCAGTGCATGTTAAAGATCCCCAGGTGGTCGGAATTATTTCGGAGCCCTCCATTACGGCACCTCTTTCTTCCTTTCTTCTTTCGCTCCCTCCTGTATCCCTTCCCTTATGGCAGGGTTCGGACGCCCACCAGTACGTGAGCCAGATAATGCACCATTTTACTGTAATCGAAAAAAACAAAGTTCCGTTTTGCATTGTCAGTACGGGTGGCTTACAGAATTATCGATTTGGCTGTACTTTCGATCTCCCGCTTCTGTGATGGATTTGGTACGGTGTGGAGCTTCTTTGCTCGCACGTTTAAGCGGCATTGCCGTCCTCGGGAAGTGTCACAACGAAGTGTTTTTTCTTAAATTAAAGGGCGGTTTAAACGAGCCTAGAGCCATCACGTTTAAAAAAAAGGAGCCCCTTGATGTGCCACCCAACAAACACATCACCCAAGCGTGCGATGGGGCGGGATTGGTTGTGAGCGTACACCAATCCTCAAGCCCCAGAAGTGGACGTGTCGATCTGGGCTGCGTGTCAAACGCTCAATTTCAGGGCGCGGGCTCCTTTCCCAGGCCATTCACCCTAGAAAGCCGAGCACCAGGCCGGGGAATGGCTTGTACCCATTTTGAGGAAACCGGTGGGTAACCGGCCGGCGGTGGGAGTCGAGCCCACCACCTCCCGTAGCCGAGGCGGGTGCTCTACCACGAGGCCACGGCTGCGGTGGGAGCTAGGGTCACAGGATTTGTATTTTGTATCTACTGTTAACAACAATGCAGGGAAGAAGAAATCGACAGGGTGCGTACGCAGACAACATAACAGCAACACTTAGTTGCGTCTCATCGTAGTTCCTTTTTAAATGCGAACAAAAGAACCCAGCTCTACGTGATTTTCATTTTACACCCGCACTGTGATGCTTGCACGACAGATGGCGCTCACTAGTGGCGCATTCTACAGAGCCGCCGTTCCCGGGTGGAGACAACTTAAGCGACGCCGCCATATTGAATCACAACTGGCCTCTCCCATGTACCGCGAAATGCTCGACTGGTAGCCCAGTGTAGCTCTCGCTGCAAAAGGCCGTTCAAGTTAAAGCACTTTGAAGCGCGCCGAGAGCATGAACGGGGAGGTTACAAACGCTAGCGCCGCTGATCCCGTGTGATTCAATATGGCGGCGCCGCTGAAGTTGTCTCCACCCCGGCGCTGGCATTGAGGCACACTAGCGCGTAATAGAATCCAGTGACTCTAGCGCATTCTATGTTCTCTTCTGCGACGATTGGCTGATTGATTGCTCTATTGGTCCAATGGGCGCTTACTTTCGAACTCTTCATGGTTGGCCCATGGCTCCGGCGGCTTCTCAGAAAATTGTTTTTGGGAAAACGAATGCAGCTGCGTCGGTGGACCCTTCAGTCGCACCATAGGGGAACGATTGAATGGAGACTGCAAAGAACGAAACAGGCATCGCAGAGGCAGTGCAGTAAAAATAATAGGAAAGGATAGGAAAACTTTACTGAGCTCAGATCAAGTGTGAGAAAGGCGGGTCGTTATGGGGAAAGGAATAGAGCCGGGTTATTTTTATGCCGACGCGACAGGTGGCGTTGAACGCACCGTTAGCGTTTTCTTCTACTCTACCAGGTGGCTCTCGCGTTCGAGGGTTGAACACACGGACGCGGAGTGGAGTTCCGGCCGCGGCGATTGCATTGAGGTAAAGGCGATACAGAAAAAAATAATAAATGGCAGCCGATCTGCATAGTTAACCAAATGCGAAGTGCGCTAGCACTGCTAAGCCGCTCGTGTGCTGTGCGATGTCAGTGCTCGCTAAAGATCCCCAGTTGGTCGAAATTATTCCGGAGCCCTCCACTACGGCGCCTCTTCTTTCACTTCCTCGTTTGTCCCTTCCCTTACGGCGTGTTTCGGATGTCCACCGAGATATGCGGCAATTACCGCCCCATTTCCTCTCCTCAAAAACCAATTTCGTATTCCCACATGCAAACAGTCTTGCCTATTTGTTATTCACTTGGCGCATGTAAACCTGGCGCCATTCGCATTTAAACCGAAACTATTTCCTTGCCATTTCTTCTCCGTTCGCAAGCTTCCCCAGCAGACACGTGACCCTGGTTGACAATCCGTGGGATCCTGCCTTTGTTTTCTCCGCGCGCCGTAGCGCATCGTTTTCATCTTGCGGTCGTTGTCATCGCTCTTGCCGTCAACATTTTTTTCTTACCTGTTATTTTTCTCTCCCGGTTCTGAAGATGTATCGTTCAGACAAGCTCTTGACGACTTTGTTAACGAAGACCGATCGTTGAACGCTCTTGCTTGCTGTTTGTTTCTTCACATATGGACAATATTTTTTCCTGTGGCTGACCCTCGAGCTGCCTATGCGGGCGGCGTTCATTAGCATTTTCATCATTCTTACAGAGGTACTTCCCATCCCTCACCCTCGCTGCTCTTTCCGGCTTGTGCGACTTCGCATTGGTAATCACGCTTCGCTCACATCCTTCGCCGGCGTCTTGAAATTTTAGCCGCCTGTCACTCCTCTCCGCATCCACCTTTCAATCCTCTGCCGTGACGAGCGCTGTCGATCGAGGCTACCCAGAGCTTCTCGCGCTGGAAAAAAAATTGTGTTTTCGTGCAGAGGTGTCGCCGAAGTTTGACGGCAACTGAGCGAGCTAAGGACCGATAACGAACCTCGCGGTTGATGCATAAGCCTGTCACTTATGGGGCGGGCGGATCCGCAAGCAGACGGCACAAACGGAAGCGCAGGAGACACAAAACAACTCTCGACCGGAAGTGAGGAAGTGAACCGTGACGACTTGTTCCTTGCATCCGTCGCTTGAGGCCGCCACAGGCGCTGGGACGCCTACCGCCTTCTTGTGTGCGGTAGGCGCAGGCAACGACAATTGGCCATCACATGATCGGCGTGTTTAGGCACAGCAGGGCAGCTGGTTATTTAATGGTGCCCTGCAACGTCTTTTGAGCGCCTCCCCTTTGCGCGCAGGCGTACCACCTTCGTTGGGTTTATGTCGTCAAAAGCTTATAAATGCTTCTCGGGAGCTCAGTGCTCATCCGTGCAGGGGTCAAAGTCGTTGGGAGGAAAGCGCTGTCGTTAGACACACCTCCAAACGCATTCGGCTAAATATGTAGAAACGAAGATAGCCACACAAGATCGAGTAGTGTACACTGACGCCACACTGTATCCATGGAATCGCAGCCAAAGCATCAAGAAAACAGTTTCGGTTGTAACAACGAAGGAAGGTGACCTCATCAGCGGTGCATCCACGAGAGCTGGAACGATAGCTGAGGCAGAGGAGATAGCCGTAGCCCTAGCGGCAGCCGAGGGCTATCGCACCAACAAATCTCTCACAATCTTAACTGACTCCCAGGAAGCGTGCAGACGCTACATGGCAGGAAGCATCAATAAGAAAGCACTAAAGATACTCTTGAAAACGAAGCGAACCAATGAAAATATCCAACATAGGATCTACTGGGTACCAGGACACGCCGGAATCAAAGGCAATCTGAAGGCAGACAAGCTAGCTCGCGAGCTCACTACCCGAGCTGGTGCGTCAAATGCCTCGGAGGGCCCGGGGATGACGGTGGAGCTCACGTACGCAGCTATCCTCAACCTCATTAAAGGCAGAAGGCGCAAATGCCCCCAGCCACACCCTCAGCTAACACAATACGAGGCGACATGCTGGAGAAGACTCCAAAAAGGGCCTTCTACAACCTTCATGTCCTACATAAAATGTATCCAGAGCAGTATAGGGATACATGTCCGTGGTACGGGGCAACCCCCGCGTTATATCATATATCACATGGGAATGTAAACACAATGTAGCGTTCCAAAATAATAAAGACCCAAATTCGGAGCAGTTGGAGGACCGGCTAACCAGCAGCCAGCTTAGGGTCCAAAGGGACCTAGTGAGCCACGCATGCCGGATGGCCAGGGACAGTGGTGCCTTGGACTAGGGGCGCCAACCACGCTCAGCCTGGAAGACATCGGCAGTCTCCGGGCACGCAACCAAACCTCTCAATTGGAACAATAGAGAGTTTTAGTTTCACGTACGTAGAGGGTTCACGTACGCAAACGTCAAAAGTCTACGTAGTCTGCACGCAGGTGGTTTGAAACCCTTATAGTTACACGTACGCGAAACAAGCCGCGCGTTACGCCTAGCGCCATCTACTAAGAAACACAGACACTGCTTGTAGCCTAAATCATCCAAGACAAGTCTTTGAGCCAAGCCATTCAAAGCGAGACGGTTGCTATGACGTCGACCAACGCTACTTCGTCAGGCTTAACAGCTGAAAAATCGCCCTTCTGTTTGAAAAACAAAAGCTATTTGTCGCTTGAAACCTTATGCCAGGGTAAGAATGGGCAAATCGAAGGCGAATACAGCTGTTTAGAACACCATATCGCCTCGAGGGATTAGCGACGAAGCTGTTATCGCTTTGAAGCGGCGGGCAGGGCGCCGCCATGTTTGTCAACGCTACGTACGCAAGCAACGCAAAGACCGCAACGTAAAAATCCGAATCTAACGTACGTACGTGAGACTCGCGCTTAACCCTTGCGTTCTGCGCATGTGCACTGGTCACCCGTAAGAGCTCTACGTACGTGAAGCCTCTACGTACGTGAAACTAAAACTCTCTAATAAAGTTTATTCTCTCTCTCTCTCTCGGCGTGGTCCGGCGTTCGCGAAAGGCACGGCTGGGCCGTCTGTTTCGGACGCGAGGTGAGGTTTTCGCGTCGACACCTCGAGCCGCTGTGCTGGACCGTTTCGAAACGCAAAAGGCGCCCCTGTGCCGTGCGATGTCAGTGCATGTTAAAGATCCCCAGCTGGTCGAAATTATTCCGGAGCCCTCCACTACGGCGCCTCTTTCTTCCTTTCTTCTTTCGCTCCCTCCTGTATTCCTTCCCTTATGGCGCGGTTCGGACACCCACCGGTACGTGAGCCAGATAATGCACCATTTCCTGTAATCGAAAAGACAAAGTTCAGTTTTGCATTGTATTATCGATTTGGCTGTACTTTCGATCTCCCGCTTCTGTGATGGATTTGGTACGATGTGAAGCTGCTTTGCTCGCACGTTTAAGCTGCATTGCCGTCCTCGGGAAGTGTCACAACGAAGTGTTTTTTTTCTTAAATTAAAAGGCGGTTTAAACGAGCCTAGAGCCATTAAGTATAAAAAAGGGAGCCCCTTGATGTGCCACCCAACAAACACATCACCCAAGCGTGCGATGGGGCGGGATTGGTTGGTTGTGAGCGAACACCAATCCTCAAGCCCCAGAAGTGGACGTGTCGATCCAGGTTTCGTGTCAACAACGCTCACACAGTGTTGGGATTTGAAGGCGCGGGCTCCTTTCCAAGCCATGCACCCTGAGAAGCCGAGCACCAGGCCGGGGAATGGCTTGTACCCATTTTGAGGAAACCGGTGGGTAACCGGCCGGCGGTGGGAGTCGAACCCACCACCTCCCGAAGCCGAGGCGGGTGCTCTACCACGAGGCCACGGCTGCGGTGGGAGCTAGGGTCACAGGATTTGTATTTTGTATCTACTGTTAACAACAAGGCAGGGAAGAAGTAATTGACAGGGTGTGTATGCAGAGAATATAACAGCAACATTTAGTTGCGTCACAGCGTAGTTTTTTTTTTAAACTGCAAACAAAAGAACCCAGCTCTATACGTGAGTATCATTTTACACCCGCATTGTGATGCTTGCACGACAGATGGCGCTCACTAGTGGCGCATCCTACAGCGCCGCCGTTCCCGGGTGGAGACAACTTAAGCGACGCCGCCATATTGAATCACAACTGGCCTCTCCCATGTACCGCGAAATGCGCGACTGGTAGCCCAGTGTAGCTCTCGCTGCAAAAGGCCGTTCTAGTTAAATCACTTTGAAGCGCGCCGAGAGCATGAACGTGGCCGTTACAAACGCTAGCGCCGCTGATCCCGTGTGATTCAATATGGCGGCGCCGCTGAAGTTGTCTCCACCCCGGCGCTGGCATTGAGGCACCCTTGCGCATCATAGAATCCAGTGACTCTAGCGCATTCTATGTTCTCTTCTGCGACGATTGGCTGATTGATTGCGCTATTGCTGCAATGGGCGCAGACTTTCGAACTCTTCATGGTTGGCCCATGGCTCCGGCGGCTTCTGAGAAAATTGGTTTTGGGAAAACGAATGCAGCTGCGTCGGTGGACCCTTCCGTCGCACCATAGGGGAACGATTGAAGGGAGACTGCAAAGAACGAAACAGGCATCGCAGAGGCAGTGCAGTAAAAATAATAGGAAAGGATGGAAAAACTTTACTGAGCTCAGATCAAGTTTCAGGAGGGCGGGTCGTTGTGGGGAAAAGAATAGAGCAGGGTTATTTTTATGCCTCGCGACAGGTGGCGTTGAACGCACCGTTAGTGTTTTCTTCTACTCTACCAGGTGGCTCTCGCGTTCGAGGGTTGAACACACGGACGCGGAGTGAAGTTCCGGCCGTGGCGATTGCATTGAGGTAAAGGCGTTACGCAAAAAAAAAACAACGGCAGCCGATCTGCATAGTTGACCAAATGCGAAGTGCGCTAGCACTGCTTAGCCGCTCGTGTGCTGTGCGATGTCAGTGCTCGGTAAAGATCCCCAGGTGGTCGAAATTATCCCGGAGCCCTTCGCTACGGCGTCTCTTCCTTTTTTCTTTCACTTCCTCCTTTGTCCCTTCCCTTACGGCGTGTTTCGGATGTCCACCGAGATATGCGGCAATTACCGCCCCATTTCCTCTCCTCAAAAACCAATTTCGTATTCCCACATGCAAACAGTCTTGCCTATTTGTTATTCACTTGGCGCATGTAAACCTGGCGCCATTCGCATTTAAACCGAAACTATTTCCTTGCCATTTCTTCTGCGTTGTCTTGAAATTCCAGCCGCCTGTCACTCCTCTCCGCATCCACCTTTGAACCCTCTGCCGTGACGAGCGCTGTCGATCGAGGCTACCCAGAGCTTCTCGCGGTGGAAAAAAGTGTTTTCGTGCAGAGCTGTCGGCGAAGTTTGACGGCAACTGACCGAGCTAAGGACCGATAACGAACCTCGCGGTTGATGCATAAGCCTGTCACTCGTGGGGCGGGCGTATCCGCAAGCAGACGACACAAACGCAAGCGCAGGACACACAAAACAACTCTCGGCCGGAAGTGAGGAAGTGAACCGTGACGACTTGTTGCTTGCATCCGTCGCTTGAGGTCGCCACAGGCGCTGAGAGGCCTACCGCCATCTTGTGTGCGGTAGACGCAGGCAACAATTGGCCGTCACATGATCGGCGTGTTTAGGCAGAGCAGGGCAGCTGGTTATTTAAAGGTGCCCCGCAACATCTTTTGAGCGCCTCCCCTTTGCGCGCAGGCGTACCACCTTCGTTGGGTTTATGTCGTCAAAAGCTTTTAAATGCTTCTCGGGTGCTCAGTGCTCATCCGTGCAGGGGTCAAAGTCGTTGGGAGGAAAGCGCTGTCGTTAGACACACCTCCAAACGCGTTCGGCTAAATATGTAGAAACGAAGATAGCCACACAAGATCGAGTAGTGTACACTGACGCCACACTGTATCCATGGAATCGCAGCCAAAGCATCAAGAAAACAGTTTCGGTTGTAACAACGAAGGAAGGTAACCTCATCAGCGGTGCATCCAAGAGAGATGGAACGATAGCTGAGGCAGAGGAGATAGCCGTAGCCCTAGCGGCAGCCGAGGGCTATCGCATCAACAAATCTCTCACAATCTTAACTGACTCCCAGGAAGCGTGCAGACGCTACATGGCAGGAAGCATCAATAAGAAAGCACTAAAGATACTCTTGAAAACGAAGCGAACCAATGAAAATATCCAACATAGGATCTACTGGGTACCAGGACACGCCGGAATCAAAGGCAATCTGAAGGCAGACAAGTTAGCTCGCGAGCTCACTACCCGAGCTGGTGCATCAAATGCCTCGGACGGCCCGGGGATGACGGTGGAGCTCACGTACGCAGCTATCCTCAACCTCATTAAAGGCAGAAGGCGCAAATGCCCCCAGCCACACCCTCAGCTAACAGAATCCGAGGCGACATGCTGGAGAAGACTCCGAAAAGAGACCTTCTACAACCTTCATGTCCTACATAAAATGTATCCAGAGCAGTATAGGGATACATGTCCGTGGTACGGGGCAACCCCCGCGTTATATCATATCACATGGGAATGTAAACACAATGTAGCGTTCCAAAATAACAAAGACCCAAATGCGGAGCAGTTGGAGGACCGGCTAACCAGCAGCCAGCTTAGGGTCCAAAGGGACCTAGTGAGCCACGCATGCCGGATGGCCAGGGACAGTGGTGCCTTGGACTAGGGGCGCCAACCACGCTCAGCCTGGAAGACATCGGCAGTCTCCGGGCACGCAACCAAACCTCTCAATTGGAACAATAGAGAGTTTTAGTTTCACGCACGTAGAGGGTTCACGTACGCAAACGTGAAAAGTCTACGTAGTCTGCACGCAGGTGGTTTGAAACCCTTATAGTTACACGTACGCGAAACAAGCCGCGCGTTACGCCTAGCGCCATCTACTAAGAAACACAGACACTGGTTGTAGCCTAAATCATCCAAGACAAGTCTTTAAGCCAAGCCATTCAAAGCGAGACGGTTGCTATGACGACGACCAACGCTACTTCGTCAGGCTTAACAGCTGAAAAATCGCCCTTCTGTTTGAAAAACAAAAGCTATTTGTCGCTTCAAACCTTATGCGAGGGTAAGAATGGGCAAATCGAAGGCGAATACAGCAGTTTAGAACACCATATCGCCTCGAGGGATTAGCGACGAAGCTGTTATAGCTGTGAAGCGGCGGGCAGGGCGCCGCCATGTTTGTCAACGCTACGTACACAAGCAACGCAAAGACCGCAACGTAAAAATCCGAATCTCACGTACGTACGTGAGACTCGCGCATAACCTTTGCGTTCTGCGCATGCGCACTGGTCACCCGTAAGAGCTCTACGTACGTGAAGCCTCTACGTACGTGAAACTAAAACTCTCTAATAAAGTTTATTCTCTCTCTCTCTCTCTCTCTCTCTCTCTCTCTCTCTCTCTCTCGGCGTGGTCCGGCGTTCGCGAAAGGCACGGCTGGGCCGTCTGTTTCGGACGCGAGGTGAGGTTTTCGCGTCGACACCTCGAGCCGCTGTGCGGGACCGTTTCGAAACGCAAAAGGCGCCCCTGTGCCGTGCGGTGTCAGTGCATGTTAAAGATACCCAGCTGGTCGAAATTATTCCGGAGCCCTCCACTACGGCGCCTCTTTCTTCCTTCGCTCCCTCCCTTATCCTTTCCCTTACGGCGCGGGTCAGACGCCCACCGGTACGTGAGCCAGATAATGCACCATTTCCTGTAATCGAAAAAACAAAGTTCAGTTTTGCATTGTCATTACGGGTGGCTTACAGAATTTTCGATTTGGCTGTACTTTCGATCTCCCGCTTCTGTGATGGATTTGGTACGGTGTGAAGCTGCTTTGCTCGCACGTTTAAGCTGCATTGCCGTCCTCGGGAATTGTCGCAACGAAGTTTTTTTTCTTAAATTAAAAGGCGGTTTAAACGAGCCTAGAGCCATCACGTTTAAAAAAAAAGGAGCCCCTTGATGTGCCACCCAACAAACACATCACCCAAGCATGAGATGTGGCGGGATTGGTGGTGAGCGTACACCAATACTCGAGCCCCAGTATGCACCTACCGCGTCTGTCTCAACAACGCTCACACAGCGTTGGGATTTGAAGGCGCGGGCTCCTTTTCCAAGCCATTGCACCCTGAGAAGCCGAGCACCAGGCCGGGGAATGGCTTGTACCCATTTTGAGGAAACCGGTGGGTAACCGGCCGGCGGTGGGAGTCGAACCCACCACCTCCCGAAGCCGAGGCGGGTGCTCTACCACGAGGCCACGGCTGCGGTGGGAGCTGGGGTCACAGGATTGGGGTTTTGTATCTACTGTTAACAACAAGGCAGGGAAGAAGAAATCGACAGGGTGCGTACGCAGAGAACATAACAGCAACACTTAGTTGCCTCTCGTCGTAGTTCCTTTTTAAATGCAAACAAAAGAACCCAGCTCTATACGTGAATTTCATTTTACACCCGCATTGTGATGCTTGCATGACAGATGGCGCTCGCCAGTGGCGCATCCTACAGCGCCGCCGTTCCCGGGTGGAGACAACTTAAGCGACGCCGCCATATTGAATCACAACTGTCCTCTCCCATGTACCGCGAAATGCGCGACTGGTAGCCCAGTGTAGCTCTCGCTGCAAAAGGCCGTTCAAGTTAAAGCACTTTGAAGCGCGCCGAGAGCATGAACGGCGCCGTTACAAACTCTAGCGCCGCTGAACCCGCGTGATTCAATATGGCGGCGCCGCTGAAGTTGTCTCCACCCCGGCGCTGGCATTGAGGCACCCTAGCGCATCATAGAATCCAGTGACTCTAGCGCATTCTATGTTCTCTTCTGCGACGATTGGCTGATTGATTGCTCTATTGCTCCAATGGGCGCTGAGTTTCGAACTCTTCATGGTTGGCCCATGGCTCCGGCGGCTTCTGAGAAAATTGGTTTTGGGAAAACGAACGCACCCGCCGCGGTGGCTCAGTGGTTAGGGCGCTCGACTACTGATCCGGAGTTCCCGGGTTCGAACCCGACCGCGGCGGCTGCGTCTTTATGGAGAAAAACGCTAAGGCGCCCGTGTGCTGTGCGATGTCAGTGCACGTTAAAGATCCCCAGGTGGTCGAAATTATTCCGGAGCCCTCCACTACGGCACCTCCTTCTTCCTCTCTTCTTTCACTCCCTCTCTTATCACTTCCCTTACGGCGCGGTTCAGGTGTCCAACGATATATGAGACAGATACTGCGCCATTTCCTTTCCCCAAAAACCAATTATTATTCTTATTAAAACGAACGCAGCTGCGTCGGTGGACCCTTCAGTCGCACCGTAGGGGAACGATTGAAGGGAGACTACAAAGAACGAAACAGGCATCGCAGAGGCAGTGCAGTAAAAATAATAGGAAAGGATAGGAAAACTTTACTGCGCTCAGATCAAGTTTCAGGAGGGCGGGTCGTTATGGGGAAAGGAATAGAGCAGGGTTATTTTTATGCCGACGCGACAGGTGGCGTTGAACGCACCGTTAGCGTTTTCTTCTACTCTACCAGGTGGCTCTCGCGTTCGAGGGTTGAACACATGGACGCGGAGTGGAGTTCCGGCCGCGGCGATTGCATTGAGGTAAAGGCGATACGCAAAAAAAAAACGGCAGCCGATCTGCATAGTTAACCAAATGCGAAGTGCGCTAGCACTGCTAAGCCGCTCGTGTGCTGTGCGATGTCAGTGCTCGCTAAAGATTCCCAGTTGGTCGAAATTATTCCGGAGCCCTCCACTACAGCACCTCTCTCTTCCTTTCTTCTTTCAATCCCTCCTTTACCCTTCCCTTACGGCGCGATTCGGGTGTCCACCGAGATATGCGGAAATTACCGCCCCATTTCCTCTCCTCAAAACCAATTTCGTATTCCCACATGTTCCCCGCCGCGGTGGCTCAGTGGTTAGGGCGCTCGACTACTGATCCGGAGTTCCCAGGTTCGAACCCGACCGCGGCGGCCGCGTTTTTATGGAGGAAAAACGCCAAGGCGCCCGTGTGCTGTGCGATGTCAGTGCTCGCTAAAGATCCCCAGTTGGTCGAAATTATTCCGGAGCCCTCCGCTACGGCGCCTCTTTCTTCCTTTCTTCTTTCACTTCCTCCTTTGTCCCTTCCCTTATGGCGCGTTTCGGATGTCCACCGAGATATGCGGCAATTACCGCCCCATTTCCTCTCCTCAAAAACCAATTTGGTATTCCCACATGTAAACAGTCTTGCCTATTTGTTATTCACTCGGCGCATATAAACCTGGCGCCATTCGCATTTAAACCGAAACTATTTCCTCGCCATGACTTCTGCGTTCGCAAGCTTTTCCAGCAGACACGTGACCCTCGTTGACAATCCGTGGGATCCTGCCTTTGTTCTCTCCGCGCATCGTTTTCATCTTGCGGTCGTTGTCATCGCTCTTGCCGTGAACATTTTTTTCTTACCTGTCATTTTTCTCTCCCGGTTCGGAAGATGTATCGTTCAGACAAGCTCTTGACGACTTTGTTTACGAAGACCGACCGTTGAACGCTCTTGCTTGCTGTTTGTTTCCTCACAGCTGAACAATTTTTTTCCTGTGACTGACCCTCGAGCTGCCTATGCGGGCGGCCTTCATTAGCATTTTCATCTTTCTTACAGAGGTACTTCCCACCCCTCACCCTCGCTGCTCTTTCCGGCTTGTGCGACTTCGCATTGGTAGTCACGCTTCGCTCACATCCTTCGCTGTTGTCTTGAAATTCCAGCCGCCTGTCACTCCTCTCCGCATCCACCTTTCAACCCTCTGCCGTGACGAGTGCTGTCAGTCGAGGCTACCCAGAGCTTCTCGCGGTGGAAAAAAAAAGTGTTTTCGTGCAGAGGCGTCGGCGAAGTTTGAAGGCAACTGAGCGAGCTAAGGACCGATAACGAACCTCGCGGTTGATGCATAAGCCTGTCACTCATGGGGTGGGCGGATCCGCATGCAGACGACACAAACGGAAGCGCAGGAGACACAAAACAACTCTCGACCGGAAGTGAACCGTGACGACTTGTTCCTTGCATCCGTCGCTTGAGGCCGCCACAGGCGCTGGGACGCCTAACGCGATCTTGTGTGCGGTAGACGCAGGCAACAATTGGCCGTCACATGATCGGCGTGTTTTAGCACAGCAGAGCAGCTGGTTATTTAAAGGTGCCCCGCAACATCTTTTGAGCGCCTCCCATTTGCGCGCGGGCGTACCACCTTCGTTGGGTCTATGTCGTCAAAAGCTTAGCAATTCTCGGGTGATAAGTGCTCATCCGTGCAGGGTCAAAGTCGTTGGGAGGGACGCGCTGTCGTTAGACACACCTCCAAACGCGTTCGGCGTGGTCCGGCGTTCGCGAAAGGCACAGCTGGGTCGTCTGGATCGGACGCGAGGTGAGGTTTTCGCGTCGACACCTCGAGCCGCTGTGCGGCACCGTTTCGAAACGCAAAATGCGCCCCCTGTGCCGTGCGATGTCAGTGCATGTTAAAGATCCCCAGCTGGTCGAAATTATTTCGGATCCCTCCACTACGGCACCTCTTTCTTCCTTTCTTCTTTCGCTCCCTCCTGTATCCCTTCCCTTATGGCACGGTTCGGACGCCCACCGGTACATGAGCCAGATAATGCACCAGTTCCTGTAATCGAAAAAACAAAGTTCAGTTTTGCATTGCCATTACGGGTGGCTTACAGAATTATCGATTTGGCTGTACTACAAGCAGGCAAATTCCAAGGGTCGGCAATTGCTAGAATGCATTCAAGACCTAGGAATCACACTGCATAACGATCCCTGCACGCCAACGAGAGAAGGATCAGGAGGAAAGGTGGACACTTCTCCGGACCTCACCCTCAGCAGAAACATTACTAAGGCAACCTGGGCCACCACAGGGCAGAACCTAGGTAGCGACCACATCATCATATCCCTCACTTTAGGAAAGGGCATCGCGGTGAGATAATATAATAAGCCAACCATCACGGAGCGGGATAAATTTAGGGCCATAAGAGAAGCAGAACACATGGGCAGCATAACCGACATATGCGAGTGGACCACCCTGCTGAAAAAACACGTAGATGACACTACAGTTGAGGGATAGGACAAGGACGCCCCACAAAACGCGGACAGCAGGCTTCTCAGTCTTTTACGGCAGAAAACGACCCTCGAGGAAAGGAAAAAGAAAAATAAGAACGACAGGCGGATAACGAGGGACCTAAGCAAACTCAACAGGGAAATAGAAAAGCATGCCTTTCAGGTATGCGAGCAAAATTGGCTAAGCGCTTGCGACCAGATGGAAAAGGGAATGAGTCTGACAAAGACGTGGAATATAATCAGACACTTATTGGACCCAGATAAAACCAAATCAGAGGCAAGAGTTAGACAAACGAAAGTCAGGCACAGTTTCAACGGCACAGATGAACAACTATGCGAGCGTCTGGCAGAAGTATATGTCAACCAGGAACTGGCTGGGCCTCTACCAGAATATGGTGGTGAGGACAACCCGGAGCTGGATGCATCAATCACGGAAGCGGAGGTGCGTGCTGCGTTATGCAATCTAAAAACTAAGTCGGCACCCGGCTCAGATGGCATTGGCAACAAGGTACTTAAAAACCTTGATGATGTATCCGTCACCAACCTCACGGCCTACATTGGAAAAGTATGGAAAACCGGAAAGATTCCCAAAACCTGGAAACAGGCAGAAGTAGTATTTATACCAAAACCGGGGAAACCCGAGGAACTCAATAGTTTGCGACCAATCTCACTTACATCCTGTGTAGGAAAGGTAATGGAGCATGTAGTGCTCAACAGACTTTCCAGGCATATGGAGGACAATAACAAATGGCCACACGAGATGGTTGGCTTCAGACCAGGGTTAAGCACTCAGGATGTAATGCTAAGACTAGAGCAGGAAATAATCAGGAACCGTTCACATGAGTTAAATGTTATATTAGGCCTAGACCTAACTAAGGCATTCGATAATGTTAGGCATGAAGCTATACTTAGAGGCATACAGGAAGCAAACCTGGGCCTAAGAACATACAACTACATAAAGGACTTTCTCGCAAACAGAGAAGCGATACTGAGGTTTCAGGATGCAAAGTCGGAACCAATTAAGATAGGGGGGTCCGGCACGCCACAAGAGGCAGTACTATCCCCATTTCTTTTCAATATAGCAATGAGAGGACTCCCACCCCTGCTCAACAGAATTAGCAACCTCAAATTCAGCTTGTACGCCGATGATATAAATCTTTGGATCAGCGAACCTGGTACGTTCGAAGCCAGAGATAAGCTACAACAGGCTGCGGACATCATTGTTAAATATGCCAAAGAGAGAGGGCTGGCCTGCTCTCCTCAATGATCAGAGGTTCTAGTGTACGCCAAAGGAATATACGGACCTAAGCCAGACATCAACATCATAGTTGAGGGCCGCAAGGTTCCCAGAGTTGAGGAAATCAGAATCCTTGGTTTCTTCATCAATTCCAAAGGCAAGAACGCTAGCACAATAAAGAAACTAGAACAGTATACAGATAAGATAGCAGGGTTAATTAGAAGAATAGCTACCAAAGGAAGGGGGTTGAAGGAGCGGAACCTGCTCAGGCTCACGCAGGCTTTCATCAGAAGCAGGATCTGCTACGCCACCCCCTTCATGGAACTTAACAAAGGGGAGGTAGACAGACTGAATATAATCATGAGGAAAAGTGTAAAAAGAGCCCTAAGTTGACCTGTAAATACATCCACTGAAGAACTAGAAAAAATGGGGGTTCATAACACATGGGTGGAGCATAAGGAAGCAGTTAGAATTTCACAGCTTGAACGACTTAGCAAAACCCGGACAGGCAGGAAAATTATGGAATGGGTGGGGGTACAGCCTGACAGCAAAATAGAAGGCAAGGTAGATATACCTCTCGACATCAGGTCCAAAATAAAAATTCCTCCCATACCGAAAAACATGCACCCTCAGTTCAACAAAGATAGACGAAAACATAGGGCCAAGGCTATGGCAAAAAAGTTCAGAGCTGCCTGCTGAGGAGGTAGCATACGTAGACGCTGCTGGGGGTCTGGAGGGGGCTGCGGTTTCGGCCGTTGTAGACGGTCAGGGAAAACCCCTGATCACAGCCTCAGTCAGAACCCAGAACACGGAAACTGCTGAAGAAGTGGCGGTGGCGCTCGCCCTGGCAGGATCTAATGCAGGGTACATTCTTTGCGACAGTAAATCCACTGTCAGAAATTTTAGTGAGGGCTTGGTCTCTTGGGAAGCCAAACGCATTCTGGAAAGCATGCCAAAACATAGGTCTGCTGCACTATTCTGGATACCAGCACATGAAGAAATAGCTGGTAACGAGGCCGCTCACCTGCTAGCCCGAGTAACCTACATCCGGGCAGCAGCGGAGCAACCGGTCTGCACAAATCTTAAGGATGCCCCAATCACGTACAAGGAAATTACGGATGGTTACAAATTAGGAAGAAGAATATACCCTCCTCCAGACGTATCCCTTACTCACAAAGAGGCGTATATCTGGAGGAGGATCCAAGCAGGGGTATACATATCGCCAGTCAAAATTGCTAAGAACCCAGGTGACGAAAAATGTATCGACTGTGGGGAAAGGGCTACACTAAACCACATTACTTGGGAATGTCTTAGCTCACCAGGGGCTAAGGAAGAAATAAATAGTTTTGAAGCCTGGCAGGCGCTGCTGCGGAGCGAGGACCCCAACGCGCAGCGCAAAGCCAACCGCGTGGCGGCTGAGGCCGTGAAGCATCAGCTACACCGTCCTCAGCCGACGGCCTCTTCTAATCGGGCTTAGGCTTCGGCCGAGCCTGAGAGGGGGTAGGGAGACCACCATCTGCCGGAAATAAAGTTTTTCTGAACTGAACTGAACTGCATCCGTCTCTTGAGGCCGCCACAGGCGCTGAGAGGCCTACTGCCATCTTGTGTGCGGTAGACGCAGGCAACAATTGGCCGTCACATGATCGCCGTGTTTAGGCACAGCAGAGCAGCTGGTTAATTAATGGTGCCCCGCAACGTCTTTTGAGCGCCGCCTCTTTGCGCGCAGGCGTACCACCTTCGTTGTGTCTATGTCGTCAAAAGCTTAGAAATGCTTCTCGGGTGCTCAGTGCTCATCCGTGTAGGGGTCAAAGTCGTTGGGAGGGACGCGCTGTCGTTAGACACACCTCCAAACGCGTTCGGCGTGGTCCGGCGGTCGAGAAAGCCCCATGCGAAAGGCACGGCTGGGCCGTCTGTTTCGGACGCGAGGTGAGGTTTTCGCGTCGACACCTCGAGCCACTGTGCGGTACCGTTTCGAAACGCAAAATGCGCCCCCTGTGCCGTGCGATGTCAGTGCATGTTAGAGATCCCCAGCTGGTCGAAATTATTTCGGAGCCCTCCACTACGGCACCTCTTTCTTCCTTTCTTCTTTCGCTCCCTCCTGTATCCCTTCCCTTATGGCAGGGTTCGGACGCCCACCAGTACGTGAGCCAGATAATGCACCATTTTACTGTAATCGAAAAAAACAAAGTTCCGTTTTGCATTGTCAGTACGGGTGGCTTACAGAATTATCGATTTGGCTGTGTTTTTGATCTCCCGCTTCTGTGATGGATTTGGTACGGTGTGAAGCTGCTTTGCTCGCACGTCTAAGCGGCATTGCCGTCTTCGGGAAGTGTCACAACGAAGTGTTTTTTCTTAAATTAAAGGGCGGTTTAAACGGTCCTAAAACCTAAAAAAGGAGCCCCTTGATGTGCCACCCAACAAACACATCACCCAAGCGTGCGATGGGGCGGGATTGGTTGTGAACGAACACCAATCCTCAAGCACCAGAAGTGGACGTGTCGATCTGGGCTGCGTGTCAAACGCTCACAGAGTGTTGGGATTTCAGGGCGCGGGCTCCTTTCCCAGGCCATTCACCCTAGAAAGCCGAGCACCAGGCCGGGGAATGGCTTGTACCCATTTTGAGGAAACCGGTGGGTAACAGGCCGGCGGTGGGAGTCGAACCCACCACCTCCCGTAGCCGAGGCGGGTGCTCTACCACGAGGCCACGGCTGCGGTGGGAGCTAGGGTCACAGGATTTGTATTTTGTATCTACCGTTAACAACAAAGCAGGGAAGAAGAAATCGACAGGGTGTGTACACAGAGAACAGAACAACAACACTTAGTTGCGTCTCAGCGTTGTTCCTTGATAACTGCAAACAGAATAACCCAGCTCTACGTCATTTTCATTTTACACCCGCATTGTGATGCTTGCATGACAGATGGCGCTCGCCAGTGGCGCATCCTCCAGCGCCTCCGTTCCCGGGTGGAGACAACTTAAGCGACGCCGCCATATTGAATCGCAACTGGCCTCTCCCATGTACCGCGAAATGCGCGACTGGTAGCCCAGTGTAGCTCTCGCTGCATAAGGCCGTTCTAGTTGAAGCACTTTAAAGCGCGCGAAGAGCATGAACGGCGCCGTTACAAACGCTAGCGCCGCTGATCCCGTGTGATTCAATATGGCGGCGCCGCTGAAGTTGTCTCCACCCCGGCGCTGGCATTGAGGCACCTTATAGAGCATCATAGAATCCAGTGACTCTAGCGCATTCTATGTTCTCTTCTGCGACGATTGGCTGATTGGTTGCTCTATTGCTCCAATGGGCGCTGACTTCCGAACTCTTCATGGTTGGCCCATGGCTCCGGCGACTTCTGAGAAAATTGGTTTTGGGAAAACGAATGCAGCTGCGTCGGTGGACCCTTCAGTCGCACCATAGGGGAACGATTGAAGGGAGACTGCAAAGAACGAAACAGGCATCGCAGAGGCAGTGCAGTAAGAATAATAGGAAAGGATAGAAAACCTTTACTGCGCTCAGATCAAGTTTCAGGAGGGCGGGTCGTTATGGGGAAAGGAATAGAGCAGTGTTATTTTTATGCCGACGCGACAGGTGGCGTTGAACGCACCGTTAGCGTTTTCTTCTACTCTACCAGGTGGCTCTCGCGTTCGAGGGTTGAACACACGGACGCGGAGTGGAGTTCCCTCCGCGGCGATTGCATTGAGGTAAAGGCGATACAGAAAAAAATAATAAACGGCAGCCGATCTGCATAGTTAACCAAATGCGAAGTGCGCTAGCACTGCTAAGCCGCTCGTGTGCTGTGCGATGTCAGTGCTCGCTAGAGATCTCCAGTTGGTCGAAATTATTCCGGAGCCCTCCGCTACTGCGCCTCTTCTTTCACTTCCTCCTTTGTCCCTTCCCTTACGGCGTGTTTCGGATGTCCACCGAGATATGCGGCAATTACCGCCCCATTTCCTCTCCTCAAAAACCAATTTCGTATTCCCACATGCAGTCTTGCCTATTTGTTATTCACTTGGCGCATGTAAACCTGGCGCCATTCGCATTTAAACCGAAACTATTTCCTTGCCATTTCTTCTCCGTTCGCAAGCTTTCCCAGCAGACACGTGACCCTGGTTGACAATCCGTGGGATCCTGCCTTTGTTCTCTCCGCGCGCCGTAGCGCATCGTTTTCATCTTGCGGTCGTTGTCATCGCTCTTTCCGTCAACATTTTTTTCTTACCTCTTATTTTTCTCTCCCTGTTCGGAAGATGTATCGTTCAAACTCTTGACGACTTTGTTTACGAAGACCGATCGTTGAACGCTCTTGCTTGCTGCTTGTTTCTTCACACCTGGACAATATTTTTTTCCTGTGCCTGACCCTCGAACTGCCTATGCGGGCGGCCTTCATTAGCATTTTCATCTTTCTTACAGAGGTACATCCCGCCCTCACCCTCGCTGCTCTTTCCGGCTTGTGCGACTTCGCATTGGTAATCACGCTTCGCTCACCTCCTTCGCCGGCGTCTTGAAATTCCAGCCGCCTGTCACCCCTCTCCGCAACCACCTTTCAACCCTCTGCCGTGACGAGCGCTGTCGATCGAGGCTACCCAGAGCTTCTTGCGGTGGAAAAAAAATGCGTTTTCGTGCAGAGCTGTCGCCGAAGTTTGAAGGCAACTGAGCGAGCTAAAGACCGATAACGAACCTCGCGGTTGATGCATAAGCCTGTCACTCGTGGGGCGGGCGGATCCGCAAGCAGACGACACAAACGGAAGCGCAGGAGACACAAAACAACTCTCGGCCGGAAGTGAGGAAGTGAACCGTGACGACTTGTTGCTTGCATCCGTCGCTTGAGGCCGCCACAGGCGCTGAGAGGCCTACCGCCATCTTGTGTGCGGTAAACGCAGGCAACGTCAATTGGCCGTCACATGATCGGCGTGTTTAGGCATAGCAGAGCAGCTGGTTATTTAAAGGTGCCCCGCAACATCTTTTGAGCGCCGCCCCTTTGCGCGCAGGCGTACCACATTCATTGGGTCTATGTCGTCAAAAGCTTAGAAATGCTTCTCGGGTGCTCAGTGCTCATCCGTGTAGCGGTCAAAGTCGTTGGGAGGAAAGCGCTGTCGTTAGACACACCTCCAAACGCGTTCGGCTAAATATGTAGAAACGAAGATAGCCACACAAGATCGAGTAGTGTACACTGACGCCACACTGTATCCATGGAATCGCAGCCAAAGCATCAAGAAAACAGTTTCGGTTGTAACAACGAAGGAAGGTGACCTCATCAGCGGTGCATCCACGAGAGATGGAACGATAGCTGAGGCAGAGGAGATAGCCGTAGCCCTAGCGGCAGCCGAGGGCTATCGCACCAACAAATCTCTCACAATCTTAACTGACTCCCAGGAAGCGTGCAGACGCTACATGGCAGGAAGCATCAATAAGAAAGCACTAAAGATACTCTTGAAAACGAAGCGAACCAATGAAAATATCCAACATAGGATCTACTGGGTACCAGGACACGCCGGAATCAAAGGCAATCTGAAGGCAGACAAGCTAGCTCGCGAGCTCACTACCCGAGCTGGTGTGTCAAATGCCTCGGACGGCCCGGGGATGACGGTGGAGCTCACGTACGCAGCTATCCTCAACCTCATTAAAGGCAGAAGGCGCAAATGCCCCCAGCCACACCCTCAGCTAACACAATACGAGGCGACATGCTGGAGAAGACTCCGAAAAGAGACCTTCTACAACCTTCATGTCCTACATAAAATGTATCCAGAGCAGTATAGGGATACATGTCCTTGGTACGGGGCAACCCCCGCGTTATATCATATCACATGGGAATGTAAACACAATGTAGCGTTCCAAAATAATAAAGACCCAAATTCGGAGCAGTTGGAGGACCGGCTAACCAGCAGCCAGCTTAGGGTCCAAAGGGACCTAGTGAGCCACGCATGCCGGATGACCAGGGACAGTGGTGCCTTGGACTAGGGGCGCCAACCACGCTCAGCCTGGAAGACATCGGCAGTCTCCGGGCACGCAACCAAACCTCTCAATTGGAACAATAGAGAGTTTTAGTTTCACGTACGTAGAGGGTTCACGTACGCAAACGTGAGAAGTCTACGTAGTCTGCACGCAGGTGGTTTGAAACCCTTATAGTTACACGTACGCGAAACAAGCCGCGCGTTACGCCTAGCGCCATCTACTAAGAAACAGACACTGGTTGTAGCCTAAATCATCCAAGACAAGTCTTTAAGCCAAGCCATTCAAAGCGAGACGGTTGCTATGACGACGACCAACGCTACTTCGTCAGGCTTAGCAGCTGAAAAATCGCCCTTCTGTTTGAAAAACAAAAGCTATTTGTCGCTTGAAACCTTATGCGAGGGTAAGAATGGGCAAATCGAAGGCGAATACAGCAGTTTAGAACACCATATCGCCTCGAAGGATTAGCGACGAAGCTGTTAAAGCTGTGAAGCGGCGGGCACGGCGCCGCCATGTTTGTCAACGCTACGTACGCAAGCAACGCAAAGACCGCAACGTAAAAATCCGAATCTCACGTACGTACGTGAGACTCGCGGATAACCTTTGCGTTCTGCGCATGCGCACAGGTCACCCGTAAGAGCTCTACGTACGTGAAGCCTCTACGTACGTGAAACTAAAACTCTCTAATAAAGTTTACTCTCTCTCTCTCTCTCTCTGCGTGCTCCGGCGTTCGCGAAAGGCACGCCTCGGTCGTCTGTTTCGGACGCGAGGTGAGGTTTTCGCGTCGACACCTCGAGCCGCTGTGCGGGACCGTTTCGAAACGCAAAAGGCGCCCCTGTGCCGTGCGATGTCAGTGCATGTTAAAGATCACCAGCTGGTCGAAATTATTCCGGAGCCCTCCACTACGGCGCCTCTTTCTTCCTTTCTTCTTTCGCTCCCTCCTGTATTCCTTCCCTTATGGCGCGGTTCGGACACCCACCGGTACGTGAGCCAGATAATGCACCATTTCCTGTAATCGAAAAAACAAAGTTCAGTTTTGCATTGTATTATCGATTTGGCTGTACTTTCGATCTCCCGCTTCTGTGATGGATTTGGTACGGTGTGAAGCTGCTTTGCTCGCACGTTTAAGCTGCATTGCCGTCCTCGGGAAGTGTCACAACGAAGTGTTTTTTTTTCTTAAATTAAAAGGCGGTTTAAACGAGCCTAGAGCCCATCACGTTAAAAAGGAGCCCCTTGATGTGCCACCCAACAAACACATCACCCAAGCATGCGATGGGGCGGGAGGGGTGGTGAGCGAACACCAATCCTCAAGCCCCAGAGGTGGACGTGTCGGTCAGGGCTGCGTGTCAAACGCTCACAGAGTGTTGGGATTTCAGGGCGCGGGCTCCTTTCCCAGGCCATTCACCCTAGAAAGCCGAGCACCAGGCCGGGGAATGGCTTGTACCCATTTTGAGGAAACCGGTGGGTAACCGGCCGGCGGTGGGAGTCGAACCCACCACCTCCCGTAGCCGAGGCGGGTGCTCTACCACGAGGCCACGGCTGCGGTGGGAGCTAGGGTCACAGGATTTGTATTTTGTATCTACTGTTAACAACTAGGCAGGGAAGAAGTAATCGACATGGTGTGTATGCAGAGAACATAACAGCAACATTTAGTTGCGTCTCAGCGTAGTTTTTTTTTTAAACTGCAAACAAAAGAACCCAGCTCTATACGTGATTTTCATTTTACACCCGCATTGTGATGCTTGCACGACAGATGGCGCTCACTAGTGGCGCATCCTCTAGCGCCGCCGTTCCCGGGTGGAGACAACTTAAGCGACGCCGCCATATTGAATCGCAACTGGCCTCTCCCATGTACCGCGAAATGCGCGACTGGTAGCCCAGTGTAGCTCTCGCTGCAAAAGGCCGTTCAAGTTAAAGCACTTTGAAGCGCTCCGAGAGCATGAACAGCGCCGTTACCAACGCTAGCGCCGCTGAACCCGTGTGATTCAATATGGCGGCGCCGCTGAAGTTGTCTCCACCCCGGCGCTGGCATTGAGGCACCCTAGCGCATCATAGAATCCAGTGACTCTAGCGCATTCTGTTCTCTTCTGTGGATTGGCTGATTGATTGCGCTATTGCTCCAATGGACGCTGACTTTCGAACTCTTCATGGTAGGCCCATGGCTCCGGCGGCTTCTGAGAAAATTGTTTTTGGGAAAACGAATGCAAAAAAAAAACAATTATTATTAAAACGAATGCAGCTGCGTCGGTGGACCCTTCAGTCGCACCATATATAGGGGAACGATTGAAGGGAGACTGCAAAGAACGAAACAGGCATCGCAGAGGCAGTTTAGTAAAAATAATAGGAAAGGATAGAAAAACTTTACTGAGCTCAGATCAAGTTTCAGGAGGGCGGGTCGTTATGGGGAAAGGAATAGAGCAGGGTTATTTTTATGCCGACGCGACAGGTGGCGTTGAACGCAGCGTTAGCGTTTTCTTCTACTCTACCAGGTGGCTCTCGCGTTCGAGGGTTGAACACACGGACGCGGAGTGGAGTTCCGGCCGCGGCGATTGCATTGAGGTAAAGGCGATACGCAAAAAAAAAAACGGCAGCTGATCTGCATAGTTGACCAAATGCGAAGTGCGCTAGCACTGCTAAGCCGCTCGTGTGCTGTGCGATGTCAGTGCTCGCTAAAGATTCCCAGTTGGTCGAAATTATTCCGGAGCCCTCCACTACAGTACCTCTCTCTTCCTTTCTTCTTTCAATCCCTCCTTTACCCTTCCCTTACGGCGCGGTTCAGGTGTCCAACCATATATGAGACAGACACTGCGCCATTTCCTTTCCCCCAAAAAACCAATTATTATTATTATTCCCACATGCAAACAGTCTTGCCTATTTGTTATTCACTCGGCGCATGTAAACCTGGCGCCATTCGCATTTAAACCGAAACTATTTCCTCGCCATGCCTTCTGCGTTCGCAAGCTTTCCCAGCAGACACGTGACCCTCGTTGACAATCCGTGGGATCCTGCCTTTGTTCTCTCCGCGCATCGTTTTCGTCTTGCGGTCGTTGTCATCGCTCTTGCCGTCAACATTTTTTTCTTACCTGTTATTTTTCTCTCTCGGTTCGGAAGGTGTATGGTTCAGACAAGCTCTTGACGACTTTGTTTACGAAGACCGACCGTTGAACGCTCTTGCTTGCTGTTTGTTTCCTCACAGCTGAACAATTTTTTTCCTGTGCCTGACCCTCGAGCTGCCTATGCGGGCGGCCTTCATTAGCATTTTCATCTTTCTTACAGAGGTACTTCCCCCCCTCACCCTCGCTGCTCTTTCCGGTTTGTGCGACTTCGCATTGGTAATCACGCTTCGCTCACATCCTTCGCCGGCGTCTTGAAATTCCAGGGTGCCCTCCACTACGGCACCTATTCTTCCTTTCTTCTTTCACTCCCTCCTTTATCCCTTCCCTTGCGGCGCGGTTCAGGTGTCCAGAGATATATGAGACAGATACTGCGCCATTTCCTTTCCCCAAAAACCAATTATTACTATTATTGTCACTCCTCTCCGCATATACCTTTGAACCCTCTGCCGTGACGAGCGCTGTCGATCGAGGCTACCCAGAGCTTTTTCGCGGTGGAAAAAAAATGTGTTTTCGTGCAGAGGCGTCGCCGAAGTTTGAAGGCAACTGAGCGAGCTAAGGACCGATAACGAACCTCGCGGTTGATGCATAAGCCTGTCACTCGTGGGGCGGGCGGATCCGCAAGCAGACGACACAAACGAAAGCGCAGGAGACACAAAACAACTCTCGACCGGAAGTGAGGAAGTGAACCGTGACGACTTGTTCCTTGCATCCGTCGCTTGAGGCCGCCACAGGCGCTGGGACGCCTACCGCCATCTTGTGTGCGGTAGACGCAGGCAACGACAATTGGCCGTCACATGATCGCCGTGTTTAGGCACAGCAGAGCAGCTGGTTATTTAATGGTGCCCCGCAACGTCTTTTGAGCGCCGCCCCTTTGCGCGCAGGCGTACCACCTTCGTTCGGTCTATGTCGTCAAAAGCTTAGAAATGCTTCTCGGGTGCTCAGTGCTCATCCGTGTAGGGGTCAAAGTCGTTGGGAGGGACGCGCTGTCGTTAGACACACCTCCAAACGCGTTCGGCGTGGTCCGGCGGTCGAGAAAGCCCCACGCGAAAGGCACGGCTCGGCCGTCTGTTTCTGACGCGAGGTGAGGTTTTCGCGTCGACTCAAGCCGCTGTGCGGCACCGTTTCGAAACGCAAAATGCGCCCCTGTGCGGTGCGATGTCAGTGCATGTTAGAGATCCCCAGCTGGTCGAAATTATTTCGGAGCCCTCCATTACGGCACCTCTTTCTTCCTTCGCTCCCTCCTGTATCCCTTCCCTTATGGCGCGGTTCGGACGCCCACCGGTACGTGAGCCGGATAATGCACCATTTCCTGTAATCGAAAAAACAAAGTTCAGTTTGCATTGTCATTACGGGCGGCTTACAGAATTATCGATTTGGCTGTACTTTTGATCTCCCGCTTCTGTGATGGATTTGGTACGGTGTGAAGCTGCTTTGCTCGCACGTTTAAGCGGCATTGCCGTCCTCGGGAATTGTCGCAACGAAGTTTTTTTTTCTTAAATTAAAAAACGGTTTAAACGAGCCTAGAGCCAATCACGTTTAAAAAAAAGGAGCCCCTTGATGTGCTACCCAACAAACACATCAGCCAAGCGTGCGATGGGGCGGGATTGGTTGTGAGCGAACACCAATCCTCGAGCCCCAGCAGTAGACATTCCGATCCTGGTTGCGTGTCAACAACGCTCACACAGTATTGGGATTTGAAGGCGCGGGCTCCTTTTCCAAGCCATTGCACCCTGAGAAGCCGAGCACCAGGCCGGGGAATGGCTTGTACCCATTTGAGGAAACCGGTGGGTAACCGGCCGGCGGTGGGAGTCGAACCCACCACCTCCCGTAGCCGAGGCGGGTGCTCTACCACGAGGCCACGGCTGCGGTGGGAGCAAGGGTCACAGGATTCATATTTTGTATCTACTGTTAACAACAAGGCAGGGAAGAAGAAATCGACAGGGTGCGTACGCAGACAATATAACAGCAACACTTAGTTGCGTCTCATCGTAGTTCCTTTTTAAATGCAAACAAAAGAACCCAGCTCTACGTGATTTTCATTTTACACCCGCACTGTGATGCTTGCACGACAGATGGCGCTCACTAGTGGCGCATCCTACAGCGCCGCCGTTCCCGGGTGGAGACAACTTAAGCGACGCCGCCATATTGAATCGCAACTGGCCTCTCCCATGTACTGCGAAATGCGCGACTGGTAGCCCAGTGTAGCTCTCGCTGCAAAAGGCCGTTCAAGTTAAAGCACTTTGAAGCGCGCCGAGAGCATGAACGGCGCCGTTACAAACGCTAGCGCCGCTGAACCCGCGTGATTCAATATGGCGGCGCCGCTGAAGTTGTCTCCACCCCGGCGCTGGCATTTAGGCACCCTAGCGCATCATAGAATCCAGTGACTCTAGCGCATTCTATGTTCTCTTCTGCGACGATTGGCTGATTGATTGCTCTATTGCTCCAATGGGCGCTGACTTTCGAACTCTTCATGGTTGGCCCATGGCTCCGGCGGCTTCTGAGAAAATTGGTTTTGGGAAAACGAACGCAGCTGCGTCGGTGGACCCTTCAGTCGCACCGTAGGGGAACGATTGAAGGGAGACTACAAAGAACGAAACAGGCATCGCAGAGGCAGTGCAGTAAAAATAATAGGAAAGGATAGGAAAACTTTACTGCGCTCAGATCAAGTTTCAGGAGGGCGGGTCGTTATGGGGAAAGGAATAGAGCAGGGTTATTTTTATGCCGACGCGACAGGTGGCGTTGAACGCAGCGTTAGCGTTTTCTTCTACTCTACCAGGTGGCTCTCGCGTTCGAGGGTTGAACACACGGACGCGGAGTGGAGTTTCGGCCGCGGCGATTGCATTGAGGTAAAGGCGATACGCAAAAAAAAAAACGGCAGCCGATCTGCATAGTTGACCAAATGCGAAGTGCGCTAGCACTGCTAAGCCGCTCGTGTGCTGTGCGATGTCAGTGCTCGCTAAAGATTCCCAGTTGGTCGAAATTATTCCGGAGCCCTCCACTACAGCACCTCTCTCTTCCTTTCTTCTTTCAATCCCTCCTTTACCCTTCCCTTACGGCGCGGTTCAGGTGTCCAACCATATATGAGACAGACACTGCGCCATTTCCTTTCCCCCCAAAAAACAATTATTATTATTATTCCCACATGCAAACAGTCTTGCCTATTTGTTATTCACTCGGCGCATGTAAACCTGGCGCCATTCGCATTTAAACCGAAACTATTTCCTCGCCATGCCTTCTGCGTTCGCAAGCTTTCCCAGCAGACACGTGACCCTCGTTGACAATCCGTGGGATCCTGCCTTTGTTCTCTCCGCGCGCCATATAGCGCATCGTTTTCGTCTTGCGGTCGTTGTCATCGCTCTTGCCGTGAACATTTTTTTCTTACCTGTCATTTTTCTCTCCCGGTTCGGAAGATGTATCGTTCAGACAAGCTCTTGACGACTTTGTTTACGAAGACCGACCGTTGAACGCTCTTGCTTGCTGTTTGTTTCCTCACAGCTGAACAATTTTTTTCCTGTGCCTGACCCTCGAGCTGCCTATGTGGACGGCCTTCATTAGCATTTTCATCTTTCTTACAGAGGTACTTCCCACCCCTCACCCTCGCTGCTCTTTCCGGTTTGTGCGACTTCGCATTGGTAATCACGCTTCGCTCACATCCTTCGCCGGCGTCTTGAAATTCCAGGGTGCCCTCCACTACGGCACCTATTCTTCCTTTCTTCTTTCACTCCCTCCTTTATCCCTTCCCTTGCGGCGCGGTTCAGGTGTCCAAAGATATATCAGACAGATACTGCGCCATTTCCTTTCCCCAAAAACCAATTATTATTATTATTATTGTCACTCCTCTCCGCATCCACCTTTCAACCCTCTGCCGTGACGAGCGCTGTCGATCGAGGCTACCCAGAGCTTTTTCGCGGTGGAAAAAAAAAATGTGCTTTCGTGCAGAGGCGTCGCCGAAGTTTGAAGGCAACTGAGCGAGCTAAGGACCGATAACGAACCTCACGGTTGATGCATAAGCCTGTCACTCATAGGGTGGGCGGATCCGCATGCAGACGACACAAACGGGAGCGCAGGAGACACAAAACAACTCTCGACCGGAAGTGAGGAAGTGAACCGTGACAACTTGTTGCTTGCATCCGTCGCTTGAGGCCGCCACAGGCGCTGGGACGCCTACCGCCATCTTGTGTGCGGTAGACGCAGGCAACGACAATTGGCCGTCACATGATCGCCGTGTTTAGGCACAGCAGAGCAGCTGGTTATTTAATGGTGCCCCGCAACGTCTTTTGAGCGCCGCCCCTTTGCGCGCAGGCGTACCACCTTCGTTGGGTCTATGTCGTCAAAAGCTTAGAAATGCTTCTCGGTTGCTCAGTGCTCAGCCGTGTATGGGTCAAAGTTGTTGGGAGGGACGCGCTGTCGTTAGACACACCTCCAAACGCGTTCGGCGTGGTCCGGCGGTCGAGAAAGCCCCATGCGAAAGGCACGGCTCGGTCGTCTGTTTCGGACGCGAGGTGAGGTTTTTGCGTCGACATCTCGAGCCACTGTGCGGCACCGTTTCGAAACGCAAAAGGCGATCTGTGCCGTGCGATGTCAGTGCATGTTAAAGATCCCCAGGTGGTCGAAATTATTTCGGAGCCCTCCATTACGGCACCTCTTTCTTCCTTTCTTCTTTCGCTCCCTCCTGTATCCCTTCCCTTATGGCAGGGTTCGGATGCCCACCAATACGTGAGCCAGATAATGCACCATTTTACTGTAATCGAAAAAAACAAAGTTCCGTTTTGCATTGTCATTACGGGTGGCTTACAGAATTATCGATTTGGCTGTACTTTTGATCTCCCGCTTCTGTGATGGATTTGGTACGGTGTGAAGCTTCTTTGCTCGAACGTTTAAGCGGCATTGCCGTCCTCGGGAAGTGTCACAACGAAGTGTTTTTTCTTAAATTAAAGGGCGGTTTAAACGAGCCTAGAGCCATCGCGTTTAAAAAAAAGGAGCCCCTTGATGTGTCACCCAACAAACACATCACCCAAGCGTGCGATGGGGCGGGATTGGTTGTGAGCGTACACCAATCCTCAAGCCCCAGAAGTGGACGTGTCGATCAGGGCTGCGTGTCAAACGCTCACAGAGTGTTGGGATTTCAGGGCGCGGGCTCCTTTCCCAGGCCATTCACCCTAGAAAGCCGAGCACCAGGCCGGGGAATGGCTTGTACCCATTTTGAGGAAACCGGTGGGTAACCGGCCGGCGGTGGGAGTCGAACCCACCACCTCCCGAAGCCGAGGCGGGTGCTCTACCACGAGGCCACGGCTGCGGTGGGAGCTAGGGTCACAGGATTTGTATTTTGTATCTACTGTTAACAACAAGGCAGGGAAGAAGAAATCGACAGGGTGCGTACGCAGACAACATAACAGCAACACTTAGTTGCGTCTCATCGTAGTTCCTTTTTAAATGCAAGCAAAAGAACCCAGCTCTACGTGATTTTCATTTTACACCCGCATTGTGATGCTTGCACGACAGATGGCGCTCACTAGTGGCGCATCCTACAGCGCCGCCGTTCCCGGGTGGAGACAACTTAAGCGACGCCGCCATATTGAATCGCAACTGGCCTCTCCCATGTACCGCGAAATGCGCGACTGGTAGCCCAGTGTAGCTCTCGCTGCAAAAGGCCGTTCAAGTTAAAGCACTTTGAAGCGCGCCGAGAGCATGAACAGCGCCGTTACCAACGCTAGCGCCGCTGAACCCGTGTGATTCAATATGGCGGCGCCGCTGAAGTTGTCTCCACCCCGGCGCTGGCATTGAGGCACCCTAGCGCATCATAGAATCCAGTGACTCTTGCGCATTCTGTTCTCTTTTGTGGATTGGCTGATTGCTTGCGCTATTGCTCCAATGGGCGCCGACTTTCGAACTCTTCATGGTAGGCCCATGGCTCCGGCGGCTTCTGAGACAATTGTTTTTGGGAAAACGAATGCAAAAAAAAACAATTATTATTAAAACGAATGCAGCTGCGTCGGTGGACCCTTCAGTCGCACCATATATAGGGGAACGATTGAAGGGAGACTGCAAAGAACGAAACAGGCATCGAAGAGGCAGTGTAGTAAAAATAATAGGAAAGGATAGAAAAACTTTACTGAGCTCAGATCAAGTTTCAGGAGAACGGGTCGTTATGGGGAAAGGAATAGAGCAGGGTTATTTTTATGCCGACGCGACAGGTGGCGTTGAACGCAGCGTTAGCGTTTTCTTCTACTCTACCAGGTGGCTCTCGCGTTCGAGGGTTGAACACACGGACGCGGAGTGGAGTTCCGGCTGCGGCGATTGCATTGAGGTAAAGGCGATACGCAAAAAAAAACGGCAGCCGATCTGCATAGTTGACCAAATGCGAAGTGCGCTAGCACTGCTAAGCCGCTCGTGTGCTGTGCGATGTCAGTGCTCGCTAAAGATTCCCAGTTGGTCGAAATTATTCCGGAGCCCTCCACTACAGTACCTCTCTCTTCCTTTCTTCTTTCAATCCCTCCTTTACCCTTCCCTTACGGCGCGGTTCAGGTGTCCAACGATATATGAGACAGACACTGCGCCATTTCCTTTCCCCCAAAAAACCAATTATTATTATTATTCCCACATGCAAACAGTCTTGCCTATTTGTTATTCACTCGGCGCATGTAAACCTGGCGCCATTCGCATTTAAACCGAAACTATTTCCTCGCCATGCCTTGTGGTTTTTTGGTTTTTTTTTTGGGGGGGGGGAAGGAAATGGCGCAGTATCTGTCTCATATATCTTTGGACACCTGAACCGCGCCGTAAGGGAAGGGATAAAGGAGGGAGTGAAAGAAAGGAAGAATAGGTGCCGTAGTGGAGGGCTCCGGAATAATTTCGACCACCTGGGGATCTTTAACGTGCACTGACATCGCACAGCACACGGTCGCCTTAGCGTTTTTCCTCCATAAGAACGCAGCCGCCGCGGTCGGGTTCGAACCCGGGAACTCCGGATCAGTAGTCGAGCGCCCTAACCACTGAGCCACCGCGGCGGGGTCATGCCTTCTGCGTTCGCAAGCATTCCCAGCAGACACGTGACCCTCGTTGACAATCCGTGGGATCCTGCCTTTGTTCTCTCCGCGCGCCATATAGCGCATCGTTTTCTTCTTGCGGTCGTTGTAATCGCTCTTGCCGTGAACATTTTTTTCTTACCTGTCATTTTTCTCTCTCGGTTCGGAAGGTGTATCGTTCAGACAAGCTCTTGACGATTTTGTTTACGAAGACCGACCGTTGAACGCTCTTGCTTGCTGTTTGTTTCCTCACAGCTGAACAATTTTTTTCCTGTGCCTGACCCTCGAGCTGCCTATGCGGGCGGCCTTCATTAGCATTTTCATCTTTCTTACAGAGGTACATCCCCCCCTCACCCTCGCTGCTCTTTCCGGTTTGTGCGACTTCGCATTGGTAATCACGCTTCGCTCACATCCTTCGCCGTTGTCTTGAAATTCCAGGGTGCCCTCCACTACGGCACCTATTCTTCCTTTCTTCTTTCACTCCCTCCTTTGTCCCTTCCCTTGCGGCGCGGTTCAGGTGTCCAAAGATATATCAGACAGATACTGCGCCATTTCCTTTCCCCAGAAACCAATTATTATTATTATTGTCACTCCTCTCCGCATCCACCTTTCAACCCTCTGCCGTGACGAGCGCTGTCGATCGAGGCTACCCAGAGCTTCTCGCGGTGGAAAAAAAAAATGTGTTTTCGTGCAGAGGCGTCGCCGAAGTTTGAAGGCAACTGAGCGAGCTAAGGACTGATAACGAACCTCGCGGTTGATGCATAAGCCTGTCACTCGTGGGGCGGGCGGATCCGCAAGCAGACGACACAAACGGAAGCGCAGGAGACACAAAACAACTCTCGGCCGAAAGTGAGGAAGTGAACCGTGACGACTTGTTGCTTGCATCCGTCGCTTGAGGCCGCCACAGGCGCTGAGAGGCCTACCGCCATCTTGTGTGCGGTAGACGCAGGCAACAATTGGCCGTCACATGATCGGCGTGTTTAGGCAGAGCAGGGCAGCTGGTTATTTAAAGGCGCCCCGCAACATCTTTTGAGCGCCTCCCCTTTGCGCGCGGGCGTACCACCTTCGTTGGGTCTATGTCGTCAAAAGCTTAGCAATTCTTCTCGGGTGATCAGTGCTCATCCGTGTAGCGGTCAAAGTCGTTGGGAGGAAAGCGCTGTCGTTAGACACACCTCCAAACGCGTTCGGCTAAATATGTAGAAACGAAGATAACCACACAAGATCGAGTAGTGTACACTGACGCCACACTGTATCCATGGAATCGCAGCCAAAGCATCAAGAAAACAGTTTCGGTTGTAACAACGAAGGAAGGTGACCTCATCAGCGGTGCATCCACGAGAGATGGAACGATAGCTGAGGCAGAGGAGATAGCCGTAGCCCTAGCGGCAGCCTAGGGCTATCGCACCAACAAATCTCTCACAATCTTAACTGACTCCCAGGAAGCGTGCAGACGCTGCATGGCAGGAAGCATCAATAAGAAAGCACTAAAGATACTCTTGAAAACGAAGCGAACCAATGAAAATATCCAACTTAGGATCTACTGGGTACCAGGACACGCCGGAATCAAAGGCAATCTGAAGGCAGACAAGCTAGCTCGCGAGCTCACTACCCGAGCTGGTGCGTCAAATGCCTCGGACGGCCCGGGGATGACGGTGGAGCTCACGTACGCAGCTATCCTCAACCTCTTTAAAGGCAGAAGGCGCAAATGCCCCCAGCCACACCCTCAGCTAACACAATACGAGGCGACATGCTGGAGAAGACTCCAAAAAGGGGCCTTCTACAACCTTCATGTCCTACATAAAATGTATCCAGAGCAGTATAGGGATACATGTCCGTGGTACGGGGCAACCCCCGCGTTATATCATATCACATGGGAATGTAAACACAATGTAGCGTTCCAAAATAATAAAGACCCAAATGCGGAGCAGTTGGAGGACCGGCTAACCAGCAGCCAGCTTAGGGTCCAAAGGGACCTAGTGAGCCACACATGTTGGATGACCAGGGACAGTGGTGCCTTGGACTAGGGGCGCCAACCACGCTCAGCCTGGAAGACATCGGCAGTCTCCGGGCACGCAACCAAACCTCTCAATTGGAACAATAGAGAGTTTTAGTTTCACGTACGTAGAGGGTTCACGTACGCAAACGTGAGAAGTCTACGTAGTCTGCACGCAGGTGGTTTGAAACCCTTAAGCCCCAACTCGATGGACACATCCTACGCGTACCGGCGGAGCGCCTACGCGCACGGGCGTACGCTGGACCCTGCCTGTGCATGCGCAAAGCGCGACGCGGGGCTACAGTGCTCTAGAATATGGGTAGTGGGTTCAGGAGCCGGCGCGCTCCATGCGATGCAGTGAGGCGGCGAGTGTCGACAGGTCCCGGATGTAAGCGGTGGCGCTGTTGTAGCGTGGGCTGTAGGCTCGGCGCGCCCGCGCGCGCGGATAGCAGTCCCGCCAAGCTGCCTGCAGCTGTTTGTTGCTTTTTGTGCGGTGCATTTTTCCTCTTTGTGAGTTCGCGGCGTTAAGACTACGGTCATGCCGAATCGTCGGCGTCAACGGCATTGTTTTGCTCCCGGGTGCAAAACGGGATACCAGTGGACGAAAGGCGATCAGCCGTCGCTCTTCGCTGTGCCAAAGGATGAGAACCGACGGAAGCAGTGGGAACGCAACCTTCATCGAAAAGATAAGGTTTTGGACGAAAACTGCTGTATGTGTGAGCTACATTTCGAGCCATCATGCATTGTGAGGGACTTTATACACATCATTGACGGCAAAGAAGTCCGCATCCCGCGTGGAAAGCCGGAACTTTTACCTGATGCGGTGCCAACTTTGCTGCCGAGCTATCTGTCAAAGAAAACACCGCTACAGAGACCACCTAGAAAGAGGAAAAGCACAAGTACATATCCTAATGAAGCGAAAAGACCACAAAGTAATGCTTCCGACGTTAACAAGGAATCGAGGTGTCCGGGCATTGACACTGGAGAGTAGCGTGTTGGCGAACGACCAAGACCCTTGTGAAGTTGACGAAGCATCGGTGCCGGACGATTTTTCTAAACTGGATGTTCCTTCAGAATACTGGAGCTGCCATCGCATACCTGATTACAGTGGTACTGTGTACTGCAAGCTAAGAATGGGCGAAAATCAATGCGTGGAGCCAGAGAGTTTGCAGTGAGTTTACTGCAATTTGTGACAAAGGAGGGTTGCTCTACCCGTCTCGTGTGCTTTTTTTGATGGTGAGAAGGCTGGAAAACCTTTTCATAACTTTTTTTAGTCAAGAAAAGCTGTGCAGTAACAGCATAGTAGATGTTATGGTGCTGGGAAAATCTCAGATTTCATGTGGTGTAGGGTGCAGCCAGCACTCAGAAGCGCTCACAGTCAGCATTCTCAAGTTTTATGTTTTGACAAGGCTGCATTTTTATGTTAAATCAATCAATGAGTCGCGAGAAGCTCGCAGGAAAAAGAAGCTTCATGCTAAGATGGGCAAATAAGTGCTCATAGTCGCGCGGCTAAATGTACTGTGCAAACAAGAAAACACGCCATTCCTTTGAGAAAATCAAGAATATGTCTCACACTGTGCATAGTTGGAGCGCTGCAATAAAGGAGTGCTTTGTTTTATAAAAGTTATTTTATCTTGTCTTGCATTCATCAGCGTTTATACATCGGCGGCAATTGACCCTTCGTTTTGATGAAAAAAATGCATGCATCAAAACAACAATTAAAACAGGGGCATGAAATCTAAAGTTCGACGAAAACTCGTCCGGTCAGGTAGAAGATTCATGTAAAAAGGAAAGGAACGCCGACCAAAGGTTGTTAGAAAAAAAGACTTTTCGGCTTCCCTACGGAAGCCTTGATCAGAGTTATCAAGGCCTCCATAGGGAAGCCAGAACGTCTTTTTTAACAACCTTTGGTCGGCGTTCCTTTCCTTTTTACAAAACAGAGGCATGCATACCACACTTAAAATTATCGCATTCACATATAGTACGCTGTACACACAACGGTCTCTAAGTGAAGCGTTTTTTTTATTCCAATTTCTTGTTGCCCCGCCCCTCTACTAAAACACTTCCGATGGCTCAAGCTGGAGTACACTCGGCCACGTTTGCCGACAGCTTCGAGTTGGCCGCTGGATAACCCCGATGATCGATAGAATGTTTGCTCCTCTCCCTGTACTCAGCCTTTCCTATGGGTGGCGATAATACTAGTATGCACTAACGTTGAAATATGGGAGCCGTACCTGCAAAAGAGCACGATCAGCGTTGCGAAGCATTAACGGGGCCGCTCGTCCGCACCACCGCGCTATCGGCTGTTGGCTGCTACTACATCTAATTTTCTTTATTCGCCGACAATATCTGTGTACAGCTTCACCTATTTGTAGGACCTGTTTTAAAAGACAGAGCCTTGCTTATTTCTCCGACGATTCTATGCACAGCGCGCATCCAAGGCGCGGCGCGCCGCATTTCATACAGCCCATGCTCTGGTGGCGCCATCTGGTATCGTCGACACAAGTCGCCTCACCGCTGGCCGCTCCCTGAACCCACTACCCATATTCTAGAGCACTGTAGCGGGGCTCTCGGGGACTCTTTTCTTCATGGCTTGCAACTCCCTCAGGTTTCCGGAACTTTTCTTAGCGGTTTAAGTTGTCCTTTCAGCGCCCCCAAATCCCCTTTCTTCACGCTTGAAATTCCTTCGGTCGGCTCCAGAGGGGGAACGCGCCAGCACAGGGAGCATGGAGGTGGATGCTTTTTTCGACGCCCGTCGCGGCGCGTCGCTGGGCTCGCAGGCGCTCCGCTGTACGCCTAGGATGTGTCCATCGAGTTGCCGCTTTATAGTTACACGTACGCGAAACAAGCCGCGCGTTAAGCCTAGCGCCATCTACTAAGAAACACAGACACTGGTTGTAGCCTAAATCATCCAAGACAAGTCTTTAAGCCAAGCCATTCAAAGCGAGACGGTTGCTATGACGACGACCAACGCTACTTCGTCAGGCTTAACAGCTGAAAAATCGCCCTTCTGTTTGAAAAACAAAAGCTATTTGTCGCTTGAAACCTTATGCGAGGGTAAGAATTGGCAAATCGAAGGCGAATACAGCAGTTTAGAACACACCATATCGCCTCGAGGGATTAGCGACGAAGCTGTTATAGCTGTGAAGCGGCGGGCAGGGCGCCGCCATGTTTGTCAACGCTACATACACAAGCAACGCAAAGACCGCAACGTAAAAATCCGAATCTCACGTACGTACGTGAGACTCGCGCATAACCCTTGCGTTCTGCGCATGCGCACTTGTCACCCGTAAGAGCTCTACGTACGTGAAGCCTCTACGTACGTGAAACTAAAACTCTCTAATAAAGTTTACTCTCTCTCTCTCTTTCTCTCTTTCTCTCTCTCTCTCTCTCTCTCTCTCTCGGCGTGGTCCGGCGTTCGCGAAAGGCACGCCTCGGTCGTCTGTTTCGGACGCGAGGTGAGGTTTTCGCGTCGACACCTCGAGCCGCTGTGCGGGACCGTTTCGAAACGCAAAAGGCGCCCCTGTGCCGTGCGATGTCAGTGCATGTTAAAGATCCCCAGCTGGTCGAAATTATTCCGGAGCCCTCCACTACGGCGCCTCTTTCTTCCTTTCTTCTTTCGCTCCCTCCTGTATTCCTTCCCTTATGGCGCGGTTCGGACACCCACCGGTACGTGAGCCAGATAATGCACCATTTCCTGTAATCGAAAAAACAAAGTTCAGTTTTGCATTGTATTATCGATTTGGCTGTACTTTCGATCTCCCGCTTCTGTGATGGATTTGGTACGGTGTGAAGCTGCTTTGCTCGCACGTTTGAGCTGCATTGCCGTCCTCGGGAATTGTCGCAACGAAGTTTTTTTTCTTAAATTAAAAGGCGGTTTAAACGAGCCTAGAGCCATCACGTTTAAAAAAAAGGAGCCCCTTGATGTGCCACCCAACAAACACATCACCCAAGCATGAGATGTGGCGGGATTGGTGGTGAGCGTACACCAATCCTCGAGCCCCAGTATGCACCTACCGCGTCTGTCTCAACAACGCTCACACAGCGTTGGGATTTGAAGGCGCGGGCTCCTTTTCCAAGCCATGCACCCTGAGAAGCCGAGCACCAGGCCGGGGAATGGCTTGTACCCATTTTGAGGAAACCGGTGGGTAACCGGCCGGCGGTGGGAGTCGAACCCACCACCTCCCGAAGCCGAGGCGGGTGCTCTACCACGAGGCCACGGCTGCGGTGGGAGCTAGGGTCACAGGGTTTGTATTTTGTATCTACTGTTAACAACAAGGCAGGGAAGAAGAAATCGACAGGGTGTGTACGCAGAGAACATAACAGCAACACTTAGTTGCGTCTCATCGTAGTTCCTTTTTAAATGCAAACAAAGAACCCAGCTCTACGTGATTTTCATTTTACACCCGCATTGTGATGCTTGCACGACAGATGGCGCTCACTAGTGGCGCATCCTACAGCGCCGCCGTTCCCGGGTGGAGACAACTTAAGCGGCGCCGCCATATTGAATCACAACTGGCCTCTCCCATGTACCGTGAAATGCTCGACTGGTAGCCCAGTGTAGCTCTCGCTGCAAAAGGCCGTTCAAGTTAAAGCACTTTGAAGCGCGCCGAGAGCATGAACGGGGCCGTTACAAATGCTAGCGCCGCTGATCCCGCGTGATTCAATATGGCGGCGCCGCTGAAGTTGTCTCCACCCCGGCGCTGGCATCGAGGCACCCTAGCGCATCCTAGAATCCAGTGTCTCTAGCGCATTCTATGTTCTCTTCTTCGACGATTGGTTGGTTGATTGCTCCAAAGGGCGGTGATTTTCGAACTCTTCATGGCTGGCACGTCTGGTCCAGCTCGCGCCAGCGGCTTGTCCTGAGAAAATTGCTTTTGGGAAAACGAATGGAGCTGCTTCAGTCGAAAAAATTGAAGTAAATAACTAGTTTTTGGGGAAAGGAAATGGCGCAGTATCTGTCTCACATATCGGCGGATACCTGAAGCGGCAATAAGGGAAGGGATAAAGGAGGGAGTGAAAGGAGAAAGGAAGAAAGAGGTGCCGTCCCTCCCTCCACCGAGATATGTGAGACGGTTACTGTGCCATTTCCTTTCCTCAAAAACCAAAGAAAACAAAACAAGTGAGCCGACGGTGTTCATAGAGTTCATTGGCGTTGACAACGCATAACCGGCTTCGTGGGTCAGTGGAGACCTCAATCTCGCTTTTGTGTGCTGTGCGACGTCAGTGCAAGTTAAAGATCCCCAGGTGGTCGAAAAAAAATGAATGCGGATTAGATATACAAATAATAATAATACTTGGCTGGACTAATCCACATTAATTTTTTCGATCACCTGGAGATCTTTAACGTGCACTGACATCGCACAGCACACGGGCGCCTTTGCGTTTCGCCTCCATCGAAACGCTGCCGCCGCGGTAGTGTTCGGACGAGGGTACCCTGGATCCACTGTTTATTCGCGCAGGATGTCCTGCTTCAATTAGAGCTCGAAATTCTGAATCCCGTCGAATACCCCCTTAATGACAAAGTAGTACTCTCGCCCGATTTGAATGGTGCTTTCAGCACTGTAACACACAACATAATTTTTACGCACCTCTCCCAAACCAACTGTGGACACTACATGTTTCAGTACATTCGGCGATTTCTCTCCGCCCGGCAATCGTATTTCCGGATACAAGATGAAGAACTCGGCCCCCTACTAATTAGGTACGAGAGGTACCACGCAGGGCGCGGTCCTCTCACCTCTACTACTCAATTTTGCAATGATGAAATCTCCGCCTCAGCTGGAAAGTGTCGAAGGCACACAGCACGCGCTCTATGCCGACGACATCACCACCTGGTCTAAGCGTTGATCGGTAGGAGACATTGAAGCTAACCTGCAGAAATCGGCGGAGATTGTCGACGCTTACGCCCGCCGCTGCTGCCTTTGCTGTGTAATGTATCGGTCGGACGCCAGGCTGGAACAGAACAACGTTTATTGATGCAGTGCCTTGTTTATAGGCCGACGACCATGTCATCTGCCGACGGCTGCTTGCGTGGCTGGTAAGCGATACGTGAAAAATGCAGTGTTTAAAACATGCGTATGCGCTATCAGTGCACCGCAGAATGCTCCCCGGCCAAGTCGGAATTTGGGCACATTTGACCCTCGCCGAAGTGCACTACCAAAATGGAACTGTTCCTAGCGAGCGGACCCATCCCAGAACACGCTGAGATCAGAGTACTGGGTCTCTTTATCAATGAACACCGCCGTGTCGACACAACACTGGCCAAATTACGCAAGGTGGGAGACCAGGTGGGCCGCATTATCCGCCGGGTCTCCAATAACCGCGGGGGGTTACGGTGCAAAGATGCCTTGCGGCTGGCGCACGCATTCGTAACCAGTCGAGTCTTCTACTCGACTCCTTACCTCCGCCTTCGCAGATGTGACGAGAAAGCCCTTTTTCAATTCAATTCCATTTATTTCCCAGAAAATTCTGGCTGGCTGGCTGCATGGACTAAAAGCTGTAGGTATGCAGTTTGACGAGGCGCAGGCAGCCGTTACAAGGCACAAGGGCAGACAGTTCAATATTGTCACATGCACAAAAAAAATGAGCAGATTCAGTTGAAAATCTTTACATACACAAAATAAAAAAGCGAACACACATAGTCAGGTTACAGTTTTCACAAAAACCGGACAGTCAAAAAGCATAAAATCATCATTAATGAAAATGCGGAAGTGCAAAAAACAAATTTGCAAAACATAAAAGACAACAGCTGTACACGGGCGCGTATGAGAAGTCAGGAATTATTTCTGAATAAATAATGCACGCAATGCTTTCTTAGTAGGGTTATTTATATCTTTATATGTATTTAAAATTATTGGAAGATTGTGTTGTTATGCTTGGAACTTATAGTCAGGGCGAAAAGAAGGAATTAAAGGAGTGTCTGTGTTGCGAGTACTAATCATGTGATCGTTCTGTTTCAAAAGCGCAGTGCCTTATATCATAGACCTAAAGGATAAGGACAAATGAAATGAAAGCAATATACGGAATTCATACATACTTTGAATTCTTAACACTGAACGTTTCAAAAGCTTGCCATGTGGGGCTTAGGTATAATCAAGTTTGACAATGTGACGTATAGCTTTCTTTTGAAAAAGGTAAATTTCTTTATAGGTTGGTCTTAGTAGTTGTCAACCAGACTAATGACCAATAACTTATTTGCGACACAAATAGTGCATTATATATTTGAAGCTTTATTTTAGCTGGAAGGAATGCGCGGCAACGAGCAATTGCACCTGTCACCAAGGAGAGATTTCTTTGTTAACTTCTCGACATGCGAATTCCATGTAAGGTGTGAAGAAAATGTTACTCCTGGTATGGTGTGTCGTGAACAATTTCAATTTGTTCACCACCACAAGTGATGTTTTTTCTATACGAAAGTTTTTGTTTCTTGCACAAAACAACATACCTTTTGTTTTTGCAGGATTAATTTTTAGTAGATTAACATCAGACCATTCGTGGAGCCGATTAAGAAGTTGATTACACTTGGTGACTAGTTCATTCACATCAGGACCACAGAACAAAATCGTGCAGTGGTCAGCGTAATTAACGAATTTTAAACTTTTGTGAAGTCTGTCATATCGCACCTTCGCTCCCACGAGGAGCAGATACAGCTCACAGAGGTGGTCACGGACGTGCACAACCACCTCCTCCACCTCTGGGAAGCGCGTCGCGGCCTTACTTGCGCCGCTGGAAGCGCCAGAAGCACAACAAGCTCGAAGCGCGCATTGCGGACCTCACCCGGCAGGCAGCACAAAATGCGCGGCCCAACTCGCTGACTCCAACTGGGTGGACCGCTGCAACACGACGGCGAGGCAGATGTCGAGCCGCAACGCGTGGCGGCTCTTCCGAGCCCTCGTCAATCCAACACAGACCCGCACAGAAACGCAGAAGCAACTACACAAAGCCATGCACTCATTCCAAGGAAATACAACACAGTTGGCAGAGGCGCTCCGGGATCGCTACCTGTGCACAACTCAAGACGCTTTCAGATCGGCCTACTCTTACGCAGGCACGGAAAACTCAGAGTTGGACAAGCCTTTTCAGCCGCAAGATCTGCGGGCCAGTCTGGCCAAAAGGAAGAGGGCCACCGCGCCGGGCAGGGACAAGGTCACCGTCAAACTTTTGGCGAACCTTCCTGATTCAGCGTACCAGTGCCTTCTAGATTACATCAATGCGATCTGGATGGGGGAAACCCCCTTCCCATTGACTGGAATACGGTCCTTGTCACCTTCATCCCGAAGGCCGGGAAATCGATCGACGCGGGCAACCTCCGCCCCATCTCTCTCACCTCGTGTGTGGGCCAATTGATGGAGACGGTAGTGCGGAACCGGCTCTCCGAATACCTCTAACAACACAACACATTCGCGGACACCATGTTCGGATTTCGCCCACTGATCCGCACAGGATGTCCTGCTCCAAATCGACCGTGAAATCTTGAACCCCATCACATACACCCCAATCGAAAAAATTGTTCTCGCGCTCGACCTGAAAGGAGCGTTCGACAACGTAACCCACGAGGTCATACTCTCACACTTGAGTCAAACACCAATAGCTACAATGACGTGAAACAGTTTCTCAGGGACAGACTCTCCTACATCCGAATGCAGGACCAAGAGCATGGACCTTTCCTGCTCGGCACGAGGGGGACTCCATAAGGCGCGGTGCTGTCCCCTCTGCTATTCAACATAGCCATGATGCGCCTACCTGCCCTGGTGGGTGCCGTCGAAGGGGACCAGCACGCGCTGTACGCCGACGACATCACCCTCTGGGCTACGCAAGAACGCCTAGGGGACATGAAGGCCAGCCTGCAAACGGTCGCCAGCATAGTGGACCGCTATGCTCGAGACTGTGGTCTGCAATGCTCCCCGCAGAAATCGCAATTCGTGCATCTGCGCCCCTCGCGCACATGCTCCACACAAATCCATCTCTCCTTGCAAAGCGGTCCCATTCACGAATCCAAGTAAATCAGTCCTCGGACTCTTCATACACAACCAGCGACGCTGCGACACAACACTAGCCAAGCTCCAGCAGGTGGGGGACTAGGTGTGCTGCATGATCCGCCGGGTTTCCAAGCGCGGTGGGTTACGATGCAAAGACGCTTTGGCTGGCGAACGTATTCGCGACCAGTCGAGGCATGTATTCGACTCCCTACCTCTACCTGCGGAAACAGGAAGAGGATGCCCTTGAGGTCATCCTCCGCAAAATCATGAAACGAGCGCTGGACCTCCCGGTCTCTACCTCTACCAGCCACCTCATGACCCTGGGGATGGTGAACACTTTGATAGAGCTTCGGGAGGCCCACCTCAACAACCAATACACTCGTCTTACAAAGACAGGGTCGGGTTGCTCCTTCTAGCCCGTCTTCACATCCAGCGCACCCAATTCACAGAGGAGAGATGCCGCCTTCCCGTACACTGGAGACGCGCCCTCCATGTGCGGCCTCTCCCCACCAACATGTCCTAACAGGACCATAATGGCAGGCGCCTGGCGCGGGCGGAAGCCTTGCACCGCCATTTTGGGAGCAAACCAGGAATCTTCTACATGGACGCCTCCGGCCCGCACCGCAGGGGATGGTACAAGGCCGCGGTCGTCCACGAGAGCAAAACAGCAGACGGCCTTACTTTCAAGGCCCAGTCATCAATTCACGCAGAAGAGGTTGCCGTCGCCCTGGCAGCCTCCGACTCCTCCTCCAAATACATAATCGCCAACTCGCGAGGGGCTTGTCGAAACGTCGAGCAAAGGTGGGCTACTCCCCTGGCTTATCGCATCTACCAAAATTGTAGCCGAGACTCGGATCCCGCGCACTGATCTCTCGTTTGGGCTCCAGGTCACCAAGGCCTCCGCGTAAACGAAGCAACCGACGACGCTGCCCGCGCGCTCTCTCTCCGGGCATTTGCCACGGGCCCGACGCGGACCAGGACTCCGATTTCAATCCGGTTTACACTTTTAAGGAAATATGCGATTATTACAAATCCACGCACCAAACTCTTCCCACCCCGTGCAAAGGGCTGGGGAAGGCCAACGAGCGGGTACTCCTGCGCCTGCTCACTAACACGAAGCTGTGCCCGGCAACTCTAAAGCATTTCGATCCTCAATTCGACGGGCGGTGCTCACACTGTGGGGAGGTGTCTGACACCTACCACATGGTGTGGGCCTGCCAGCGGAACCCATCCCTACCCCCTGTCCCAAACACCACCCGAGATGACTAGGAGGCGACCCTGTCCGGCTGCTGCACCCAAGAGGCCCAAAGGGCCTTAACGCAGCGCGCCCGGACTGCGGCAACCGCCAATGGGATGCCTGACTAGGCATCCCACCTAGTGGTTGCAAGGGCGTGACCATTCAGGTCACGGCCCCCAACACCTTTCTCTGTGATTGATAAATGTTTTCACCACGACCTGAACGCGCGCTGTAAGGGAAAGGATAAAGGAAGGAGTGAAAGAAGAAAGGAAGAGAGGTGCCGTAGTGGATGGCTTCGGGATAATTTCGACCACCTGGGGATCATGATTATTATCCTTAACGTGCAATGACATCGCACAGCATACGGGCGCCTTAACGTTTTGCCTCCATAAAAACGCAGCCGACCGCGACGGCTGCGTTTTTATAAAACAAAAGGAGCTCCTTGATGTGCCACAAACACATCAGCCAAGCACGTGATGGGGTGGGATTGATTGTAAGCGAACACCAATCCTCCAGCCCCACGACAACGCGGTGGATGACAGTGCCCATTGCAGGCTCACATAGTGTTGGGATTTGAAGACGCGGGCTTTTTTCCCATGCCATGCACCCCAGAAAGCCGAGCACCAGGCCAGGGAGTGGCTTGTAATGGGTACAAGCCATTCCCTGGCCTGGTGCTCGGCTTTCCCGTGGGTAGCAGGCTGCAGTGGGAGTCGAACCCACCAGCTCCCGAAGCCGAGGCGGGTGCTCTACCATGAGGCCACGGCTGCGGTGGGAGCGTGAGCCACAGGGTTCGTATTTTGTATCTACCGTTAAAAAAAAGAAGTGAAGAAGAAATCGACAGGTGCACAGAGAACATAACAGCAATACTTAGTTGCGTCTCAGCGTAGTTCCTTTTTAACTGCAAAAGAAAAACAACCCAGCTGTACGTCATTTTGATTTTACACCCACATTGTGATGCTGGCACGACAGATGGCGCTCACTAGTGGGTCATTTTATAGGGTGCCTCGATGGGCGCGGCGCGGGCATCGAGGCACCCTGGAGCATCCTAAGTGACTAGCGCATTCTTTGTTCTGTTCTTCGATGATTGGTTGATTGATTGCTCTATTCGTCCAAATGGCGGTGATTTTCGAGCTCTTTATGGTTGGCACCTCCGGCCAAGGGCGCGAGCGGCTTCTGAGAAAATTGGTTTTGGAAAAACGAATGCAGCTGCCTCGGTGGACCCCTCCGTCGCACCATAAGGAACGAATCAAAGGAGACTGCAAAGAAGGAAAGATCCACCGCAGTGCAGTAAAAAAAAGGATGTGGATGAGCTCAGCTAATCCAGGATATACCAAGCGAAAGATGTCGGCGTTAAATGTGTTCATTGGCGTTGGAGTTGACAATGTTCTAGACGGTGGTGGCTTTGAGGAAAGGAAGGACGCATAACTGGCTCCCTGGATATGCGGACGCCTCATTCGTGCTTTAACACATGTGGCGGTGGTGACAGAGATGCGGCCTGAATGCATTAGCGCTGACAGCGTTGTGGCTGACATGTGGCACTGCAACAATAGCTAGGCCGCAGCGTTCGTTTGGTGATCAATCTCTCGCGATCAACCATTAACTGCGTGCCACCTACCGGGGTGGCAGGGAGGGCGCGCTGCCTATCCAGTGTGCGGAACGCAATCAAGGCAGACTTTTGCAGTTGGACGCCACGGCCACATACATGAAAGCGAGATCGAGGTCTCCGCTTTCCTACGGAGCCGGTTGTGCGCCTTTCCTTTCTTGAAAATGAACGGCCTTTGCAGAGTTCTCAACGCCAATGAACTCTAAGAACGCCGCCGGCTCGCTTGTGTTGTTTGGTTTTTGAGGAAAGGAAATGGCACAGTGACCTTCTCACATATCTCGGTGGACACCCGAACCGCGCCGTAAAGGAAGGGATGAAGGATGGAGAGAAAAAGGGGAGAGAAAACTGGAAATTGAAATTTCGATTTTGAGGAAAGGCGCGGCGCTGCGCAGCGGTGGAACACCTGTGGCTCAGTGCTACTAGCGGCTAGGAAGTAGCCAGTGACCAGGGAGCGAGGGAGAGAGAAATATCCGTGGCGAGGCGCGCGTTGTGACTTCATGTGCCTACTCGGAGCTCGCCACGGCGAAATCTCAATTTCGCGGCCAGTAAAGCTTTCGCTTTAAAATTTGGAGGACGCTTAAGCTTCGAAAGAGCAGGACGCAACAGCGTGTTGCAGCATTGCCAAGGAATCCACGGAACCCCATCGTCCTTCGGTGTGACCCATTGCCCTGACAATTTAAGGAAACATATCTTGGTGGACACCCGAACCGCGCCGCAAGGCAAGGAAAATGAAAATTTTTTAAGGAAAGGACCCCTGTCTCACATATCTCAGTGGACACCCGAACCGGGCCGTAAGGGAGGGAGATTGAAATTAATAATATTAATTCGTTTTAGGGGAAGTAAATGACGAAAATATTCTTTTAAACAAAGGAAATCACGCCTGTCTCACAATTGTCGCTGGACACCCGTACCGCGCCGTTAGGGAAATAAAATCCCTCTCCTTACGGCGCGGTTCAGGTGTCCACCGAGATGCGCCATTTTTCGCTCGCGGCCAAAGATACCGACGACACCGGCTTTTTTGGGGGGAAACGAGCTTGTCAACGCTCTCGCGTTAAAAATAATAGCATAGATAAACGTTATGGAGCTCAGATCAAGTGTCAGGAGGGCGGGTCGTTACGGGGAAAAGAATAGAGCAAGGTTATTTTTATGCCGACGCGACAGGTAGCGTTGAACGCACCGTTAGCGTTTTCTTCTACTCTACCAGGTGGCTCTCGCGTTCGAGGGTTGAACACACGGACGCGGAGCGGAGTTCCGGCCGCGGCGATTGCATTGAGGTAAAGGCGATACGCAAAAAAAAACTGCAGCCGATCTGCATAGTTAACCAAATGCGAAGTGCGCTAGCACTGCTAAGCCGCTCGTGTGCTGTGCGATGTCAGTGCTGGCTAAAGATTCCCAGTTGGTCGAAATTATTCCGGAGCCCTCCGCTACGGCGCCTCTTCCTTCCTTTCTTCTTTCACTTCCTCCTTTATCCCTTCCCCTTTGGCACGTTTCGGATGTCCACCGAGATATGCGGCAATTACCGCCCCATTTCCTCTCCTCAAAAACCGATTTCGTATTCCCACATGCAGTCTTGTCTATTTGTTATTCAGTTCGCGCATGTAAACCTGGTGCCATTCGCATTTAAACCGAAACTATTTCCTTGCCATTTCTTCTGCGTTCGCAAGCTTGCCCAGCAGACACATGACCTTGTTGACAATCCGTGGGATCCTGCCTTTGTTCTCTCCGCTCACCGTAGCGCATCGTTTTCGTCTTGCGGTCGTTGTCATCGCTCTTACCATCAACATTTATTTCTTACCTGTTATTTTTCTCTCCCGGTTCGGAAGATGTATCGTTCAGACAAACTCTTGACGACTTTGTTTACGAACACCGACCGTTGAACGCTCTTGCTTGCTGTTTGTTTCTTCACACCTGGACAATTTTTTTTCTGTGCCTGACCCTCGAGCTGCCTATGCGGGCGGCCTTCATTAGCATTTTCATCTTTCTTACAGAGGTACTTCCCACCCCTCACCCTCGCTGCTCATTCCGGCTTGTGCGACTTCGCATTGGTAATCACGCTTCGCTCACATCCTTCGCCGGCGTCATGAAATTCCAGCCGCCTGTCACTCCTCTCCGCATCCACCTTTGAACCCTCTGCCGTGACGAGCGCTGTCGATCGAGGCTACCCAGAGCTCCTCGCGGTGGAAAAAAAAAGTGTTTTCGTGCAGAGCTTTCGCCGAAGTTTGACGGCAACTGAGCGAGCTAAGGACCGATAAGGAACCTCGCGGTTGATGCATAAGCCTGTCACTTATGGGGCGGGCGGATCCGCAAGCAGACGACACAAACGGAAGCGCAGGAGACACAAAACAACTCTCGACCGGAAGTGAGGAAGTGAACCGTGACGACTCGTTCCTTGCATCCGTCGCTTGAGGCCGCCACAGGCGCTGGGACGCCTACCGCCATCTTGTGTGCGGTAGGCGCAGGCAACGACAATTGGCCATCACATGATCGGCGTGTTTAGGCACAGCAGGGCAGCTGGTTATTTAATGGTGCCCTGCAACGTCTTTTAAGCGCCTCCCCTTTGCGCGCAGGCGTACCACCTTCGTTGGGTTTATGTCGTCAAAAGCTTTTAAATGCTTCTCGGGTGCTCAGTGCTCATCCGTGCAGGGGTCAAAGTCGTTGGGAGGAAAGCGCTGTCGTTAGACACACCTCCAAACGCGTTCGGCTAAATATGTAGAAACGAAGATAGCCACACAAGATCGAGTAGTGTACACTGACGCCACACTGTATCCATGTAATCGCAGCCAAAGCATCAAGAAAACAGTTTCGGTTGTAACAACGAAGGAAGGTGACCTCATCAGCGGTGCATCCACGAGAGATGGAACGATAGCTGAAGCAGAGGAGATAGCCGTAGCCCTAGCGGCAGCCGAGGGCTATCGCACCAACAAATCTCTCACAATCTTAACTGACTCCCAGGAAGCGTGCAGACGCTACATGGCAGGAAGCATCAATAAGAAAGCACTAAAGATACTCTTGAAAACGAAGCGAACCAATGAAAATATCCAACATAGGATCTACTGGGTACCAGGACACGCCGGAATCAAAGGCAATCTGAAGGCAGACAAGCTAGCTCGCGAGCTCACTACCCGAGCTGGTGCGTCAAATGCCTCGGAGGGCCCGGGGATGACGGTGGAGCTCACGTACGCAGCTATCCTCAACCTCATTAAAGGCAGAAGGCGCAAATGCCCCCAGCCACACCCTCAGCTAACACAATACGAGGCGACATGCTGGAGAAGACTCCAAAAAGGGCCTTCTACAACCTTCATGTCCTACATAAAATGTATCCAGAGCAGTATAGGGATACATGTCCGTGGTACGGGGCAACCCCCGCGTTATATCATATCACACGGGAATGTAAACACAATGTAGCGTTCCGAGATAATAAAGACCCAAATGCGGAGCAGTTGGAGGACCGGCTAACCAGCAGCCAGCTTAGGGTCCAAAGGGACCTAGTGAGCCACGCATGCCGGATGACCAGGGACAGTGGTGCCTTGGACTAGGGGCGCCAACCACGCTCAGCCTGGAAGACATCGGCAGTCTCCGGGCACGCAACCAAACCTCTCAATTGGAACAATAGAGAGTTTTAGTTTCACGTACGTAGAGGGTTCACGTACGCAAACGTGAGAAGTCTACGTAGTCTGCACGCAGGTGGTTTGAAACCCTTATAGTTACACGTACGCGAAACAAGCCGCGCGTTACGCCTAGCGCCATCTACTAAGAAACACAGACACTGGTTATAGCCTAAATCATCCAAGACAAGTCTTTAAGCCAAGCCATTCAAAGCGAGACGGTTGCTATGACGACGACCAACGCTACTTCGTCAGGCTTAACAGCTGAAAAATCGCCCTTCTGTTTGAAAAACAAAAGCTATTTGTCGCTTGAAACCTTATGCGAGGGTAAGAATGGGCAAATCGAAGGCGAATACAGCAGTTTAGAACACCACATCGCCTCGAGGGATTAGCGACGAAGCTGTTATAGCTGTGAAGCGGCGGGCAGGGCGCCGCCATGTTTGTCAACGCTACGTACACAATCAACGCAAAGACCGCAACGTAAAAATCCGAATCTCACGTACGTACGTGAGACTCGCGCATAACCTTTGCGTTCTGCGCATGCGCACTGGTCACCCGTAAGAGCTCTACGTACGTGAAGCCTCTGCGTACGTGAAACTAAAACTCTCTAATAAAGTTTACTCTCTCTCTCTCTCTCTCTCTGCGTGGTCCGGCGTTCGCGAAAGGCACGCCTCGGTCGTCTGTTTCGGACGCGAGGTGAGGTTTTCGCGTCGACACCTCGAGCCGCTGTGCGGGACCGTTTCGAAACGCAAAAGGCGCCCCTGTGCCGTGCGGTGTCAGTGCATGTTAAAGATCCCCAGCTGGTCGAAATTATTCCGGAGCCCTCCTTACGGCGCCTCTTTCTTCCTTCGCTCCCTCCTGTATTCCTTCCCTTATGGCGCGGTTCGGACACCCACCGGTACGTGAGCCAGATAATGCACCATTTCCTGTAATCGAAAAAACAAAGTTCAGTTTTGCATTGTCATTACGGGTGGCTTACAGAATTATCGATTTGGCTGTACTTTCGATCTCCCGCTTCTGTGATAGATTTGATACGGTGTGAAGCTGCTTTGCTCGCACGTTTAAGCTGCATTGCCGTCCTCGGGAATTGTCGCAACGAAGTTTTTTTTCTTAAATTAAAAGGCGGTTTAAACGAGCCTAGAGCCATCACGTTTAAAAAAAAAGGAGCCCCTTGATGTGCCACCCAACAAACACATCACCCAAGCATGAGATGTGGCGGGATTGGTGGTGAGCGTACACCAATACTCGAGCCCCAGTATGCACCTACCGCGTCTGTCTCAACAACGCTCACACAGCGTTGGGATTTGAAGGCGCGGGCTCCTTTTCCAAGCCATTGCACCCTGAGAAGCCGAGCACCAGGCCGGGGAATGGCTTGTACCCATTTTGAGGAAACCGGTGGGTAACCGGCCGGCGGTGGGAGTCGAACCCACCACCTCCCGTAGCCGAGGCGGGTGCTCTACCACGAGGCCACGGCTGCGGTGGGAGCTAGGGTCACAGGATTTGTATTTTGTATCTACTGTTAACAACAAGGCAGGGAAGAAGAAATCGACAGGGTGTGTACGCAGGGAACATAACAGCAACACTTAGTTGCGTCTCATCGTAGTTCCTTTTTAAATGCAAACAAAAGAACCCAGCTCTACGTGATTTTCATTTTACACCCGCATTGTGATGCTTGCACGACAGATGGCGCTCACTAGTGGTGCATCCTACAGCGCCGCCGTTCCCGGGTGGAGACAACTTAAGCGACGCCGCCATATTGAATCACAACTGGCCTCTCCCATGTACCGTGAAATGCTCGACTGGTAGCCCAGTGTAGCTCTCGCTGCAAAAGGCCGTTCAAGTTAAAGCACTTTGCAGCGCGCCGAGAGTATCAACGGGGGCGTTACAAACGCTCCGCTGATCCCTTGTGATTCAATATGGCGGCGCCGCTGAAGTTGTCTCCACCCCAGCGCTGGCATTGAGGAACCCTAGCGCATCCTAGAATCCAGTGACTATAGCGCATTCTATGTTCTCTTCTGCGACGATTGGCTGATTGATTGCTCTGTTGCTCCAATGGGCGCTCACTTTCGAACTCTTCATGGTTGGCCCATGGCTCCGGCGGCTTCTGAGAAAATTGGTTTTGGGAAAACGAACGCAGCTGCGTCGGTGGACCCTTCAGTCGCACCATAGGGGAACGATTGAAGGGAGACTGCAAAGAACGAAACGGGCATCGCAGAGGCAGTGCAGTAAAAATAATAGGAAAGGATAGAAAAACTTTACTGAGCTCAGATCAAGTTTCAGGAGGGCGGGTCGTTATGGGGAAAGGAATAGAGCAGGGTTATTTTTATACTGACGCGACAGGTGGCGTTGAACGCACCGTTAGCGTTTTCTTCTATTCTACCAGGTGGCTCTATCGTTCGAGGGCTGAACACACGAACGCGGAGTGGAGTTCCGGCCGCGGCGATTGCATTGAGGTTAAGGCGATACAGAAAAAAAAAATAAATGGCAGCCGATCTTGATAGTTAACCAAATGCGAAGTGCGCTAGCACTGCTAAGCCGCTCGTGTGCTGTGCGATGTCAGTGCTCGCTAAAGATTCCCGGTTGGTCGAAATTATTCCGGAGCACTCCGCTACGGCGCCTCTTTCTTCCTTTCTTCTTTCACTTCCTCCTTTGTCCCTTCCCTTACGGCGCGGTTCATGTGTCCAACAAGATATGAGACAGATACTGCGCCATTTCCTCTCCTCAAAAACCAATTTGGTATTCCCACACGCAAACAGTCTTGCCTATTTGTTATTCACTCGGCGCATGTAAACCTGGCGCCATTCGCATTTAAACCGAAACTATTTCCTTGCCATTTCTTCTGCGTTCACAAGCTTTCCCAGCAGACACGTGACACTCGTTGACAATCCGTGGGATCCTGCCTTTGTTCTCTCCGCGCGCCGTAGCGCTTCGTTTTCATCTTACGGTCGTTGTCATCGCTCTTGCCGTCAACATTTTTTCTTACCTGTTATTTTTCTCTCCCGGTTCGGAAGATGTATCGTTCAGACAAGCTCTTGACGACCTTGTTAACGAAGACCGATCGTTGAACGTTCTTGCTTGCTGTTTGTTTTTTCACACCTGAACCATTTTTTTCCTGTGCCTGACCCTCGAGCTGCCTATGCGGGCGGCCTTCATTAGCATTTTCATCTTTCTTACAGAGGTACTTCCCATCCCTCACCCTCGCTGCTCTTTCCGGCTTGTGCGACTTCGCATTGGTAATCACGCTTCGCTCACATCCGTCGCCGTTGTCTTGAAATTCCAGCCGCCTGTCACTCCTCTCCGCATCCACCTTTGAACCCTCTGCCGTGACGAGCGCTGTCGATCGAGGCTACCCAGAGCTTCCCGCGGTGGAAAAAAAAATTGCGTTTTCGTGTAGAGGCGTCGGCGAAGTTTGACGACTGACCGAGCTAAGGACCGATAACGAACCTCGCGGTTGATGCATAAGCCTGTCACTCATGGGGCGGGCGGATCCGCAAGCAGACGACACAAACGGAAGCGCAGGAGACACAAAACAACTCTCGACCGGAAGTGAGGAAGTGAACCGTGACGACTTGTTGCTTGCATCCGTCGCTTGAGGCCGCCACAGGCGCTGAGATGCCTACCGCCATCTTGTGTGCGGTAGACGCAGGCAACGTCAATTGGCCGTCACATGATCGGCGTGTTTAGGCACAGCAGGGCAGCTGGTTATTTAATGGTGCCCCGCAACGAGCGCCCTCCCTTTGTGCGCAAACGTACCACCTTCGTTGGGTCTATGTCGACAAAAGCTTAGAAATGCTTCTCGGGGGCTCAGTGCTCATCCGTGTAGCGGTCAAAGTCGTTGGGAGGGACGGCTGTCCTTAGACACACCTCCAAACGCGTTCGGCGTGGCCCGGCGTTCGCGAAAGGCACAACTGGGTCGTCTGGATCGGACGCGAGGTGAGGTTTTCGCGTCGACACCTCGAGCCGCTGTGCGTCACCGTTTCGAAACGCAAAATGCGCCCCCTGTGCCGTGCGATGTCAGTGCATGTTAAAGATCCCCAGCTGGTCGAAATTATTTCGGAGCCCTCCACTACGGCACCTCTTTCTTCCTTTCTTCTTTCGCTCCCTCCTGTATCCCTTCCCTTATGGCAGGGATCGGACGCCCACCAGTACGTGAGCCAGATAATGCACCATTTTACTGTAATCGAAAAAAAGAAAGTTCCGTTTTGCATTGTCAGTACGGGTGGCTTACAGAATTATCGATTTGGCTGTGTTTTTGATCTCCCGCTTCTGTGATGGATTTGGTACGGTGTGAAGCTGCTTTGCTCGAACGTTTAAGCGGCATTGCCGTCCTCGGGAAGTGTCACAACGAAGTGTTTTTTCTTAAATTAAAGGGCGGTTTAAACGGTCCTAAAACCTAAAAAAGGAGCCCCTTGATGTGCCACCCAACAAACACATCACCCAAGCGTGCGATGGGGCGGGATTGGTTGTGAGCGAACACCAATCCTCAAGCACCAGAAGTGGACGTGTCGATCCCGTCGCCGTGTCAACGCTCACACAGTGTTGAGATTTGAAGGCGCGGGACCCTTTTCCAAGCCATTGCACCCTGAGAAGCCGAGCACCAGGCCGGGGAATGGCTTGTACCCATTTTGAGGAAACCGGTGGGTAACCGGCCGGCGGTGGGAGTCGAACCCACCACCTCCCGTAGCCGAGGCGGGTGCTCTACTACGAGGCCGCGGCTGCGGTGGGAGCTAGGGTCACAGGATTTGTATTTTGTATCTACTGTTAACAACAAGGCAGGGAAGAAGAAATCGACAGGGTGTGTACGCAGGGAACATAACAGCAACACTTAGTTGCGTCTCATCGTAGTTCCTTTTTAAATGCAAACAAAAGAACCCAGCTCTACGTGATTTTCATTTTACACCCGCATTGTGATGCTTGCACGACAGATGGCGCTCACTAGTGGCGCATCCTACAGCGCCGCCGTTCCCGGGTGGAGACAACTTAAGCGACGCCGCCATATTGAATCACAACTGGCCTCTCCCATGTACCGCGAAATGCTCGACTGGTAGCCCAGTGTAGCTCTCGCTGCAAAAGGTCGTTCAAGTTAAAGCACTTTGAAGCGCGCCGAGAGCATGAACGGGGCCGTTACAAATGCTAGCGCCGCTGATCCCGCGTGATTCAATATGGCGGCGCCGCTGAAGTTGTCTCCACCCCGGCGCTGGCATCGAGGCACCCTAGCGCATCCTAGAATCCAGTGTCTCTAGCGCATTCTATGTTCTCTTCTTCGACGATTGGTTGATTGATTGCTCCAAAGGGCGGGGATTTTCGAACTTCATGGTTGGCACCACTGGTCCAGGGCGCGCCAGCGGCTTGTCCTGAGAAAATTGCTTTTGGGAAAACGAATGGAGCTGCTTCGGTCGAAAATATTGAAGTAAATAAATAATTAGTTTTTGAAAAAAGGAAAGGCGCAGTATCTGTCTCACATATCGGCGGATACCTGAAGCGGCCATAAGGTAAGGGATAAAGGAGGGAGTGAAAGGAGAAAGGAAGAAAGAGGTGCCGTCCCTCCCTCCACCGAGATATGTGAGACGGTTACTGTGCCATTTCCTTTGCTCAAAAACCAAAGAAAACAAAACAAGTGAGCCGACGGCGTTCATAGAGTTCATTGGCGTTGACAACTTCGCAAGCGCCGTTCATTTTCACGAATGGAAAGGCGCATTACCGGCTTCGTGGGTCAGTGGAGACCTCAATCTCGCTTTCGTGTGCTGTGCGACGTCAGTGCATGTTAATGATCCCCAGGTGGTCGAAAAGAAATGAATGCGGATTAGATATACAAATAATAATAATAATACTTAGCTGGACTAATCCACATTAATTTTTTCGACCACCTGGAGATCTTTAACGTGCACTGACATCGCACAGCACACGGGCGCCTTTGCGTTTCGCCTCCATCGAAACGCTGCCGCCGCGGTAGTGTTCGGACCAGGGTACTCCGGATCCGAAGTCTACATTCGTGCAGGATGTCCTGCTTCAATTAGAGCTCGAAATTCTGAATCCCGTCGAATACCCCCTTAATGACAAAGTAGTACTCTCCCCCGATTTGAATGGGGCTTTCAGCACTGTAACACACAACATAATTTTAACGAACCTCTCCCAAACCAACTGTGGACACTACATGTTTCGGTACATTCGGCGATTTCTCTCCGCCCGGCAATCGTATTTCCGGATACAAGATGAAGAACTCGGCCCCCTACTAATTAGGTACGAGAGGTACCACGCAGGGCGCGGTCCTCTCACCTCTACTACTCAATTTTGCAATGATGAAATCTCCGCCTCAGCTGGAAAGTGTCGAAGGCACACAGCACGCGCTCTATGCCGACGACATCACCACCTGGTCTAAGCGTTGATCGGTAGGAGATATTGAAGCTAACCTGCAGAAATCGGCGGAGATTGTCGACGCTTACGCCCGCCGCTGCTGCCTTGAATGTGTAATGTATCGGTCGGACGCCAGGCTGGAGAAGAACAACGTTTATTGATGCAGTGCCTTGTTTATAGGCCGACGACCATGTCATCTGCCGACGGCTGCTTGCGTGGCTGGTAAGCGATACGTGAAAAATGCAGTGTTTAAAACATGCGTATGCGCTATCAGTGCACCGCAGAATGCTCCCCGGCCAAGTCGGAATTTGGGCACATTTGACCCTCGCCGAAGTGCACTACCAAAATCGAACTGTTCCTAGCGAGCGAACCCATCCCAGAACACGCTGAGATCAGAGTACTGGGTCTCTTTATCAATAAACACCGCCGTGTCGACACAACACTGGCCAAATTACGCAAGGTGGGAGACCAGGTGGGCCGCATGATCCGCCGGGTCTCCAATAACCGCGGGGGGTTACGGTGCAAAGATGCCTTGCGGCTGGCGCACGCATTCGTAACCAGTCGAGACTTCTACTCGACTCCTTACCTCCACCTTCGCAGATGTGACGAGAAAGCCCTTTTTCAATTCAATTCCATTTATTTCCCAGAAAATTCTGGCTGGCTGGCTGCATGGACTAAAAGCTGTAGGTATGCAGTTTGACGAGGCGCAGGCAGCCGTTACAAGGCACAAGGGCAGACTCAGTTCAAAATTGTTACATGCACAAAAAAAATGAGCAGATTCAGTTGAAAATCTTTACACACACAAAATAAAAAAGCGAACACATATAGTCAGATTACAGTTTTCACAAAAACCGGACAGTCAAAAAGCATAAAATCATCATTAATGAAAATACGGAAGTGCAAAAAAAATTTGCAAAACATAAAAGACAACAGCTGTACATGGGCGCGAATGAGAAGTCAGGAATTATTTCTGAAGAAATAATTCACGCAATGCTTTCTTAGTAGGGTTATTTATATCTTTAAATGTATATAAAAATATTGGAAGATTGTGCTGTTTTGCTTATAATTGGTTTTTTTTGTGGGGGGGGGGGGGAAGGAAATGGCGCAGTATCTGTCTCATATATCGTTGGACACCTGAACCGCGCCGTAAGGGAAGGGTAAAGGAGGGAGTGAAAGAAGAAAGGGAGAGAGAGATGCCGTAGTGGAAGGCTCCGGAATAATTTCGACCACCTGGGGATCTTTAACGTGCACTGACACAGCACAGCACACGGGCGCCTTAGCGTTTTTCCTCCATAAAAACGCAGCCGCCGCGGTCGGGTCCGAACCCGGGAACTCCGGATCAGTAGTCGAGCGCCCTAACCACTGAGCCACCGCGGCGGGGCGTGCTGTTATGCTTGGAACTTATGGTCAGTGCGAAAAGAAGGAATTAAAGGAGTGTCTGTGTTGCGAGTATTAACCGTGTGATCGTTCTGTTTCAAAAACGCAGTGCCTTCTATCATAGACCTAAAGTATAACGACAAAAGAAATGAAAGCAATATACGGAATTCATACATACTTTGAATTCTTAACAACTGAACGTTTCAAAAGCTTGCCGTGTGTGGCTTAGGTATAATCAAGTTTGGCAATGTGACGTATAGCTTTCTTTTGAAGAATGTAAATTTTTTTCTATTTTGGTCTTAGTAGTGGTCAACCAGACTAATGACCAATAACTTATTTGCGACACAAATAGTGCATTATATATTTGGAGCTTTATTTTATCTGGAAGGAACGCGCGGCAACGAGCAATTGCACCTGTAACCAACCAGAGATTTCTTTGTTAACTTCTCGACATGCAAATTCCATGTAAGGTGTGAAGAAAATGTTACTCCTAGTATGGTGTGTCGTGAACAATTTCAATTTCTTCACCACCACAAGTGATGTTTTTTCTAGACGAAAGTTTTTGTTTCTTGCACAAAATAACATAACTCGTTTTTGCAGGATTAATTTTTAGTAGATTAACATCAGACTATTCGTGGAGCCGATTAAGAAGTTGAATACACTTGGTGGCCAGTTCATTCACATCAGGACCACAGAACAAAATCGTGCAGTGGTCAGCGTAATTAACGAATTTTAAACTTTTGTGAAGTCTGTCATATCGCACCTTCGCTCCCACGAGGAGCAGATACAGCTCACAGAGGTGGTCACGGACGTGCACAACCACCTCCTCCACCTCTGGGAAGCGCGTCGCGGCCTTACTTGCGCCGCTGGAAGCGCCAGAAGCACAACAAGAAGCTCAAAGCGCGCATTGCGGACCTCACCCGGCAGGCAGCACAATACGCGGCCCAACTCGCTGACTCCAACTGGGTGGACCGCTGCAACACGACGGCGAGGCAGATGTCGAGCCGCAACGCGTGGCGGCTCTTCCGAGCCCTCGTCAACCCAACACAGACCCGCACAGAAACGCAGAAGCAACTACACAAAGCCATGCACTCATTCCAAGGAAATACAACGCAGTTGGCAGAGGCGCTCCGGGATCGCTACCTGTGCACAACTCAAGAAGCTCTCAGATCGGCGCACTCCTACGCAGGCACGGAAAACTCAGAGTTGGACAAGCCTTTTCAGCCGCAAGATCTGCGGGCCAGTCTGGCCAAAAGGAAGAGGGGCACCGCGCCGGGCAGGGACAAGGTCACCGTCAAACTTTTGGCGAACCTTCCTGATTCAGCGTACCAGTGCCTTCTAGATTACATCAATGCGATCTGGATGGGGGAAAACCCCCTTCCCATTGACTGGAATACGGTCCTTGTCACCTTCATCCCGAAGGCCGGGAAATCGATCGACGCGGGCAACCTCCGCCCCATCTCTCTCACCTCGTGTGTGGGCCAATTGATGGAGACGGTAGTGCGGAACCGGCTGTCCGAATACCTCTAACAACACAACACATTCGCGGACACCATGTTCGGATTTCGCCCACTGATCCGCACAGGATGTCCTGCTCCAAATCGACCGTGAAATCTTGAACCCCATCACACACACCCCAAATCGAAAAAATTGTTCTCGCGCTCGACCTGAAAGGAGCGTTCGACAACGTAACCCACGAGGTCATACTCTCACACTTGAGTCAAACACCAATAGCTACAATGACGTGAAACAGTTTCTCAGGGACATACTGTCCTACATCCGAATGCAGGACCAAGAGCATGGACCTTTCTTGCTCGGCACGAGGGGGACTCCATAAGGCGCGGTGCTGTCCCCTCTGCTATTCAACATAGCCATGATGCGCCTACCTGCCCTGGTGGGTGCCGTCGAAGGGGACCAGCACGCGCTGTACGCCGACGACATCACCCTCTGGGCTACGCAAGAACGCCTAGGGGACATGAAGGCCAGCCTGCAAACGGTCGCCAGCATAGTGGACCGCTATGCTCGAGACTGTGGTCTGCAATGCTCCCCGCAGAAATCGCAATTCGTGCATCTGCGCCCCTCGCGCACAGGCTCCACACAAATCCATCTCTCCTTGCAAAGCGGTCCCATTCACGAATCCAAGTAAATCAGTCCTCGGACTCTTCATACACAACCAGCGATGCTGCGACACAACACTAGCCAAGCTCCAGCAGGTGGGGGACTAGGTGTGCTGCATGATCCGCCGGGTTTCCAAGCGCGGTGGGTTACGATGCAAAGACGCTTTGGCTGGCGAACGTATTCGCGACCAGTCGAAGCATGTATTCGACTCCCTACCTCTACCTGCGGAAACAGGATGAGGATGCCCTTGAGGTCATCCTCCGCAAAATCATGAAACGAGCGCTGGACCTCCCGGTCTCTACCTCTACCAGCCACATCATGACCCTGGGGATGGTGAACACTTTGACAGAGCTTCGGAAGGCCCACCTCAACAACCAATACACTCGTCTTACAAAGACAGGGTCGGGTTGCTCCTTCTAGCCTGTCTTCACATCCAGCGCACCCAATTCACAGAGGAGAGATGCCGCCTTCCCGTACACTGGAGACGCGCCCTCCATGTGCGGCCTCTCCCCACCAACATGTCCTAACAGGACCATAATGGCAGGCGCCTGGCGCGGGCGGAAGCCTTGCACCGCCATTTTGGGAGCAAGCCAGGAGTCTTCTACATGGATGCCTCCGGCCCGGACCCCAGGGGATGGTACAAGGCCGCGGTCGTTCACGAGAGCAAAACAGCAGACGGCCTTACTTTCAAGGCCCAGTCATCAATTCAAGCAGAAGAGGTTGCCGTCGCCCTGGTAGCCTCCGACTCCTCCTCCAAATACATAATCGCCAACTCGCGAGGGGCTTGTCGAAACGTCGAGCAAAGGTGGGCTACTCCCCTGGCTTATCGCATCTACCAAAATTGTAGCCGAGACTCGGATCCCGCGCACTGATCTCTCGTTTGGGCTCCAGGTCACCAAGGCCTCCGCGTAAACGAAGCAACCGACGACGCTGCCCGCGCGCTCTCTCTCCGGGCATTTGCCACGGGCCCGACGCGGACCAACACTCCGATTTCAATCCGGTTTACACTTTTAAGGAAATATGCGATTATTACAAATCCACGCACCAAACTCTTCCCACCCCGTGCAAAAGGCTGGGGAAGGCCAACGAGCGGGTACTCCTGCGCCTTCTCACTAACACTAGCTGTGCCCGGCAACTCTAAAGCATTTCGATCCTCAATTCGACGGGCGGTGCTCACACTGTGGGGAGGTGTCTGACACCTACCACATGGTGTGGGCCTGCCAGCAGAACCCATCCCTACCCCCTGTCCCAAACACCACCCGATATGACTAGGAGGCGACCCTGTCCAGCTGCTGCACCCACGAGGCCCAAAGGGCCTTAACGCAGCGCGCCCGGGCGGCGGCAACCGCCAATGGGGTGCCGACTAGGCATCCCACCTAGTGGTTGTAAGGGCGTGACCATTCAGGTCACGACCCCCAACACCTCTCTCTATGATTGATAAATGTTTTCACCACCACGACCTAAACGCGCGCCGTAAGGGAAGGGATAAAGGAGGGAGTGAAAGAAGAAAGAAATAGGTGCCGTAGTGGATGGCTCCGGGATAATTTCGACCACCTGGGGATCCTTAACGTGCACTGACATCGCACAGCATACGGGCGCCTTAGCGTTTTGCCTCCATAAAAACGCAGCCGACCGCGACGGCTGCGTTTTTATAAAACAAAAGGAGATCCTTGATGTGCCACAAACACATCAGCCAAGCACGTGATGGGGTGGGATTGATTGTAAGCGAACACCAATCCTCCAGCCCCACGACAACGCGGTGGATGACAGTGCCCATTGCAGGCTCACATAGTGTTGAGATTGGAAGGCGCGGGCTTTTTTCCCATGCCATGCACCCCAGAAAGCCGAGCACCAGGCCAGGGAATGGTTTGTAATGGGTACAAGCCATTCCCTGGCCTGGTGCTCGGCTTTCCCGTGGGTAGCAGGCTGCAGTGGGAGTCGAACCCACCAGCTCCCGAAACCGAGGCGGGTGCTCTACCACGAGGCCACGGCTGCGGTGGGAGCGTGAGCCACAGGGTTCGCACTTTGTATCTACCGTTAAAAAAAAGAAGTGAAGAAGAAATCGACAGGGGCACAGAGAACAGAACAGCAACACTTAGTTGCGTCTCAGCGTAGTTCCTTTTAACTGCAAAAAAAAACCAGCTGTACGTCATTTTGATTTTGCACCCACATTTTGACCCGCCGCGGTGGCTCAGTGGTTAGGGCGCTCGACTACTGATCCGGAGTTCCCGGGTTCGAACCCGACCGCGGCGGCAGCGTTTTTATGGAGGAAAAACGCTAAGGCGCCCGTGTGCTGTGCGATGTCAGTGCACGTTAAAGATCCCCAGGTGGTCGAAATTATTCCGGAGCCCTCCACTACGGCACCTCTCTCTCCCTTTCTTCTTTCGCTACCTCCTTTATCTCTTCCCTTACGGCGCAGTTCAGGTGTCCAATGATATATGAGAGATACTGCGCCATTTCGTTTCCCCAAAAACCAATTAATAATTAATAACACCCACATTTTGATGCTGGCACGACAGATGGCGCTCACTAGTGGGTCATTTTATAGGGTGCCTCGATGGGCGCGGCGCGGGCATCGAGGCACCCTGGCGCATCCTAAGTGACTAGCGCATTCTTTGTTCTGTTCTTCGATGATTGGTTGATTGATTGCTATATTCGTCCAAATGGCGGCGATTTTCGAGCTCTTCATGGTTGGCACCTCCGGCCAAGGGCGCGAGCGGCTTCTGAGAAAATTGGTTTTGGAAAAACGAATGCAGCTGCCTCGGTGGACCCCTTCGTCGCACCATAAGGGAACGATTGAAAGGAGAATGCAAAGAAGGACAGATCCACCGCAGTGCAGTAAAAAAAAGGATTTGGATGAGCTCAGCTAATCCAGGATATACAAAGCGAAAGATGTCGGCGTTAAATGTGTTCATTGGCGTTGGAGTTTACAATGTTCTAGACGGTGGTGGCTTTGAGGAAAGGAAGCGCGCATAACTGGCTCCCTGGATATGCGGACGCCTCATTCGTGCTTTAACACATGTTGCGGTGGCGATAGAGAGATGCGGCCTGAATGCATTAGCGCTGACAGCGTTGTGGCTGACATGCGGCACTGCAACAATAGCTAGGCCGCAGCGTTCGTTTGGTGATCAATCTCTCGCGATCAACCATTAACTGCGTGCCACCTCCCGGGGTGGCAGGGAGGGCGCGCTGCCTATCTAGTGTGCGGAACGCAATCAAGGCAGACTTTTGCAGTTGGACGCGAAGGCCACATACATGAAAGCGAGATCGAGTTCTCTGCTAACTGCACCGCCGCGGTGGCTCAGTGGTTAGGGCGCTCGACTACTGATCCGGAGTTCCCGGGTTCGAACCCGACCGCGGCGGCTGCGTTTTTATGGAGGAAAAGCGGTAAGGCGCCCGTGTGCTGTCAGTGCACGTTAAAGATCCCCAGGTGGTTGAAATTATTCCGGAGCCCTCCACTACGGCACCTCTCTTCCTTTCTTCTTTCACTCCCTCCCTTATCCCTTCCCTTACGGCGCGGTTCAGGTGTCCAAAGATATATGAGACAGATACTGCGCCATTTCCTTTCCCCCCAAAACCAATTATTATTATTATTATTATCTCTGCTAACCAACGGAGCCGATTGTTCGCCTTTCCTTTCTTGAAAATGAACGGCCTTTGCAAAGTTGTCAACGCCAATGAACTCTATGAACGCCGTCGGCTCACTTGTTTTGTTTGGTTTTTGAGGAAACGAAATGGCACAGTGACCGTCTCACATATCTCGGTGGACACCCGAACCGCGCCGTAAAGGAAGGGATGAAGGATGGAGAGAAAAAGGGAAGATAATAATAATAATTGGTTTTTGGGGAAAGGAAATTGCGCAGTATCTGTCTCATATCTTTGGACACCTGAACCGCGCCGTAAGGGAAGGGATAAAGGAGGGAGTGAAAAAAAAACTGAAAATTGAAATTTGGATTTTGAGGAAAGGCGCGGCGCTGCGCAGCGGCGGAACACCTGTGGCTCAGTGCTACTAGTGGCTAGGAAGTGGCCAGTGAATAGGGAGCGAGGGAGAGAGAGAAATATCCGTGGCGAGGCGCGCGTTGTGACTTCATGTGCCTACTCGGAGCTTGCCACGGCGAAATCGCAATTTCGCGGCCAGTAAACCTTTCGCTTTAAAATTTGGAGGACGCTTAAGCTTTGCCTTTAAGAGCAGGACGCGACTGCGTGTTGCAGCATTGCCAAGGAATCCATGGAACGCCATCGTCCTTCGGTGCGACCCCTTGCCCTGGCAATTTAAGGAAACATATCTTGGTGGACACCCGAACCACGCCGCAAGGCAAGGAAAATGAAAATATTTTTTTTAAGGAAACGACGCCTGTCTCACATATCTCAGTGGACACCCGAACCGGGCTGTAAGGGAGGAGATTGAAATTAATAATATTAATTGGTTTGGGGAAAGTAAATGACGAAAATTTTGTTTTAAACAAAGGAAATCACGCCTGTCTCACAATTCTCGCTGGACACCCGTACCGCGCCGTTAGGAAAATAAAATCCCTCTCCTTACGGCGCGGTTCAGGTGTCCACCGAGATGCGCCATTTTTCGCCCGCGGCCAAAGACACCGACGACACCGGCTTTTTTTAGGAAACGAGCTCCTGAACGCTCTCGCGTTAAAAATAATAGCATAGATAAACTTTATGGAGCACAGATCAAGTGTCAGGAGGGCGGGTCGTAACGGGGAAAAAGAATAGAGCAGGGTTATTTTTATGCCGACGCGACAAGTGGCGTTGAGCTCACCGTTAGCGTTTTCTTCTACTCTATCAGGTGGCTCTCGCGTTCGAGGGTTGAACACACGGACGCGGGGTGCAATTCCGGCCGCGGGGTGCAATTCCGGCCGCGGCGGTAAAGGCGGTACTAAAAAAACAGCCGATTTGTATAGTTATTCAAATACGAAGTGCGTCACTGCTTGAGGGATGGCGCGGTTCGGACGCCCACCGGTACGTGAGCCAGATAATGCACCATTTCCTGTAATCGGAAAAACACAGTTCAGTTTTGCATTGTCATTACGAGTGGCTTACAGAACTATTGATTTGGTTGTACTTTTGACCTCCCGCTTCTGTGATTGATTTGGTACGGTGTGAAGCTGCTTTGCTCGCACGTTTAAGCGGCATTGCCGTCCTCGGGAAGTGTCACAACGAAGTGTTTTTTTTTCTTAAATTAAAAGGCGGTTTAAACGAGCCAGGCTTAGAGCCATCACGTTAAAAAAAAGGAGCCCCTTGATGTGCCACCCAACAAACACATCACCCAAGCATGCGATGGGGCGGGATTGGTTGTGAGCGAACACCAATCCTCGAGCCCCAGCAGTGGACATCGTCATACCCGTCTCGGTGTCAACGCTCACACAGTGTTGGGATTTGAAGGCGCGGGCTCCTTTCCCAAGCCATTCACCCTAGAAAGCCGAGCACCAGGCCGGGGATGGCTTGTACCCATTACATCATGACCGGTGGGTACCCGGCGGCAGTGGGAGTCGAGCCCACCACCTCCCGAAGCCGAGGCGGGTGCTCTACCACGAGGCCACGGCTGCGGTAGAAGCTTCGGCCACAGGATTCGTATTTTGTATCTACCGTTAACAACAAAGCATCGAAGAAGAAATCGACAGGGTGTGTACACAGAGAACAGAACAACAACACTTAGTTGCGTCTCAGCGTTGTTCCTTTATAACTGCGAACCGAATAACCCAGCTTTACGTCATTTTCATTTTACACCCGCATTGTGATGCTGGCACGACAGATGGCGCTGACTAGTGGCGCATCTAGATGTGTGCGTCGAGGTAAGGTTCATTCTAGCCATCTTAATGGCGCGTTCGCACTTGGACATTCGGCGGCGTGAGCGACCCGAATCCGTTGCCGCGGCAGAGATTCCGCCGAAATACCTTGCGGAAAGGCCGATCGTCCAGGACCGAATTCTGCCGCCGGAAAAAAATCCGCCGAATCTCGTCAACCAATAGGAAGGCGAGTACCCGCGGCGAGAAACATGGCGGCGCCCTTCGATGCAGGACGCCTCGCTTCGGACTGAACTCGTCGTTGTTACTGCCTCTTTCAGCGCGTTCACTGGCCATAAAAGAGCCAGCGGTCTTTCGCTTTGTCTCATCTCGCCCATAAGAAAACGTTTGAGTGATAAATTCGCTTTATTTTTATTACGGGTGACAACAATGGTTCCCCTCCTAACCACCAGATGGCGCCACTAAACTAATCTTATTGTTTTAAAAGCGAGAATGTTATAAATGGCGTAACGTCCGGCAAAATAGGTGCTTTTAGCGTACGTAAGTGTGCATACGGTTATGGTACATAGACAGCATCGATTAACGTCTTGTCATATATGTGTACGCCATGAGCAGACGACACACAGACGATGAGCGGAGACGCGGTGGCCTGGAAGTGTGAACGCGGCAGCTTTTTTCCGGCCGCGGATTTCGCTTGCTCTCGCCGCCGAATGTCCAAGTGTGAACGCGCCTTTAGCCGAGGCATTGGCGCGCCGCCGCCGTTTTCACTCGGCGTGATGGCGCGCCCTCTAAATATGGATATATTTTTCCCCGCAAATCTACCTGCGTTTGAGATTTGGTTTTGTCTTTTTTAATTCTTTTCTCTGTCTGAGGCATATAATCAAGTGTGTTGCAATCAAGTGTCAAGTGTGTTGCAATGAGGCAACACAAAACAATCAAAAGCAACCCTGGTCTCGTGCGCGTCTACGCACGCGTATCGTCACCATGCAACGCAACGTGGCATTCCGAAACTTCGGCAAACGCACATGGCGCAACGAGAGGAGACAACGGTTTCAGAACGTCGAAATCACGACTTGAGGGTCGCCGGCACGGTGGCTTCGGGTGGAATCAGCGGTATGTCCCAAAACGGCATCAACTCATAGTAACATACCTCAGCCAAAAAAAATGTTCACCTGCTGCAAAAAAAAACTCTTTTTTATTCCGGGAAAGGGCCCTTATAAGAACAGTTACTGTAAGCAAATGGTGATTAGTATTCAGAACAAGGGATTTCACAAAATGTCCGGACGGAAACGTTTGTGTTATAACATCGACTGATTGGTTGACAGGTAAATGGCTGAACCAGGCAAAAGTTCCCTTTCCTCCCGTGCAGGGTAGAAAACCGGTCAACCTCCCGGCTGCCTTTCCTCCTCAAGCAAAAGTTCGTCATAGAAGAGGTCTGTTTATTTCTACGTTAAGGATATTGTATAACCACAACCTAATTTAGAACAAGTGCAAATATGATTAACATATGATTAACGTTCGTGTGTACCGGCTTAACAATTGTAGACGCATTCAGTGACTCTGCGCAGTGGGGAAATACTTGTATAACCGAAGGCTAGAAAAAAGAAAGCAATTGCGACTGAGACGCAGAAAATAAAGGTTCTGCACGTTCGTGAGCAAGAAATATATAAACACGATCAACATACGCGCTTGTGATGTGTGCCTAATTTCTTTTTTAATTATGGCGCCTAAAAAACAAGATTTACAGAACATTTTGCATTTCTCTCACCCTTCAACCCCTCTTTTTTCTGTGCTCTGGGCCCTTAAGAAGCCATAAAATTTAACAAGTTTAGCAAAGAAGGCTGTAGCGAAATAGCTTTCTAAATTTTGGTTTAGCTTTCCACGCCGCGGGCGTCGACTGGAAACGGCCGCCACGCCTCCGCCATTCAAAACTGCACGACGAACGCCTCTAGGCGCATCCTAGGTACGTGCCTCGATGCGTGCGGCGCGGCCATCGAGGCACCCTGGCGCATCCTAGAACCCATTGACTCTAACGCATTCTGTGTTCTCTTCTGCGACGATTGGTTGACTGATTCCTCTATTGCTTCAAAGGGCGCTGATTTTCGAACTGTTCGTGGTTGGCCCAGGGCGCCAGCGGCTTCCGAGAAAATTGGTTTTCGGAAAACGAATGCAGCTGCCTCGGTGGACCCTTCAGTCGCACCGTAAGGGAATGATTGAAGGGAGACTGTACAGAAGGAAAGAGCCACCACATTGCAGTAAAAAATAATAGCATAGCATAGAAAAACGTTATTGAGCTCAGATGAAGTGTCAGGAGTTCGGGTCGTTATGGGGAAAGGAATAAAGCAGGATTATTTTTATGCCCACGCGACAGGTGGCGCTGAGCGCACCGTTAGCGTTTTCTTCTACTCTACCAGGTGGCTCTCGCGTTCGAGGGCTGAAGCCATGTATAGTGACTAGATAGTGAGCCGACCGGGGCCTCCCCGGTGGCACCGCGAGCGATGAATGCCGACGGCCGCCGCGTGGAGCGCTGCGAGTCGGGAGGGTGCGGGTCGCACCGCCTCGCTCTCGTGACATCAGCTAAAGGAGTGTCGTGTATTTGCTTTCGTCAAGCCGCAAGTGACCACACCTGCCATGGAGGCAGCTGATTGCAGGTTTCAATGTCTCTTTTGAGTCTCCGACTAGAAGCTGCACATTTAGTGCTTGTCGCTTGCGAGAAAGCTTCTATGAAGTTCAGCACATCTCCGAGGTTCTAACATCCGGCGCTTACGAAGGGAACAGGGAATTTGTGTTTTAGACGCGATTATAAAAGTACTCTTTCGGTAACACTTTCTCTAACGAAGCAGGTGAAACGCGTCAGTTAATTTTATGGGCTTTTATTTAGGTGTTGTGCGCGCTTGGTTTTGAGCCACAATTCTTTGGTACTTACAGAAAGCTCAAGACTCTCAATCGGACCTCGTAGGTAATAAACGCTTCTCAGCAAACAACTGGCTTTGTTGGAAGTGTGCTTCCCTGAGGCCGGCTTTATATACGCCGCATCCACCGCTAAGATTTGTGAAGAAAACCTGCTTAATCAAGGATTCGGCCTCTTTGCAAGTTCATTGTGATGGTATATGTTTTGACTCCTCTCTTCCCCTCAGGTACACCGCGGCTACCGCTGATTGCCCATCAAACAAAGTTGGTTACCTCAGCTTCATAATAGGCGTAAACTAATTATTCCACTGACACAGATGGAACTTCCAACCATGTAGCTGGAATAGAGACGTTGTAGACGTAGGACCGGTACACTCTCGCGGGTGATCGGCAAACGTTCACAATTCACCAATTCACCATGCATCGCTTGCTTTAGAACCACAGCGTGTGGTGCATTTTTCAAATAGTGGAGCTGGGTTGTCGGCACCAGGTCCTTCCACGCTCACCGATTTGGCTCTCTCAATGGTACGAGCACAACTCGGAGGCTTCCGACACAGCACGCCTAGCAGTGACGCTTTGCTGGAGGCTCTTGCTCGCGCAGATTTCTATAGTTTTGCTTTTTGCTGATATTTTAAGCACACTGCGTTTTAGATAATTCGTGAATATCGTGTCCGGTTTCAGACGCGCTTTATCGTGGAAGCTCGCTTGTGGCTCACCTGCGCATCACTATTTCGGGCACACTTGCACATCTCAACTCAAAGCTAACCCAGGCTCCCCTTGACTCAGGACTCCTATAAACTCGCACAAAGTACAGATGAATAGTTTTTACTCCTAACAGCCCAAGTTACGTGCCTAAAATGCGATAGACACGGTGATGCAATGAGCGCTTAACTGCAGCTAGCCTATATACATATATATAGCCTCGCCAGGCGCAGAGGCCTGTAGCTAGCCAGTAGCACACTAGCCAGTATATTCTAGGCACTATAAGCCAAGGACGCGGGGTGGAATTCCGGCCGTGGCGACTGCATTGCGGTAAAGGTGATACTCAAAAAAATGGCAGCCGATTTGCGTAGTTAACGAAATGCGAAACGTGCTAGCACTGCTTGAGGGAACGCGAGCGACACTCGTCCACTGCTTCTGGAGTCCCCAGCGAGAATCCCACACCATCTGCGGAATGCGCGCTACAGGACCGCAGCTGGGACACAGACGCTCTGTCATTGGCTACAGCTGTTCGACCTCGCTGCCTCCTGATTGGCTAAGCCGCGTGACGCGCACGTCGCCACCTGCTTCTCTCTCGCGCTTCAAGGTCACGGCGCGGCTTCGGACAGACCGGCGCGATATCTGTGTTTTGCGGCAGTAGTGCTAGCGCACTAAAAGGCGCCCGTGTGCTGTGCTGTGTCAATGCACGTTAAAGATCTTCAGGCGGTGGAAATTATCCCGGAGCCCTCCACTATGGCGCCTCTTTCCCTCCTTCTTTCACTTCTCCCTCCCCATTCCCTCGCCGTGTGGTTGAGGTGTCCACCAAGCAGCGAAACAGTTACCGCTCTTTTCATTTCCTGAAAAATCAATTTTCAAAGATGTTATGGCACAGTCATGAATAAAAGATTGCGGGATGAGTATATGTGAAAAACTTATTAGGGCCCTTCTTATCCGTGAAATTCACGGTGAAAATTCGATAGCATTTAGGTTACTGCTATGGTGTCAACAATTTGTGTGTAATGTTCATGAAATTTTTCCGCCATAACTTCGGATGGAACCGGTTCCATTTTCCTTATATGGTATGCACGAGTCATCATCACCTTAGAATGTTCGAGTACCTGCCAGTGGGTTATGATATGGGATTTTACTAATCCGACCACTAATCCACCTTAATCCATTTTCTGGGGTAAGCCAACTCTAAAATTTTGGGGGTCCTTTCGATTTTTAAAAGGTGGATCAACGTCGAAATTTTGGGGGGTCCTCAGATTTTGGAATTTGGCGGTGACCATTGGTGGTCGTGTGGTGTTGATGATTTTGAGGCGTCGATTGGGAACAGTTGGAGATAAGAGTTAATGGAGAATATCTTAGTGATCTGCGATTCGGTGGTCACATTGCTTTGCTAAGTCACTCAGGAAATGAACCGCAAAACATGCTTAATGAGCCGGACAGACAGATCAGAACGGTGGATCTGAAAATTAATATGCACAAAACCAAAGTAATGTTTAACGCTCTCTAAAGGAAACGACAGTTTACAATTGGCAGCGAGGTGCTGGAAGTGGTAAGGGAACTAGTCTACTTATAGCAGGTAGTGACAGCTGATCCGGGCCACGAGAGTGAAATAACTAGAAGAATAAGAGGGGGGTGGAGCGCATTTGGCAGGTCCTCTCAGATCATCAATGGCAGTTTACCACTATCCCTCAAGAGAAAAGTATTGAACAGCTGTATCCTACCAGTACTCACCTACGGGCACAAACGTGGAGGCTAACGAAAAGGGTTCAGCTGAAGTTAAGGACAACGCAGAGAGCCATGGAAAGGAAAAGGATAGGTGTAACGTTAAGAGACCGGAAGCTGGCAGAGTGTGGGTCAGGGATCACACGCGGGTTAATGACATCCTAGTCGAAATCAAGATAAAGAAATGGGCTTGGGTAGGGCATGTATGCGAAGGCAAGATAACCGCTGGTCCTTGAGGGTGACAGTATGGATTCCAATGCTAGGAAAGCGTAGCAGGAGGCGGCAGAAAATTCGGTGGGCGGATGAGATCAAGAAGTTTGGGGTTAAGGTGCCCGCAGCGGGAACAGGACATGGTTAATTGGAGACATAAGGGAGAAGCATTTGTCCTACAGTTGACGTCGTCAGCCTGATGGTGGTGATGGAGTTAACTTATCATCATCATCATCGGCTATGCAGCGACAGGAAAAGACTTCTCCAAGTATGCGCGGCTTGCAATTGGCTGGCTACGTTCTCGTTGCCTACCGTGACAGGGCACTAATCGCGAGCTGACCAATCGCCGAGCACTGTTAGCAAAAAAAAAAGGAAAGAAATGATGGTGGTGGTGGATTTTTATGGCGCAAAGGCATCTGTGGCCAAAGAGCGCCATGGCACAAGGTATTTTTGTTTACTCGAAGTGGGGTCAAAGACCCAATTCCGAAGCATTTCACCCTAAAGAAGCCGAGTACCAGGCAAGGGAAAGCAAGCTTGTACCCATTTTATCACCGGTGGGAAAGAAATGCATGCTTTGTAAGAAACGCTTTTGTGAGTGTGGTTTCTGGGGTGTGGTTTTTGCGGAGTGCCGTCTTTTATTTTCAAACACGGAGCTCAGTGGTTAGGGCGCTCGACTACTGATCCGGAGTTCCCGGGTTCGAACCCGACCGCGGCGGCTGCGTTTTTATGGAGGAAAAACGCTAAGGCGCCCGTGTGCTGTGCGATGTCAGTGCACGTTAAAGATCCCCAGGTGTCTTGAATAAACAGCGCGAACAAAGACGAGCACAAAAGACAAGAAAGCGAACGACACGGGGCGCTGACTATGCAACTGAGGGTTTATTGCTGATCACACAAGTATAAATACATAGATGTCGGCAATGAGGGAAAGGTTTACAAAGTGCAAAAAAACCAAAAACAAAACATAAATGTGACAACAGCAACATAAGCACGCTAGAAATCAGCAGAGATTATCAACCCCCAGGAGTGACAGCTTTTGTGCTCGTCTTTGTTCGCGCTGTTTATTCAAGATGCTTAACCAACTAGCCCGCCAAAACGTGTTAATCCCTAGGTGGTCGAAATTATTCCGGAGCCCTCCACTACGGCACCTCTTCTTCGTTTCTTCTTTCACTCCCTCCTTTATCCCTTCCCTAACGGCGCGGTTCAGGTGTCCAACGATATATGAGACAGATACTGCGCCATTTCCTTTCCCCCAAAAAAAACCAATTATTATTATTATTATTATTATTATTGTGCGTACTCCAAGCTCGCAATGTTTAGGCGTGGCGAACAAAAAAGAAACGGGAAGCTTGGGCGACGTACGGAAGAGGATCGTCCTAGTGGAGCACTTATCTGCCGCCACATGCCCTCGCCCCGTCGAGAGAAAAATCTCGCATCTGTGCTGCGCGGAAGGAGTTACGAAAACATGTTTACGCGCAAAGCGTGCAGCGAGACCCCCTTTGAGCGACGGCGGCCGCGTCTCGCAGATTGGCGTGCCCGACAGCCTTCTGGAAATCGCAACTAACCAATCCGATGACTGCGCGTAATTGTGGCTCTGTACCCGCGAGTTATTCACGCAAGCTCAGTGGCGAGCAGTGATAAAACACTAGTGAAGTTTTAGTGCTATGGCATTTCAGCTGTCGCAAAAAAAATTGAAGGGGACACGTAAGCTACGCCTTGAGGGCATGGTACGGGAGTGTAGTGGGTTAATTTTCATATATGCACAATACCACACTCTACTTTACATTGATAGATCCCTGTGAGTCCTCATATGCCGTGCGAGTACACTCTAGGGGGTAAGCTGTCCTTCATAAAAAGGAGAGCGCTAGAGGACACCTTACTCCGTTTTTACTCCTTTTGTTCCGATTGTAAAAAAGAGTAGGAAGTAAAAGAGGTGAAATAAAAGGCGTAAAATTTTAGATGCGCGCAGCAGCTGCCATGTGCGCCTTGCAACGGAGAAAACATGCAGTGGCCTCCAACGCTTGCTTTTTGTTCTCGTCGTTTCTCGCAGGCTGGGAGAACCAGCGGGACATCACCTGTTGCATGCTGGGCCAGATCGCCGGCGACAAGGGCTACCACTGCTTCGCCAAGTTCTACGCCGCGCGGCTGCGGATGAGGAACCGGAACCGGGCTCACAACCGGAAGATGGGCTTCTACGGCCGCAACCGGATCCCGGACTACGGACACCGGCTGATGCGCACCTTCGAGCAGTGCGTAGTCGGCGACCACGGCGTCCTCTTCCACAAGTGCTGCCACCGGGTGGCCCTGGAACGCCGGGACCGGGTCCGCTACGACACGTATGCGTCGTCTGCTAGACAAGCCCAGTCGTCGGCCTCGGAGCAGGGTGAGCCGTCTGCTTCGGAGCAGGTCGAGCGTGAGCAGAACCGCTACCACAGCCACCACCACCGCCAGCACAGGACGCAAGACGAAGCGGCCGCTGGCGAGCACTTGGAAGCGACGACCACGACCACGGCGAGGCCTAACCACCACCGGATTCACCGCCACCGTGATTCGGACGGGGACAGCACCACGGCAGACGCGGAGAGCAGACGGTAGAACATGAAGGCTCGAGCCTCTCGTCTGGACGATTGGTGGTGTACTGTCCAGTGTGTTGCCGTCATACAGGTTGCGAAATTAGGATGCCAAAGTCCGGGAACCTCCTGTGGCCAGAGTTCCATAAGGTAGCAGACAGAGATGGCCGCTATATGCAGCTATCGGCGCCGTCTTGCAACATTAAAGCAGTCCTACACAGTTCACTCTGCTGCCACAGGTAATGACCAGGCTTCCGTTTCTTTTTTTGTCCCAAACAGAATGGTGGATTTAGATTAAGTCCTCTGGGGTTTTCGCGATGGGTAGGATCATACAGCTGTAGGCACTGTCAGAGACACAAGTAGCCTATATGAAGGTTTGCTCGGCTGTTGGCTAACAACAAGACCCCACCTTTCTTTCTGCATCTTCTGCCGGTTACCGGAGGCGATGTTCTTTGCAATGCGAATTTGTTGTCAAGTGGTTTCGACGTGCGGAATTTACATCAGGGTGCTTACTAATAGTGTGGGCCTGATGCCGGGAGCAGCAATTCGCAATAACGCGCGTGATGCGGCAGGCTCTTCCTGCATGACTAAATCGTGCAAGAGTCTCCCCAGCCCCTATGCCAACGGACCTGCAAGCCTTGTACGGTGTCTTTAGAGGTAGAAACTTGCTGGTCACAATCACGATTGATCTTTGCTATTCACTGCAGCGGATCGATGGTGTCGAACGTTAATAGTTACGATTGAGACACCATATAGCAGGGGAGCTGGCAATGTTCTTTTTTTTAATTTGGCACATTATTATGAAACCGGTAGAAGTTCTGTATAAGTAAGTTAAAGTGTTCTTCAGTGGGGACCACCCGAATTGTAATATCTCCCCTCTATTGAGCTTAAAATGTGTGTCGCAGTAACAAGGGGTTCCATGTCAGACTACAATGTGCAGGGTGGAAAGTGCCGCTCTCGTTCTTTTGGCGCAACAGGACTATAACGGTTGGGGTTGCAAGCAGTGTCCTTGAGCTGTCAAGATCCCACTAACCACTCGTCCAAAGCGAAGTTGGGGTGTATGCTTATGCGGGGTGAATGCTTTTCACCTTTCTGTGCTCAGCCAACAGTCAAAAGATCACTTTGCGCACCATCCAAACTTTACTGCGTTGAAAACAAGATCGTGACCACATTATCTCGTTTAATGTCGCTGGGGTTAAGTCTAGCACAACAGGCATCAGGTCACACAAAATGAGTCACGTGTTTCTCTTGCATGTGTAGCTGTGAACTCAAAATATCCCACACACAAAAACATGCTTAAAATAGAACTGCGAAACATTTGTTTCCTAACTGCAATTTTCTTTTATCGGTTTCACATTAATGTCCTATTTCTATTTTAAAAATAACATTTGGTTCTGTTTGCAGTGCAATTGATCGTAGGCAGTTTCTGAGACTGCTCTCAGTGTTAGTGTATTTATGAATCAAAGAGCAACTCTGTTGCAACATCAGTTCTAGTAAGCACTATAACCGTGTTGCCGTAAACAGGCTTGACTTTTACCTGCTTGGTACACCTCCCAGGCATGAGAAATGCTGTCAGCGATGAAGCAAACATCTTTTGCCGCTGTTATAGCATTTTTTATAGGTTTATGTACTCTGTAGATAGCTCACGCGTAAGTGTTGGAATTTTGTTTCGAAGCGCTAGTTGTCGAAGAAAAAGTACTTGGTTCTTTGTTTTTTGCACCTTTTCCTGTTGCGAACGTTTTGATGTAAACTTGCTTGAGCTCCGAGAAACCTGTAATTTCATGAAAATGTCGCGAGCTTGTTTTCTTCGGTTCCGTGTTCGAAACAGTTGTATTCACGCTATTTGTACATGAAAATTTGTTGTTCTGTGTTGCAGTCATCAAGAATACATCTTTTCCTCATTTCATTATCTCACACGCATATATGCATGTTGTTTTTTTCTCAATACCTCCCACCTTGTAGAGTACAGAGGTCCCTTCAATATGACAGGCAACAACCAGTTTACACAAAGAAACGAATCTTTTGGTTATTTTTGGTAAAACTGAAATTTGCTTCTGGACATTATTTGCCACGAAGAGAACTAATATAACACAGGAAAAAGTGTGCTTGTCACGCTTAAATAAATAGTAATCATTAATTGGATGCTCAGATCATGTTCCATTCGTAGTGGAGGACCTTGTACATCTTAGACTTAGAGGGCCCTTATGCAGACTATTATCATTCATTTAAATGTTGCCACACGTGCCACTGCATTTCAGATGCGTAGATTTTCGGTATTCCGGTCCGCGCACTTTGAAGTGCTAATTTACAGATATCCTATGCACATTATATCATCCTCCCTGCGCATGCATTCGGGGATACGCATTTATCCTTCTGTACGTCTTTATATACAACATAGGAGCCAAAGCACTCGACTATCCTGCTGACCTTACGGCGTGGAACACTCTTACACCTACGTATCAGGTCCATGCCTGTACGGAATACGTGTGCCGCTTAGTGCTACCGCCAGCCGCCAGGGCGCATTCGCAGATGGCCTGTCGGAGCCGTTTGCGCATGCGCTGTTTCCGACTGTTGGTAGCACTACGCTGAGGCTCTCTATTGATAGCATCCTGTTGTTTCCTTAGGCCACGTTAAATTCTCGCTTAGAAAGAGTGGGTATAAGCGCGAGGCCTCTGGCGCTGAAAATCTTCATATTTTGTTGCTTATCCTCACTTATTTTTTTAGCCCTTCCAGTGTTTTCGAATTAAAGTGTTGCGCGCTTAATTGCGTTTCGAGGCGTATCATGCAAGAGACGGAGCTACGCCCGTAAGCTCTGAAAAGCGCAAAACTTTGTACACACGCATCTAGTCTTCGTTGAGAAATATGACTGGAAGTATCCCGGCACGCTTAATAGCGACGTGAAACAAACAAAAAAAATGTGCGCTGTTTCCTCGCCTTCGAAATGGAATCGGCACCTATGGGTAACTATAGAAGGAGCGACCACACTGTATTCTGTGGCACAGATATCTTACGTATTGCGCGAGCAGACACTAGCGCAGTTTTAACAGACACGCTCTGTCACTTCACCGCCAACCTTCGTACCTACAACTATATTTTCTGGTGCAGTGCCTTATACACGAGTCCTCTATTCTGTTTTCCAGAAACGATCATGCGCATGTCCGTGACACGGTGCCTTTTGCATTTTCACTCATCCCAAAAGTCTGTAGTCAGTGCTTACCAAGGCCGTACCCTCGAAATCTGCTCCGGAGCTTGGAGCAGAGTGCACTATGATGCTGTGTCGCTGACACATTTGCCTTTTCCATTCCCACTAAGTGCCCCCGTGGTGACCAAAGAGACTTCTGCTACGTTAAGAACAGCCCGCACAACGCTCATTCGTTTTACTCCGATACTTACTCATTCCATCCTTCATTCATACATTCATTCATTCCTTTACTTCTGTGGACTGCGTCATCAACTTTTGTGTAACCACACTAGACAAAAAAAAAAGCATATCTTCCTGCACGTAACGTTTCGACAGTCACAACCGCGCGTGTAGCCGCCTCCTGCTCAGTGGGAGCTGTCAGATGCGCCAACCACAGCGCTTTCTAATACACGCCGCTTTCAGCTGGTAGTTCTGTGCAAAGCAGTCATGGTGTCCATCCTGGTTGTTGCGTGTGTAGCACTTAGTGCCGGGTGGTCATTTGATGCATATTCATTTTCACAGGAAAGGGGCTGCCAGCCGGGCTGTTCTCAAACTGGCTTTCCACTCGCTTGATGGTTGGCTGTCCGAAGTCGTGTTCATAATTTGTTGAGGCGCCTCGACTTATTACTAAAGTACTCACGTGACATTGTAGCGTGAGGCGCCTGTGCTGGACTTAAATTGATGTACAAGTTGCTTATGCTACTCTTGTGTGTGTGCATCGCAGTACGTGCCCGTTGTGTAAGCAAATTATATGAATATATTATATTGCTTGTTGTGTGTTATATTTTAACGAGTGCGAAAGAGTAGAGATTTTTCCACGATGTAATAAAAAAAGGTGTGCCAGCCTGAAACACTGTGACTGTTTTCTCTTCAAACGCATACCTCCTTGACGCCTTTAGAATGCGGGAGCGTGTTATGTGTTATTCCCTCGATTCCCATTTTTCGATTTTCAAATTGTACTGGCGAATTTCACGAACAACAAACACACTGAGCCATTGAGGAATAAATAAATAAATAAATTATTTAATCCATAAATAAATTTTGCTTTTATAAAAAAACAGAGTTGTGAGAAAGAGGACTGGGAGAAAGCCACATAACAGCAGCTTGCCAAAGCTGTTGCCACCTGCCACGGAAACTACAAATCTTGTTACGGTAGTGATGTAGCATAGGTTACGAAGGGACACATTATTAGGACTTTAACAGCATAGGAACAGAACCACTAATTTTACCGGCCAAGAGGCATGCTCCGATCAGCGTTGCGTAATTATCGATTACCTGACTGTCTCATGGCAGGTACGGACTTAAGACTCGTCCAACGCTGCAGGCGCACAGCCCTCGGCTTCAATAGCATGTCGCATTTGTCTGGCTCAGTAGAGATCAAGAAACAATGACAGAAATAAAAACTTCCAGGCTTTCGGCCTTGCCCGAGACAAAGCAATGAATAGCTGTGCCACTATACTGCAATCCGCCCCTTAACCCGTTTTCCAGTTACGTTCAATTCCTACAGCTTTAGACCCGGGCCATGTAACCAAAGCGAGTTCATTCAGATTTCCCTGGATGATAACACGTCATTGCATTCATCTAGTTAGTCAGAGGCTGATCACGTCATCATGCAACGGTGACGTCACTGAATCCTGCTTTACTATGGCCACCGATGACACAAGGTGGCCAAAGCATGCGTGCTACAGCTGTCGATATACGAAGGAAGTTCTACAAGTCTTTGCCGTAAGTTGGGCGCAACGCAAGCCAACAACGTGAATATAGTACTTTTAGGTAACAGCCGAACCGCGTTATAACGAAATAATGGATGTAGCGAAGGAATGACAATTCCCCTGGGAAGCTCGGTGAACACGGGCTATAATGAAGTTATGGCTATAACGAAGTAATCGCCGGGCCCCTACAACTTCGTAATAACGAGGTTCAACTGTAGTGCCAAAATTTACATATCTGCTAAGAAAACAAGTCGGGAGGTTCAGTCGTTTGTCATCAGGAAGCGGTCTATCGGGCGACGTCTCTGCAAGAGCGTCGTTCCCGAAGCAGATCTGCCCCGTTGACCTTGCCGAGCTACCAAGGGCCCACTTGATCGTAGTCTTCCCCGTTAGCGGCGAGCGATTTGCAAGAGAGGACGGCTGCAGGGCGGGGATAATTGCTTCCTGCGGCGCCAAGCCGTCTCGGCGTGCCAGCCGCCGCTACGGTGAAAGGCGTCACTTAAGAGAAGGCGCTGGTATCTATATATATACACTCATGCACTCGCGCGTTCTTGCTGCAGGTTGCATTGCAACCCTGCCGTATACGACAAACACGTTTCTTCCCGACCGCAGCCATCGGAGCTTGCTGCTTTCGCGGTCACGTAGAAGGCCGCGCTGCTTCGGTGGAGTCTAGCAGGGAAGGCCCGTTCACGCTTTGCTGGATTCGCGGAAACGCTGTCGGGAAATTTGCTGTCCTCAGCGCAAACCTCCTCTGCTAGTCACCTTGAAACTGCGAAATCGCCGAGAATTATGATAGTATTATAGAGCTGGCTTACCTGCAAAGGCAGCTGACCAGACGGGCGCTAGACTCGCAGCGCTATTGTTGCCCGTTGTACTGGGTGCCCAGCTGACGCGCGGTCGAGAAGCTTGCAGTTAGTAGGCTATGCGAAGCACTGGCACGTGCATAGCAAGCAACACTTCCAGCTTAGCTTTGTTCCACTCGTGCAGAGATTCACGACCGAGATGCAATTTCTACCGTAGGACAAACTGCGTACAAAGGAAGAAGTGCGCCCTGAGGTGATTCCGCTTTACATCATACAGGACAAGGCATATGTCCTGATTCCGCTTTACATCATACAGGACAAGGCATATGTCCTAACACTGCTCTACATCGTATACAGGACAAGACATGTCCTCCGTGCCCGTTATAAGCATAACAGGGTACGCCTTTTACGGAAAAGCCGAACCCTGTTATAAGTCCTCCATGCCCGTTACAAGCATAACAGGGTACGCCTTTTACGGAAAAGCATCGCAGTACAACTCATGAGCGAGTTCTGCGTGGCCTGCCGAAGGAACAGACCGCAGACCTCACGTGGAGGAACGCATGGCACGGGAAGACCTCCGGAGCACAAGACGATGCTGGGCATCTTCCTGGACTTAGTCCTGGAGGGCGCAGCTAGGGTTTCATTTGGCACCGTCGTCCGATGTGCACCGCCGAGATGCAAGAATTGAGGACCGAGGCCCATATCAGCACTTTGGTTGTTTAAAGCCATTTTTACAGCAGTGATGCTAGCTGCGTGCTGATACTGCCTGCACTTTGAAGTCACATCGACTGTTTGCAGGCTTTGCTTATAGTTCTAGAAACGTAAGCGCAGGAATTCGCGGTCGCGAGCTGGTAGGTAGAGATTTGCTGACCTCTCGATAGCTCGTATATATTACCTGACTAGGCCGATTTTCATGACCGATTAAAAGCAGGGCCTCGTTGCTTATCTTTATTTTTTGTTAGAACCTGAAAAGGCGTTCACTGAGGCAAAATTTTGCACTTAAAGCTAACGGCTTACTGGAATTCTGGGTAATTTGCATCCGCGTGCTGGCCTGAAAACTCATTCGCATAGGGCCAGAGCCTAATTTTGTGATTTTGTGCGTGCCACACAGTGCACCGTGAGCTACTGGGGATAGCATTTTATCAGTGCAAACGGTAATGTATGGCGAGCACGTTAAGAGCTTCATTTCTCTGCGTGCGCTTGTTCTATTTCGGCTAGCAACTTGCGCATGCAGCTAAAATGTGCCGGCGTTCGAACAACTGATTTGCACACCTTTGAAGTTCTGTCAAGGAGAGCCAGGCGAGCCTACACCAAGCCAGCCGAGCTGAACATATTATTCCAGCTGTGTCTCGTGAATCTTTGTTGGAGTTCTAGGAGAAAGCCTTGCCTCTTTTCATCGAGCCGACGCCGACCTTGCAGCCCTGGTACGTTCGAGGACCATCGCCGATACCTGGTTACCGACTGAATATTTCATTCGTATTGGCATGTGGTGTAGTCCTGAAGCTTCATCTGGACCGCGAGAGACGCCCTGATGCAGGGCTCCGAATTAATTTCGATCAATTTAGGTTCTTTAACAGGCATTAAATCCGCACAGCACACGGGAGCCTTTTTCAGATTCGCCTACATCAGAATGCAAGAACCCGCACCGATGGCTCTAGCAATGCGCGCGTAAAGGTCACGTAATAGAAAACCATTTCATTCATTCCATCGAAAAGTGGGCGCCGCGGCAGGCATTCGAACTGGCGACCTCGTTCTCAGGCTTAGCAGCAGACCACGTTAGCCATCTCACAAGCGAAAAGGGTAACTTAATCCTGCCTGGTCTTGAGACAGCGGAGACGAGAGATGGTGCGGAGACAAGCCCGGCGCGGCCGACCACGGAGGCGGGCTGTCCCAATCGTTAAGTGAAACCGGCCGCTTCTGCAGGAAGCGGCAAATGAGGCGCGTCTGAGACGTTTCGTAAAATCCTCGCCGCGAACGTCTCGCGTCAGGACCGAAATGGCCCTTAGTGCACATGCATTCGAGACCCCCCTTTCTCCGGCAGCAGCGTCATTAGGCGCGGCGACGACAGTCGGCCTGGTTGTATACGCGCGGGAGTCGTGCAGAGGCCGCGCGGACAGAATCGCTTCTCGGAAGCCGAGGCCCGCTTCGGGTTACGTCCTTGCGTGTCCCGCGCTCTCCTTGTCACCCAGGGGCGGTGATTGAAGCGAGCCGGTGAAAATGCAGCGCCGATCACGTGCACGTCGCGTGCATCAGAGCTCTTGGCGCTTCGGATCTCTCAGGAAGAAAGCGTCCCACAGGACTACACAGCACACTCTAGACGCAAAGGAGTAATGAAGGGAGTAAGATGTATACTCTTGCGCACTTCTTTGTGTAAAAGAAAGTGCGCTATAGAAGACAACTACCCCCCTTTTTACTCCCATATAGGCGTATGTGTGTTTCGAGCGATGCATGGTACATGAGAAAGACAGAGCCAGGGACGTGGACTTGCGCTTGCGATGACGTGTCCACTACTGAGTTAGCGCTGATCTGCAGTCGCGCTCTTGGGTATCCTGTAGCATCCTAGCTGAAATCACGAATAAAAAAATTGGAGGAGGCATTTAAGCTCCGCCTTAAGGGTAATGACGCGATAGCGTTATTGGGTTAATGCCCATATATGCGGAATTGGTAATTCTCGACTTTGCATTCATAGATCCTTGGAAGTCCTCACGCCGCTACTGGAACAGGTAAGCAATCTACGCCACTGCCCTGCGATGCCAGGTGTTCCCAGCAGTGGGCCTTGTGCGGCCCAGGTTGCTCTGCCCGAGCAGGCTCTCGCGACCATTCATTAATTTAACTGCCACCTGCAACGATGGTCAGTTTGGTCACACTACGGTGGACAGGTTGTGATGACGTCACAAGGTCACGTGACCTAGGCCGCCCACCTGCCTCATATAGATTGCTTCTCTGGGGATTTTTTGTGGATTTTTCGTTCACGGTCAACTACGCCCACTCCGACGTAGCCGACTTCGCCGGGTTATCTGCGACATGAGCGCATTAACGCTGTAGCGTTAATAAGTGGCGTGGACGGGATACGCATTTCGAAGATAATATATAGCCGACGGTCCCTTATAGGCCGACGGAGTGGATTAAAAGCGAAGGCAAGTGTAAGAGGGAACAGAAGAGAGTTAGGTGGGCGGACGGGAGTAGAAAGTTTGCGGAGATATAAGCCGGTCGCAGCTGGCGCAGGACAGGTTTAATTGTGCGGATATGGAAGAGACCCTTAATTGAATGCTGTGGATGTGGTTAGACTGATAGCAGTTTCGGTCAGTGCTACCCTCGACGCATCGGCGGCGACAGCAGTGCAGTTGGCGCTTTATAGCACATTAAGCATCCGCCTATACCCGCCGCGGTGGCTCAGTGGTTAGGGCGCTCGACTACTAATCCGGAGTTCCCGGGTTCGAACCCGACCGCGGCGGCTCCGTCTTTATGGAGGAAAAATGCTAAGGCGCCCGTGTGCTGCGCTATGTCAGTGCACGTCAAAGATCCCCAGGTGGTCAAAATTATTCCGGAGCCCTCCACTACGGCACATCTTTCTTCCTTTCTCCTTTCACTCCCTCCTTTATCCCTTCCCTTACGGCGCGGTTCAGGTGTCCGCCGATATACGAGACAGATACTGCGTCATTTCCTTTCCCCCAAAACCAATTATTATATCCGCCTATGCAAGCAGCAGGGAGACCTACCTTTTCCAGCGTCAGCTAGGTGCCTACCGTCTCAACACCACTGGTCTTCCGCTGGTGGTAACATGATCCTGGCTTGTGGAGTAGCAGGCCATGGGGTCATGTTACCACCTGTCGACCTCTCCTCCTTTCCTCTCATTAAAATTCCTTTCTCTCTCTCTTGCGAGCTCAGGTCATACTGAGCTCGCAACTGTCTATTTTTTTCAGGTACCACAGTGACTGGGAGGTTTTCAAGGCGTGTCGTTGTCTTAGCAGTAGTCGCCCGCTCTTAGAGAAAACACAATGCCTTCATCACTTCGTGACCTCGTGATCGCCTTCTTGCCAATGGCAACAGAGCAATTTCTGCAGTCATCGTTTAGCAAAAAAAAATTGCGGTATTTGCAGTCACGTGATCTACATCTGCATGCTTTATCTGTGGATGGGGATGCTATACAGTCGAATATAACTAAAGAACATAGCGGCAGATGACCCTCAAAGAATGCCCTCCAGCCAATGGCGTCGACCGATTTTCATGACGCTGTGGCTAATCCGTTTTCATATGCCACCCCCTGCGATTTCCCGTTGACAGAACAAAGGTGATGAACCCCAACGTCATGAGAATCGGTCGGCCTCATTGGCTAGAGGGTCCCCTCTGAGAGGCATCTGCAGCATTGTTCTTGAGTTATATACAACTATAGTATAGCTGCCGCATATTGGTTTAACTTCATGACCGCAGACAGCCAGCCGAGAAGGTTTGAGGCTCCGAGCTCGTTCCTTATCGCGCCCATTGAGCACGGGTCACCAGTGACCCATCATTGCAAGCTATTTAAAATGTACCAGTGCTCTGTGCGACTTGTTAAGCCATTATTTAAATTAGAGAGATTTAGCATAGCACGATCTGCTATGCGAACCAGTTCTCCGAGGCGCCAGCGGCGCATGCGCAGATGGCCACGAAGGGCGCTATGCTAAATATCTCTCATGTATAAGAAGGGAGCACTAAGTTTCGAAGAAATTAGTAGATTTAATAATGAGTGGTGAATTTTGGTGCGGTACTGAAGAGCCCGGTTCGCAAGCTCCCTTACATCTATATACCCCGCTACGAGATACCTCGATATTGTGACTTCTTTGACCTTCGAGACGATTTTTTTTTTAATCCTATAGCAGCAGCAATGAGCTAAACTCAGGAAGTTGTCAATAGCCCATGGTCTATGTTTTCACGACGAAGAACTGAATATGCCAGCTTAAAACATCAACTGCTGTCCACCAAGAAGCGCTTCCAGTGGACGAAAAAAAAATCCAGGGGTCTTGCAGGTGTTTTTCTATATGAGGAACTTGCGCTGAAGTTTGCGGTGCCGATTGCAGCGCCATAACACACTGCCTAGCGAGAAGAGCAAGCAGTTTTGGGTAGTACTATTAGTACTTTTTCGCGCCACCTTCAGGAGCTTATTGGCGTGAGCCTCCGCGCTCTGTCGAAGGCGCACGTGCCGTGCGTCAGCTATCTGGGCTACGCCGAGGGATGCTAGGCAATGAATGCTGTCAGCCAAACGCGGGTATCTAATCGCGCAGAATGTGTTCTCGCGTTTGCACCGGCTGACAAAAGCGGTTTTGAGTCACCGAATGGAACAATTGCAGTGCCACCTTGGCAGCGCAGGTTCCCCATAGCCCAGCTGATACCGCCACTATATTCGTCACTGCATGGTGGCTCTAGTAACATGCTGCTTCCTAGTGTGACGCACTGGACACAAGTGACCAGATAAAGCACCAGCCACGCATTTCCGAGCCGGGCCGCTGATCGCAGCGTCAGTGTCGACGTAGCGGTGAAACTTCCCCGCAAGAAAAAAAAATGCATGAACGGTGCCGTTGCGATAGCAACCAGCTGATATCGCACGGCGCGTTTCTGCCGCACAGTCTGTAGCCGTCTGCAGTCATCTGTAGCCGTTTGAGCAAGTTGGGTGCCATTTTGCGGTAGCTAGTCAACGGTGAACTGCATCAATGGGCCGCAAGTGCTTCGCTGGAAACTGCAACAGTGGCTACGCAAGCTGCAAAGAAAAGGTACTCTTCTTTAACGTTCCACCCGAAGAGAAGCAGTTAAAAGAGTGGTTAGAAGCCATCCCTCGCCAAGACCGTGCGCTGAGTCAGAATGATGCTGTTTGTAGCAAGCATTTAACGAAAGAAATGACGGTTGAAAAATGATACTTCGCTGGCGTGAAATCTTGCTCGACGTCCCAAAGAAAAACGTGCTGGCATAGTCGACATACCTTGCAAATGCTGCAGCGATCTAAGGAATAAAGTAACGAGCGGACAAGGCAACGAACGAGTGGGCGGACGAACTAACGCACGAACCAACGAGCCAACGTCAAAGAACAAACAAAACGAGCGATGATTGGTTGTCAACGCGCCTTCGCTTACTCATGCAGAACGTTCAAATAACGCCCCAAAAGTTTAATTCATTCTACGGCTTTAATTAAGCGTGCACGAAGCCACTGCTTCAGAAAACTGTGCGCATGGGTAATAATGAACCTGTACAAAAATAATACGGCAAAATAATTTTCTTCACATCATCGGCCAGAGTTTCCGAGAAAATGGCCTTCAAAAAGCGCGTATTCCCCATAGAAAAGCATTGCCGCCCAATACGGCACAGGCCCCCCAGCGAACTGCCGTCTCGTGGGGATGGGACGAACTAGGGGACTTTACACTCTAAACACAAGTACACCTATAATGGGGTAAAACGGTGTAAACTGACCTCTAGCGCACACCCTTTTAAAAAAGGGTGTGCGCTAGAGGACAGCTTTACTCCCTTTTTTACTTCCTTTGTTTAGAGTGTATCTGAGACCGGCGCAGGCCGCTTTGTCCCCGCCTATGTATATCTTGCGCCGTCCACTAAATAAATGGAATACTTGCTCTTGTCAACGGAGTCATAACCACCGCGAAGCATAGTGTCTCGAAGTAATTATAGTCGGACACAACTCAAGAACGCAGCGGCTTTTCCCCGTCAAAGGACCCGCTTCCAGCCAATGGCGCCGGCCGATTCCCATTGCCCTGCTATTGTGACAAAGCAGGGAGTGGTAGATAAAAGGGGGTAGTCCCTTCCTCCCTATGGTCGGGGATAGACCCCTTTCTGCGTTGTGGCGCTGCTGCCTACATTGTCACACTAGCAGGGCCATGAGAATCGGCCGACGCCATTGGCTGGAAGCGTGTCCTTTGCCGGGGAAAAGCCGCTGCGTCCTTGAGTTGTATCCGACTACAGCAATAGCAGGAGGCTTTTAGACGCGAAACCGAATGCCTTGAGGTTAGTAAATAGAGGAGACCTTACACTGCGGTTGGAATCTTTAAAGCTGCAGTCAGAACTTCCAATGTCCTCAAGAGGAAATCTGTTTCCGTTGCCAACCGTAAGTGTCCCGTATTTCTAGTGATGGAAGTCTATCCCAGGAGTTGGGCAGAGTATTCTGCCCCAGAAAGCACTAGAGGACTGCTTAATTTCTTTTTACTCCGCTATATGCTAATTCGTGCTTAGAGCGTAGGCCACACGCAGCTTCAGACCGTTAAAGTCCTCATTCCATGCATCTTCTTCCCTCTATGCTGTTTCGGAGCATCTGCGATCTTTGCACGCGTTCCAATGCCCGGTGACGTGTCTGCTGCGTAAAACTTGCACCCGAAGGCAATCCTCCGTCTCGAGCCATCCCAGACAGACGACGTAATCGCACGAGGGCGGTTCGAGCATCAATGTCGGTGCCAGGTCGTTGCGGCTGCGTCACGCAAGAGCCATTCCCAAGGCCATTTCCGGTTCGTCTGCCCATAGCGCAGTCGTCCATTGTTTCGAAGAAGAGAACCGTTGGTGGTCTTTCGAGCGATGGTGCAAGGCCCCGAATGGTACTCGCGCAATGTTCTCGTCGACCGCTGCAAAGATGTGAACGATCCTTTTTAATGAACACTCATACGCTCAGCAACACCGAACATGAGTCTTTTATCGGTATTTAATTCTTGTACCGTTGCCCAGCAACAGCGACGCCGTGTTAATTTAAGTTAAAAATAAATCAAATAAATATCCACGACTGGGAATGGCGGAGCGAACACATCAGCTTCGCTGGCCGCTGCGTGAGAGCATCACCGCAGCCGAACACGCCTCTTGTAGTTGCCTCAAATACGATGGCAAAAACTGCAAAACACACTCGCGCTGTGCATTGCACATTGTCCTTTTCATCAGCTTCCATCTGAGGCGCGAACAGATCAGGTCAGTTTAACTTCGATCAGAGCTTAACCTGAGTCTAATATCCTCGCCAGACGTGTCGACGACACAGCAAACCGAAACCATGAGCAAACCATGCTAAGCAAGGTAGGGTTTAACTACGTTAAAACCCTACCCATTTTTTTCGTCACTGGACGTGGCGGTATATCGATAAGATTGGCTTATTTCTCGTTCTATTTTCCACTTTAGATAAGAAAAAATCAGTTTCCTTAAAGACGTGTATTTCGAACTTTTGCTGCAGTTAACTTGTTTTAGCCAGCCATACTTTTATTGGTGCGAACAGTTCCCATCTTGTTCTTAGCGACGGAATACAAGACATATGAGGAACCAGGCCAGGGCTGCGCTAGATATTAACTGCGGTACCCCAACAAAAACTCGTTCCCCCTTTTATCACTGAGCCTTTTCTATGTGTGAACCAGAGATTAATTTAGGCACACTAGTTTCTATATAGACATTGACGCCGCTCTCTTTCCCATTTTTTTCGGACTTCGACGTCACCTCTTCCCTTCATAATTGTGCCGTGGTCTCCCTCATAACACTCTCCTCTCAGGCTCCCACCTCCCCCCCGTCCCTCAGATGTTCTTACACGAACCCCAAAATCGATTCGAACTCTCTGGTGTCGGTTCCTGGTAGCCAGCAAGGGCTGCGGCTTCTTTGTTCCACTTGCGCAGACACTCTTAAAACTTGTTATACAGAGGCCACATACGCACACCTCTGTCACTGCCTCTCATCTTGGCATAGATGCTTCTGGTGCTTCAAAGGCGGTCCCGAGAATTGTGAATGTATCAAGTGTGCAGTAACGCCCTCGAAATCGCCGCGTATCCGGGTCGGAAAATACGACAGAATATCTTGTAGTTTTGTCGCAAAGACAAGCTTTTCGGTTGTTTCGGGGTCTAGTACTTTAGTTTTTTTTTCAGCAGTCGGTAGTTCTGTAGCACTTACTGTATCTACACAAAATTCTGTTGTTACTACAAAAAAAATTATTTCTTACAAGTTCTTGGTGAAATACATCCATGCGTCCCATATATGCATCGTCCGTCCGATGCGTTGATGAAATGAGACGGCTTATAGCGTTTGTGCATAAGCGCAGAAGAGGCGCTTATAAGCTTGGGGTAGTATCAAACACCGCTCGTTTCTTGGCGGGTAACGGAGGTAAACAGTTTGATCGCCGAAGTCTGCTCTTTGTTACTCTGACCGCTGTTGCTCCTTCACGGCGGGAGAGGAGTTTGTAAGCGACGGCCCCAAAGACGAGGGACAATTGCAAAGGCGGGCTAACGGATGATAAGTGCACTGACAGACATCAGCATCAACTCAAGAGTCCTAAGTCCGGGCCCTCGCCTCCGCGGCGTCAGAACAGAGCGCCTTGGAGCCCAACCAGTGGCCTCTTGGGACACACGCGAACGGTACTTGTTTTCTTTGCTCACGTCTCGACTGATCTCCTGGGTAGCGTCTCTGTCTCTCCTTCGTCAAGTGGCGGAGTGTTTCAGCCAGCCTTCGCTTTGTTTTATTACGCGTGCTGCACTTTTCCCGAGCGAGGAGGTGCATCCACCGTGCTCCCAAGACGGCGCCCCCTGGTGCCACGCGGTGACTCACCGCCAGTGGCTCCCTCTCTCCGCCGAGCGTGCATTCCTCCGTGGGAAGCTGGCCGAGGAACGCGAGCCCCGAAGCCGCTGCTCGCGACACCCGAGACGATATCCACCAGCACGCGAGGTCGTCGCCCGCTCTGCGCTGCCGCCGCTGAGGGCGCTGGGTGTCGCGGCTCGAGAAAGTGCCCCTACGCTACGCGAGCATGTGTTTCTTGTTTTCTTTGCTGCGGCACGCGACGGAGCTTTCCACGCCGACAGCAGCGCCAGAACACGCACCCTGTCCAGCGTGTGCAGGGACAAAGATTTCAAGAAGCAGAACACTGGAATGTGTCGGACACACTGGAAGGCCTCTCCAGGTGGATGGCGCAAAAAAACTGCCTGGGCCAGTTGAGAGTAACTTAACTGAGAGCAATGCCAAAGCATTGAAATTATACTTCCAATTCTATTACCAGTCAAAAACTACAACAGAGCCGGTCACAAAATAGGATAAAAATATTTGTCGTCCTGTCGTTACGACAGACTTTCCTGTACTATTCCGAAGTTGTCTGTTGTTCAACAGAACTGTTTCTGTCGTAACGCCAGGAGACTGCACAATACTACAGAAAATCGTGTTGTTAACATAAGAATTTCTGTAGTCAGGTCCCAAAATACTACAGCAGAATGTGTTATAACAACAGATAATTTTATTTTGTGTTTGTAAAAAGGGTTCCAATTCCATTCTAATTATATTCCAATGCTATTTCAATTATGTCCTTTGCAGTTGGTGCAGTTGTAAGTACTATAGTCGGATACAACTCAAGAAAGAAGCGGCTTTTTCCCTTCAAAGGAAGCGTGACAATGCAGGGAGCCGCGCGATAATGCAGAGAGCGGACTATCCCCGACTATGAAGTCGGGACTATCCCCGACTGTCCCTTTCATTTATTTGCCACTCCTTGCATTGTCACGTTAGCAGGGGCGTGAGAATCGGCCGACGCCATTGGATGGAAGGGGGTCCTTTGACGCGAAAAATCCGCTTAGTTCTTGAGTCGCATCCGCCTATAGTACTGGCTGTTATTGGCCAACATTTCGTATTTTCCCGCCTTTTGCTGATGCCACACCGTTTCGACCAATCGCGAGTTTTTCAACGCCGCGAATTCTTGGGTGGCGCCGGGTTTTCGTGTCGATGAGCCATCTAATGCTTTCGCATTAATAATAAGAGCCGGAGCCCACTCCCGTTCCTGCACGACGTTTGGCCCTATACGACTATAGATACCAAGTAGTCCCAACATACGCGATATGGAAAGTTTACGAATAAGAAAGCAAACACTCCTGGCGAGCATAACAAGCACACACTTGGAAGAGGAGGAGGAAGTGATGCATTCTCACACTTGCCGCACACGAACACACAAACACGCTCGAGATTTCCACAGGAAGCACGCATGCCCCGTGTCCCAGAGAAATCTTGAAAGCAACGCTGGGGCCACGTAACGGCTGAGTCTATGAACACTGGCCAGGCAGGAGCCATTCAGGGCCCATCTATCTTACCCCAGATGTCATGCTGTGTTGTCACTCAAAGGTGCCAAGCAGGCAGACAGCTGGCACCGGAAGGAGCAGACGAAGGCTTCCAAAGCAAATATTTATTCGGCGATCGAACCTGCGCTGTTTAAAAGAATCGCTTAAGGGCTAAACACGGCACCTACGTGGAAGGAGGCCAACGTGATTATCATTAAAAGCGAAGAAGACTGGTGCAAAAAAAGAAAGAAAAAGCGTGCCACAGCGTTCAAGTGATCATATGCCAGGAAAGCACGTTACCCGTACATCAGGGTGACCGACCGACCATGTTATCTCTGCCATTTACATAGCGCGGATGCGTCGTTTCCTTATCGGCAAATAGCAAGAACTAGCTACTGGGGGAGAGTGTGTGGGGCGGAGCCTCTACCCTCTGAAAGCACCCTTCCGTGGGCACATTTCTGTGCACCCACCGGTAAAGATATATCTCCAACATACAAGCATCTACCATTGATGCTTCCCATTGCCAGTGTACTTCAACTGAATGACTTTACCGTTCGGAAGGATAACATGGGAATAATTGTAGGGAGAAAGAAAAACAGCTTAAATGATAGGCAATTCCATATTGGTTTCCCAACAGGTGGGGACGAGAATAAGGGCAGAAAAAAAGACAGGGGATGAGAATTTAAAAATCAGCTAGGACCAATGCATTCTCCTTTCGTCCGGAACAACGTAGAATGCCCAGGTCTTGATTCCAGGACTCCGTTGTCTTTGGCGACGTCCTTGACCGTGCTCATCAGCTGAAGTCTGCAGGAAAGTAAGACTTCATGTTCGACTTCACTACCGCCTTTGGATTGCCGTGGTTTTCGACTAAGTTTGCCTGCATTGAGAGAATGGGAACAAAAGGTATATCAGGAATAATATGTAAAACATGCATATCAGTTGTAGAAACATTTTCAGTTCTAACGACTTATTCAGAGTTGGAAAGAAATGTGAAACAGTTGAACCTCGCTATAACGAAGTTGAAAGGACACAGCGATTTCTTCGTTATGTCCGTAGCTTCGTTACAGCCCGTGTTGACCGAGCTTCTAAGAGGAATCGTCATTTTTTCGTTATATCCAATATTTCGTTATAAACCGCTTCGTTATATCGAGGTGCGACTGTACTGACAAGTCTTTTCATCCTGCCTGAACGCACACACTGTTTTTCCTCGCCGGTAGCTCATTGATAGTTTTGCCGCGAAAAAGACCAGCCTCGTCGTATGGAAGCAGAAACGCTGATCTTATAGGAGGCGCGGCGCATGCAGCTTTCGAATGCTACGGAGCGCTCCAGTGTTGCCTGCCAGAGGGGCCTAATTTCACCAAGTAGGGTCCTCGATCGGAGCACAAACGACTCCCTCATTGGCCACAATCATCGTCATCGTCACCAGCCCAGCCATCTTCACTGCAGGGCACAGGCCCCTCATTCAACACGTGCCATTTCGCTGAGGTGAATACTGCCTCAGCGTGGGCTCTGTCCACAGCAAGAACATATATACACGCGTTAGCCACCACACCTTAGCATGAACGCCCGTGCAGTCATAGCGTGCTAAATTATTTTAGCTTACTTCACGTGTGCAAACGCCGATGTGCCAAAAAAAAAAAAGTGCGTCGGGTCCCGAAATGTCCACTGTGAACCAACGAGACCGGAACTGTTTTCTTGAATGGGGGAGCAGGACTATAATGTGTTTTGTTTATTTATTTCATGTTTCATGTAAATATTTATTAGATGTTATTTTCGTTTACATTTTTATTGCTTTGCACAGCTCGAACGTTTGTTTGTTAGTGCATATTTAAAGTGAAATGAACAGCTTTGCAAACATATGTACACACAAGAAGTGATCGACTGCATTATAAATGTTGCGCATAGTCTGTTTCAATTCTGGTGATCATGCTCATGAACCGGGGTCAGTCAATCAATGACTTCTGTTGGGACATGATTGGTTTGAGTTAATCAAATGAAATTCTTTACGACTGGCTACGAAGCCAACTAGTTCAGGCCCACTGTGCTTTGCATTAATAACGTCCTAGAATTGACGCGTTTGTCAGGAGTCTGATTCGAGTCCAAGCAGTTGCAGATCTGGTGGGCGCTGCCCCCTCTAAAGAAATGCTGAGGGGGGGGGGGGGGGGGGGGGGAATCGCCCTCCTTTTCTCCCCTACTTCGGAGTCCCTCCCTGCTCTTATTACTGCTTTACCCTGGTTTAGACAATGGTTTATTTCTCTCCCATATTTTTAGTACCTCTTTTTCGTCCTCTCTACTACGGCGCCTCTTTCTCTCATATCTTTTAGGAGGACCCGGGTTCAAACCGGCGTTTCGATGGAGGCGAAACGCAAAAGGAGTACGTGTGCTGTGCGATGTCAGTGCACGTTAGAAATCCCCAGGCGGTCGAAATTATTCCGGAGACCACTACGGCGCCCCTTTCTCTCGTTCACTCCCACCTGCCTCCCTTCCCTTACGGCATGGTTGAGGTGTCCACCTTGAAGTGAGGCGGTTACTGCGCCTCCCCCACCTCCCCTTTCCTTAAAAAATCACCATGTGCGGTCCGCACACCCTGCAATCCTTCACACTCGCCTCTGGTCTCAGGACGAAGCGGAAGAGGCTCGCACTGCTCTGACCTGTTACGACAGTGTTGCTTCAAACGGGCGCTTGAGCAAAAAGAGAATTATACCCTAAAAAACAGATTTGTCGTTCATTCCAAAATTGTTCCTGTTTCGAGCTTTTGGAAAATATCCGAATTTGCGTAGGTTTTGGCATTCTCCGTCAACTTTGTAAAATCGAGTTTCAGCTATATCACGCTCATTCTACTTTCCCTCAAGCTTTTCCGAATTTGTCCAGTCATTCAAAATGGCGTCCAGAACTTGTCTGGTTCCTTGTCGAAGTACAGCTGCTATTCGAATAGAAATATATTTTCTCCCGCCTTTTGGCTACTACGTTTGATCGATGTCTGTCAAACTATCCTTCCGGTTACTGCACATATCAGACCAGGCATAGCTAATGTTTCTGCAATTTTTAAAGGCCTCTCCCAACAGGTCTCAAGCTTAAAATGATTGGTTAGATCATGATACGTGAATACGTATTCTCGCACGCTGTTTTCCGATGTTACACTTGGCGCCTTGCAATGATATTCCACGCGCGAACGATGGTGGCGCCATCTCTTCGTCCACCAAAGAAGCTGCGTCGGTATCGCACGGCGGCAAGGCAATTCGGTGTTCTCGCGGGTTGCACGCGAATCGTCAACAGCGGCAGCATCACAGTATGGGGCGGAACGAATACTCCTCTGGTCACCTATAATACCACTGAGAACGCTATTCAGGTGTATCGGTCGGGCTGTGGTCACCTCCATAACACTGAGAACGTTTCTCGGGTGTGTCGGGCTGTGGTCACCTCCATAACACTGAGCACGTTATTCAGGTGTATCTGGTATTAGACACCTCCATAACAATGAGAACGTTATTCAGGTGCATTAAAACGTTGAGATACGGCTAGTTGGTATATGTTCATTGTAAAACAGCCAAAAAGACGAGGGACCAGAGAAAGACAGGATTCGGATGTATCGGGCTGTGGTCTCCTCCACGACACTCAGAGTATTACTCAGATGTGTAGGCTGTGTTCACTGTTGAGAGCTGCGAGGTGTACCTCGCAAAAAAGTCTTTAGACATTCTACAGGCACTTTGCAGTGTACTGATATGTTTCTAAAGCACAGGTTCTACCAGTTATCAGCAGCCTTCGAACAGGAAGTTTTTCTTCAGTCTTAAGTGTATCTGCTGACTTTATTTTAAAACATTCGTTGAATAAAACTACAGCATGCACTATTCGACCTTCGTGCCAGTTATTCGAGAAGTATTCAAAAACCTGAGAGCACTTTCGATTGGTTTCCAATAATTTCAAACGTGTACTAGTATTTGATTCGCTTGGCGAATCGAATAGAAGAAGCGTATTCGTTTCGCTATTCGAAATCTTTGAGTGTTCGCCCACCCTTAAACATTATCACACACTGTCGTGCTGACCTACCCATAGAAGTTAAATATGCAAAAATCTCCGCTTTGCTTAATTAATGGTTTCCAAATGACTTTCATCACTTCTTCGTGATTGCACCTCGGTCGTTCTTCGCCGGCGCGCTCGTTAGACTGGCCTGAGACGCGTATCTTTGTCAGAGTACGGCCCCGCCATTATATGCAATCCTTGCACGAGTGGAGGGTGCGTTCCCGGGTGCTTCCTCGGAAAAGAAGATCAGATGATGCTGAGAGGGAATTTCGCGTGCCACAGTGGAAGCCCCTGCTGCTTCCGGGTCGCTAATGATGCTCAGGAGCATGGAGGAAATAGAGAATTTAGTAGAAGTGGTAACGACACATTTTTTTAGGCCGGCTACCCGCTGCTCCACAGCGGCAGACGACGCCGCTGCGCCCAGCGTTACCATTGGATGCGCCGTCGGACAAATACTCCCAGGAGTCCTTGCGAAAGCACGTGACTTCCGGCACATTTTTGGCGCGCAGTTCGAATAGCGAGGGCCTTTCCCATGTTTTCCTTCCTCCATGCTCAGGAGGGACGAAAATGCATCGGTGGCGAAAATATGGTTGCCCCTCTGGCATGACCTAAAGGCGTTCTGGATCCTTACCGTTTGTAAGACTTCCGGAAGCCGCACCTGTAAAACAAACTATATATCAGAACGGACACTAACGTAAAATAGAGAAATGTTCTGCATACGTTTATAAGGAAGGAAGTGTCCATGCAAGCCCATGTATTGTATCGAAGATACCTCGCTTTAAAAATGGTCCATATACGCCACCGAATTTGAAAATACATGAAAGGTGATGTGAGGCTGCAACAGTATCGACATGGCTACTAGAGAGAGCACGCGTAGCGGGGGACGTCGTGTGTGTCGGCGAGATTCGAACCCGCGGCAACGCGAACAGATCTATAATTCGCTGGTCAGTGCATTACAGTACTACGCCATCGCCGCATCCGAACGTCCCGCTTGTTTATGCCAGTCTCTCGCGCCTATCATGTGCTAGCCGTACAGGTTAGCTCAGTTGGTAGAGTGAGTGCTCAGGTGTAGCGGTGGTCCCGGATTCGAAACCTGGACCAGAACGAATTTTGCCTTAGCTGCAAAGTTTCCGTGGAAGCTGGTTAGCTTTCCTTGATAGCCGCATGGGTGCGCTTGAGTGGATGTCAATTAGTACTTGCTCCCTTTTTACAAATCCACTCCACCTTGGGGGATTCCCCCAAACATTTGACCAGCGCTGTGCTTTGAATGTCGCTTTTATCACTCACATGCGTGCACAAGAGATCTAGAACCCAACGCTATCGCATTGTCCTCTTTATAGATTTTACTACCTCTCATGCTGAGGAACAGACTCAACACAATTCGGAAATACAAATTTTATTGCATCTGGCGCCCCAAGCTGGCAACCAGTGACTGGAGTAAACACCGTGTATACAAACTATGCATACACTTGCCCTGTATAGTATATATGGCACTTCAAACTCAACACGAAGGCACGCGGTGGGGGCGGACACGGGGGGAAAAAGATGACTGAAATGAAATTGAAAGTTGTTTAAATTCTAGTTACCAATATTTGGTTAAACGATGAAAGAACCACGTAATATAAATCCTGCCACTTGGTCGCAATAGACGTCCGTGCGACCGAGTCCAGCGGTCAATTTAACCAGGTATAACCTCAAAAATCTGTAGCCCTAATTCATGCACCACTGTGTTTTTGTGGGTGTCAAGTTACGTTTTCAGATAACGTCACTGCGAATGCTAATCGACGGCAGGTTAATATTAAAGACAATGAGCAATTTCTGTACAGCGTCATGTGGACAGAATTTAACACCGGTTTAAATGAATATGGGGCAATTCGCTGCAGCTAAAAAAAAAGAACAAAAAACTGGGCGTTGCAGCGTAGACCTGTCAATGCCATTAGGATGACAAAAACATTCCAAGCACGATTTTTTTTTTCACTAAAGCGCGTTTACCGCAGTGAAGCGGTCTAGGAACCTTACAGCAATGATCAAAGCACGGTATTTCTAAACAAAACACTATCGTTATACGTGGAGAGCTTTCTGCAGTTTTTGGAGCCTGCACTTAACTCTCATTGTGAGCAATATCTCGCAATGACAGCATCGTAGACGACTAACTCTTGATCACGAACAGGGTGCCTGCACCGTGGTGAAAGACGCGTCATTTTCATGGCACTACAAAACGACCAATCAGCAAGAGGCGCGAAATTCAAGGCACAGTGGTGAAACGACATTTGCTTTGGAACTTTCAGCGAAGTTCTCTATTCATTTAAGCACTGAGGTATCGCCGAGAAAGTTGCAGGAAGAGTTCGAGTCTTATTCGCTACTCAATTGTTTGCGTGTCCTTGTGGCACTAATACCGCCCTTTATAAAATGGTCTATAGACAGCCTATATACTTCTTATAGACTCTATTGCCGTCCTATAGATATCTTTTTCTGTCTATTCATAGTCTATATAGACTGTCTATAGACAAAGGTGTACTGAAAATGTATGGTCATAAATCTATACATTGTCTATAGACTGTCCATAGCATCTGTATTGGCTATAGACTGTCCTTTAATATTTGTATCTAAACAGTCTATAGACTTCTTATGGACAGAAGTCTATGGACAGTCTATAGACTGTCTAAACATTTTTGAAAGGGCGTGCCGCTAAATAATTGTTTCCCCGTCGTCATTTTCACACAGTACTGCTGTGCATGTAAGTTAACATGTCACATCGAGTACACCTAGGTGCAATCTGGCTTTGTCCAATGCTCAAACGAAACATACGTCACATGGATCCGCTGTACACTCCTTCACATAGCGACAATCGCCGATGTCGTGGAATGGCCTTCCAGTGCTCAACACTGTGTGATGCGCTCTCTGCATGCCTTTTGGTGAATGACATCCTCACGGAGTGAGGAAAGGGAGGTGCATCTCGGTACACCCTAAACATGGGAGTAAAAAGGGAGTTAGTTATCATCTAGCGCACTCATTTTCATAAAATAGAGTGCACTAAAGGTCAGCTTACTTCTTTTTTTACTCCTTTCTGTTTAGGTATGCATTTACAGGAAGTTAGGCCTACGCTGACGATACTCATTTACCGCTCGCCCTGAATGCACAAGTTTCGATTAAACATTTTTTGTACGCATCAAGGTACTGTCTGTCGGCGGCAGAACGAATATAGTCGGATACAACTTAACTCTGCAGTGAAACTCCGCCCACATTCACGAGTGGCGCACAGAATTCCTCGACGACAAAAAAAGTAGTCCGTTGTTAAAACTTCATTTGTCACGTAAGCAAGAAGCTAATCACGAGAAAAAAGTTATAAGCTTTAGAATTTATGCACCTGGCCTGTTTAATAAAGTCAAACGTTAAAAAGTTGATTTCGTGACTGGCTAGCGGAGTAATACAGTACGCCGCAGACCATGGCCCAGTGTTAACAACTGCTGTTTCTTTAAGTTGTATCCTACTATAGTGGTTTGCGAAGTGTTGCAAAAATGACGCGAAATTGGGAATGAAGATAGGTCGTGCTGCATAGTCTTCTTTCTCGTAGCTGAGACCACGAGACCAGACTGCGCTCGTGAAAGGAATGGGCTGCGTTCTCCGAGAGTCAACAATATGAGCTATAGGCCCCTCGTTCCGTGTATACTTTGTACCTGTCTGCATTGGCAGCGTTTCAACCAATGGCGGCTGACAGAGGCAGTATGCCGAAAGAAACGGCCATGAAACAACAAAGCAGGCGAAGCGGCCTTAAAGTTGAGCACCTGTGTTTCGAAACCAGCGGATATCCGGACGTTTGAGTCCCTCAAAACGTTGACTCTTCCCGGTGGCTCTAATCGCGTCTAAAAAGCAGGAAAACGGAATGTGGTAACGGAGGGTGTCGGAATGAAGGTAAAACAACCAGCGCCTTGAAAATTGCGCCCGTGGACACCAAAACCAGTCATACATATGCGTCCTTCTGTTGGTTAAAGCGATCAATAAAAATAGTTTCTTGTGATGTATCACTATAAGCTTCAGTAAGGTATACACATATACCTAGGTGTTACACCCTGTGTAAGTTGCTCTACGGTCTACTTGTGTTATTCCTTGTACGACTCGGTGTTATGGCTTTCACATATGCACAGACTAGGAACTCGGTTACTCGCGTAAGTTGTAAAGGCACCTACGGTACGTCACAGAAGAGATTATATGTATGTATAATCTCACTTCAGCGTGCAGTTCAGCATGCACTTCTGCAGTTAGCGTACAGTGCCGAAGTCCCATCTCGATGCAAGCTGTTCACTACTGCAGACTGCGTGGCCTGATGTCACACCACCACCTCTTGACCCCGGCATTTTTACATACGAATAAGTGTTAACGGCAAAAAAAAAGCAATGTCGCTTCTCTGAATTGACAAGCACAGTGTGTACCCTGGAACCAACGTTCTTGGACCAAGGGTGCTGAGAAAAAAAAAGAAGACTGGATTCCAACAGCACTAATTTGAGCAAGGTAGAAGAAAGCCTCAGTCCAGTCTTGGCTTTGACAAAAGGACTCGCCTTCGCCTAGGCCCCGGAGAAGGCAGGTCCTTGAGCCGAAACGTCAGTGAGCAGAGTCAGGCTTCCCTCCTGCTGACTGCAGTTCAAGTTTTGACCTACCCTGAAACTATTTTCGGGACTCACACTTATGAGGACACCCATATTTCTCGCGCACCCGCGTTCCAAGCTTTACCCCCGCCGGTGCGACCCTGGCAGTAATGCGGAGTACGACCCTGAAAAGATATCTGGGGACACATCCGGCTATAGTGATAGGGCGTATCGCCTCAAATTGTCTGATGCTGTTCTCAAATGCTGAGGCCAAATTCGCAGTCAAACTAAAAGCGATGAGCATGCTGCGGCTCTCACGATGCAACGTCTCCATAATCAGCGATGTCAGTAGGCAACCTAGCGTTAAACTATAAGATAAAAAGCAAGCACTTCATGTGCTCTGACTTGGGTCCAACGCCGCGGGCATGAGCAATGATGCGTTGAAGCTAGCCACTGTTACAAGAACGTGTTTGCAAAGACATAGTGCCGCCTCAGCAGCAGAGTGCAAATCCCCTTTACCTAGAAGCATCTTGTACCAACATGCTTGGTTTCAGGTAAAGTGGGCAACCCGAACAAAAAGCAACCTCTTGACAGGCACTGCAGTTTCACGTGACACTTTAACGGGACAACTACACTGTCAAGACTGTGGCTTGCTAGACAGACAGTGAAAGACAGACTGAGCAACAAACAGATTGCAAGGAGCTTAACTGCACCACACTATGAGAAAGAGACAACCAGTAGCAAAAGTAGAGGAAACCACAGGTATGTCGCACTAGAAGCCTCGCGGGCAGCAAGCCTTTTAGACCACTACATTTACAATCACAGGGCACAGATGTTTCACATTACACATCAGGTGAAAACTCAGTGTGATAGTGCTGGAATGTGCACAATCCACGCAAGATGGAAGTACCAGGAGGAAGCTTCATGTGACAGTTTTGATGGGTAGCTAAGGAATTAAGGACCACACCATCGACCCACAAGCGACAACGCTACTACAGCGATGATACAGCATAGAGATGACATGCCCTTCTCATTGTAGAGAAACATCCGACGGGGATGATTCCTCCTCCTGGTATAGTATTTCCGTCTTCCGTGGGCCACCCTACGTTGATACAAAGGGTGCAGGGGCAGCAAAGATAAAGAGTGCGCATGCTCATTACACATAGGTGATGGGAGCAAGCGAATGCTCGCCACAGGGTCACAGCACACACAAAAAAAGTGTTCGCTCAGCCCACGCCAGCTCAAAACACTTGACATCACTAGAGGGCTCCGAAAGCCACAAAGCCTTCCTTCTTCGACTCACATGGCAGCACAAACTCGACACCAGAGCTCTTTGATCATACCAAATGAGAAACTACTTACGAGGCCCGCATTTAAAATTGGAGTACGCAAACTGGTCCAAAATTTGAGGGTCTGCAAGTTTTCAACACGTAAGGCGGTGCCATCAGAAGCCCCCTGAAAGGCGATAATTCCGCCAACTAGTCCCCAGAAGCTTGCCGCATAAAATCTTCGGATATTCAACCGGAGTTTCGTAACTGTTACTATCAAACAGCTCTGGCTCAACACGTCGCTCACATCAGTTACCACACAGACAAAGGAAGGATTACGTGGCGCCACTCTTGGTTCCGACAACCTCGCAGCTATCCACGTCGGTGGCCGACTTCGGCTTCTTGTAAGAGCCGACCGAGAGGAGCTCGAAGTCTTCGACGAAGTACATGGAGTCGAGTGCCTTGGCCCATTCACATTCCCGGTGCTTCACCATAGAGTCGCTCGCCTTGCGGATGCTTCCGTCGTTCAGGTGCCGTCGAAACATGTCGCCCCATTCGAGCTCGTGCTTCCTCACTTCCTCGGGGACGAACTCGACGCTCTTCCACATCCGGTCTTCCGGCGGGGGAGCCAGGCAGCAGACGACGCGCACGGCGTAGAATGCGTTCGCGCGGGTCATCAGGCTCGAGTGCTGCCTCTGATCGACGACGCGGCACCACGGCCAGGTGTGCTGTGCCGACGGCTTCCCGGCCCTCCCGGTCTTCTTGCCAGTCAGGGACGTCTGCTGCTTGAGGAACTCTTCGACGCGCTCGCAAGACTCGCGTGTCACGTCCGAAGTGAGGAACCTCAGGATGGCCGCTGGATTCAGCTTCGTCTTCTCCTGCAGTGCTCGCAGAAGGGACAGAGTCCCAAGACCCGTTCCGATGGTGTGGTTCAGGTAACCCTCCTTGAGGAACCTCATGTCCAGCTCTGGAAACTTGCCCTCGCCGGCTTCCCGGAAGTAGAGGTACTGGCAGACCGCCAGTACGCTGATCTGCGTCTGCAGCTGGGAGCCCCTGGTCAGCTGCTCGTGGAGGACTTCCAGGAAGCGGCGGTTGGGAACCGGAATCACGCCGCGGAAGGAAGCAGACGGCACGACAACTGACAGGACGGTTCCGGCTCTGTCCCGAAAGTAGGATTCGACCTGCGTCCTCGTCTTGAACGACACGAGTGATAGGAGCAGGGAGCAGAAGCCGATGATCATGCCGGCTTCGTCGAGGGCCTCACGATTCTCTCTGCTCGTTTCCAGAAGCTTCGACAGGTAGATGAGAAACTTGAGCGCGCTGGGAGCGGTGAAAGATGGCTGACGGCCGACGGTGCGCTCTCTGGGAGCGCTTCCAGTTTCTAGCAAGCTCCTCCGGAACTTGATACCTCCCATGCCCGTCTTCCGGGGCTCAATCATGCTAGCTGGGCGCCATTTGAAGAAACTGAACTTGTTGTTGGCAGTCTTATTAGGCTTGCTGTTCTTTGAGCCCCGGCGCAGTTCTACGGACGTCTCGTCTCCTGGTATGTCGGCAGCGGGTCGATTCTCTTTCTCCTCACTTGCTGAAGTCGAAACCTTCGAAACTTTCGTGGGACTCACCTCTGCAGTCGCCAATGGCTTTTTCGTGTCATCCTTCTTAACTGTTGCCACTTCAGCCGCTGACGTTTTCGACACTTTGTCGGCGTCCTGGACGTCGCTGCTATCATCTTTCTTGTCTTCCGTCTTATCTTTCGAACAACTTTCTTTGGAAACTACTTTCTCGGAGTCATCTTTTATCGCAACTACACCTTTCTTCCCCTCGCTTGCGTTTCCAGCTGGTTTCGGCACAGTGTCTTCGGTTTTTTTCGCCTCACTGTCCTTCGGCGTTGCGTCCTGCAGCTTGCTGGCAACGCTGTTCTTGTCCTTATTTGTCGGAACGTCCTTGATGTCCGCCCCACCGGGAGGAACGGGCTTTGGAGTGGTGTCCCGTGTGTTCGTAGACTTGTCCTTGGAAGGGGTTGCGTTGGTGCTGCCCTTGATGAGGTCTGTGAAGAGGGGTACCGCGGGATTCGAGGGCGACGGCGTGGACACGATGCAGTTAAAGACCAGCGTGTCGAGGGACGCTCCGACGCACGCCTCGCCGCCGAAGTACTTCACCCAGGACTCGTACAGGTAGCGCCTGGTGACGTCGTCCGGGAACTCGAACTGGAGATCCCTGGCCTGTCGCTTGAGCAGGTCGTCGGTCCAGGTGCGAAGGCCCTGCGGCAGGCGACGCAACACGTCGGCCTGCTGGGACCGCAGTTCCTTGTAAGCGGCAGAGGCCATGACTCCCAACGTTCCGCCGAGGTGGTGTGACTGCGGGGCTGACAAAGTTCAGCTTGAGCGTCGGACACGGGGTGGTAACACCTGCGTCACAGACCAAATCGTAGTGCGTCACTTTATACATTTGAGTTAGTGTAACTGTATTGATTTCCTTGCTCACTACAATAAATGTGCAGAGGATATATATTGGTTAACACCATGCGATCCCTGTGATGCCAGCAACTAGGGCCGCCATGCAAACCATAGACACGGGTGGATAACCGGCATGGCAAGAACTGCCAGTAAAGGGTAGGCCATGTTGGCGGCCTTTAGTGATGTCCAGAGGTGGGCAACCTCTTGAGGTTTCAACCTCATGAGGTCGACCTCAACCTCAAAATGACCTAAACCTCACGTCGTGAGGTGAGGTTGAGGTGAGGTCGGCGACGGCTCGAAATTTTGTGAGTGAGGCCAGCAAATCAGACCTCAGCCTCACGCGTGAGCTTGAGGTTGAGTGAGGTCGCCATGCAGTGAGGTCGAAATTTTGAGGTCGAGACTTTTTGCAGTTGCCACGTCTTACTCCGACGAGTGCTTCTTCCGAAGCGGAGTTTCAGCCCATCACAGGAGTGTTCATGCAATGACGCTTGGTGTTCGGTTTCCCCTGTTTGGACAACCGGATGCCACAGTTCCTTCTTAGCTTCCGGTGCTGCGCCGTAATGTCCGTTCAGTCCGAGCCTACAGGAAGACGCACCCCTCTGGTCTTCCCGGAAGGAAAGTTACTGTCACAGCACGCCACTCTCCCTCCCCCTTGCACCGCTGGCGTAGCACCCGGCTGCCTGCCGGTCGGCTCAAACTCCCGGGAGCGCGCAAAGCACCTAACTCACGTTTACCCGCGGTAGCTTTGTTTGATGCCGCAAACAAATAAGTTCAGTCCGACAAGCATGCAATAAATTCGTCGCAGCGAGGATGGCCACAAGCAAGACTGCTTCGTGCTCATGCTTGTTGCCGGCGCGGACGCCACGGCTCTTGCCTTGCAGTCGATTAAAGGGGCTGCTGTACATTACAAGCTGGCTTAACAGAAACTGGAGCAGTCGGCACAGGCGAGAGAATGTGATTCAGGCGACTCCTAACAAGGACACCTGAAAAAGATTTCGCTGCGGGAGAATTTGGGCGAAAGCCATGGTGCTTTTAACAGAGGGCGGTTCACGCTGCCCACTCTAGGCCAGTTGTTTTGACCCGTGTGATTTTAATAGTTGCCACAGTGTTCTAAGACGTAATCTAGCCGTTTCTTTCAAAATGCCGTGGGTTCACCGAGTCATCGGAGAATTCCCAGGATTTCGAAACTATCACCATCGCCACCTGGAGGGAAGTTGCGGAAACGGGGGAGGGTCTTGACCTCCCAGGAACATCAATATCATCATCCTATTTTCCAGCACAATAACTGTCTTCAGTTGCTGGTTATGTACAATATTTAATCAATATTCTGGCAACGTTTAATTTGGTAGCTGTATATCAGACTTCCCCGGTCTCATAGGGATACACTGTTAACATCATCATCATCGCCATCATCTCGAGAGTCAAAGGCATGCGTCGTTGCATGATCTTTGCAGTATGTCATACATGAGAGCTGGCGCGTTTACCTGCTGGACAATCTGAATGTCATTAATGTGGACCGGATTGTGGGCACTCTTTGTAATGCGTCATGCGCGCATGTGTAGTAATGGGGGATCCATATGGATCTTGAAATGGGGGTGGAAGAGGGTGGATGGGGGCCTGGTATGACGAGAAATTGCATCTTTGTCACGTGAGTAGGTGTGATGTCATATTACAGCGTCGTCACGTGACTAAGTTTGATGGCACATTACATCGCTGTCACGTGACCTGGTATGACGTCGCGCTCACATGATGCCATCATGAATTACACTAATTAGTCTTAGCGTTACCTAGTTATATTAATTTAATTAGCATTAATTAATCGTGTGACGTACATCTTCGTCGCGTGACTCGTCGGCTCGTGACGTCGCATGGCGCCGTTTCTTGCGGACTTTCTTGCGGATATGACCTTGAAAGTGAGCCATCTAATACTTTCGCATTAATAAAAGAAGCCGCTTGCTTCTACGCAGACATAAGTACAACGTGCTTCTCTGTTGGTGTACTGCAGTCGCAGCTTGTTAGGTGTTTTCGAAGGCAACATACAGATGACTGAAAAGAGCATTCTCGCTATGCCGGATGGAGCTATAAAATTGATATATACTGATATGCGTCTGCATAACCGTGGCATTGGAAAGTACATCGACGGCCAGTTTCTTTATATCCGGTAACTATTCTAAAGCCTGAAAAGAGTATCGTGAATACCTCCCCCCTCCCCCTCCTCCCAATTTCTGGTAGATGGTGTAAAAGGGCTGTGTTTGTCAATTGCCGGTTCCTGCGTGAATGAGCTAGAGGCTTCCAATACGAACAGGTATACACGAAGGAGGTTGCCAGATATCGACACATACAAAGTACTCACCGACGTACTGGTGGTAACCGCGAATGGGACAACCCTGCCCGCAGTCCATATACTCTCTTAGGGCTCATCCCAGATTATAAGCTTCTCCTATTGCGTGCACATGAATAGTGTCTGTACACACCTTATTAAATAATACCATCATCATTTTGGTTTCCTGTCTCACAGGATTCTCAGAATTGTTTTTAACTGAAAAACTTCTTAGTCGCTTTTTGTTTTGTTTTTCGTTTGTTTTCTGACGTCGAGCAGCCGACCTCAACTTCACAATTTGAGGTTGAGGTGAGGTTGAGTGAGGTCAGCAGTGGCCTCAGGAAAAATGAGGTGAGGGCGTCTTAGGAGACCTCAACCTCAGCTGATGAGGTTGAGGTTAAGTGAGGTCGATAAAAATTTTTTTGAGGTTGAGGTGAGATTAAGATTTTTGAGGTCAAATGCCCACCTCTGGTGATGCCAATAAACGCAATTTGGCATTTGTGTAACGATTCCCTTCTCACTATCCCATCCTTCCTTCCGCCGCACATATTCTCTGTGAAATGACAAGACCAAGCCTCTGTCCGGCCCCGTTCGTGCCAGTTCAACGGGAAAGCAGCTATCGTCATAGGCTTAATTAACGCCGTCAAATAAAACGCTGGGTTGTATGACGGGTGCTGCGGAACGGCTGAGTCGGCGTGTGAGTATGAGCTCGTTATCGCATCTTTACTGTATATATAGCGAGCACTCGTATCTTTCACACACCTGTCTCTTTCTGTTTCTGCGCGAGAACTTTATTGTTCAGCAGGCCACGATAACCAAATACGCGCCGAGGCGCCGGAGAACCACTCGAAGCTGCGAACGACTCCTTCTGTGGCCTCGACCCACGACTGATGGCTGATTACCTTCGACAGTGCTGTACGGTATTCTCTCGAGAGGCTGTAATATATATACTCCAAAACGAATTCCGCCGCTTCCGTTTCATGGAGGGAAAGAGATATATATATGCTCTTCGTAGACACCGTACTGAGCTGGGCTTGCCTCCCATTTCCATTGACCGCGTGTGCGCAACGCTGTCCAAATTGTCATCGGCAGTTGCAAGAAAGGTAAATTGGATGAACTGCGGACTCCAGCTGCTGCTGCCCAGACAACGCAAAGACGTCCCGAGTATGCCCTCAGGATGTTAAGACGTCCTCAGGCTGTGTATAACTGGTCCTCAAGCAGTCAAACTGGGATCCATTTGTCCCTACCCTGCGCATACTCAGGATGTTTTGAGCATCATGCTTGAGGACGTTTTCAGTACTACTTCAGGATTTGTATCGACTTCTTTTTTTTTCATGGGAATGCCGTATTCAAAGCTAATGTAAGCGAAGGTAACCATAGTAAACAATAGAAACGGGTTTACCATAGGGCCGCAGAGAGTATATCTCTGAAGTTGAATTCTGCTGCCTGAATGGAAACAGATGAGTGGCCCAAAAATCTAAAACGTACCCCATCAGAAGCATGCGATGCACAAGAACAGGTGTAAAAGCAATATTAAGATATCTCCTCAAGGCATAGAAATTTTGGGGTCACAACTCTTTCCTTCATTCGATCACTATTGTACACATACATTGTCTATTAAACCTCCAGCTTTTAATTATTGATAGCCGAGTGCTAGAGATAAAGCTTGCTTATCTCAGTTCGGTTCCGCAGAACTGTCCTCCGATAGGACTATTTTAGGACGTTTGAGGAATTGTCATCCTCGAGCCGTTTAGCAAAGTACAAACTGAGGACATCTTCATGAGGACATTTAGCCATCGATGCACTCAAAAGGTTCTCAGAATGTCCTGTTTGGGATGAGGACGTTATTATCATTTGAGGACGTCCTCAGGACGTTTGGTGTAATCACATCTGCGCGGCTCGAACGGAGCTTCAGCTGAAATGTCCCATGGCCTTTTTTTCTGGGCTATAGTTGGTCCATTCTGACATACAGCGCCAGTGAAGATGCCCGAAGGCCAAACGAAGAAGGGACATGAAAGATGCGCTGTTTGCGTCAGCGCCCGGATTATGGACAGGTCTATTAATTACTTTAGTCTGTCGTTTATGAGAAGATTCGCAATTTTCCGAGCTTCTATGAAGGTACCGGACATGTTACATTGTTTCTCGATCTTTTATTCTCCTATTGTCTGACAGAACTGAACGTAACACTGGAACGTTACATTAATTAATGTCACAAATTAACAAATAACGTTATATGCTGTGTTGAAAACTTTAACATCCATTGTAAACACTATTCTAATGCTGACGTTCCAATTTTGCTATAATGTTAAAAATTAATTAGTAATGTTATATGCTTTATGGATAACATTAACACTCAAAGTAAACATTATTTTAATGCCGATTATTAAATGTTATTAAAATGTTGAAAACAAATAATGTAGTACGTTGTATAGCAAACATTAGTTTAACGTTCCAAATAAACGCTGCTCTATCTTCTAAACGTTACTCTAATGTTTGAATAGTAACTATAAAGCAACATTACAGATATATTTTAAGCGCTAGGTCCCAGAACTTTTCTCACAGTTCAGTAAATATTTTTGTGATTTGTAACTAAATATCTTATATTGCTCCTGCCATAGATTGGATGCGCAGTCCTATTACTCTGTTAAAAAAAGATTTATTACCCATTCGCCTCTATTACTAATGAGACATCCCTCAGTAATGGCTATATAAGCTTGACGCCATGATATTCGTAAAGGAGGGTATGAGTTCAGTGTTGTGCTGTAGTGTGTGGAACTCAATTGTCTTACTTGTTTTTGGTTCTTGCAAAACGTTGATTAATTGAGTACCTCACAACTATTGGGCCTGCATGTTCGAGTGGGGTTGTTTTACTACTTTTGAGAATGTTGTTTGTATGTTGCTTAAATATTTAATTAATGATAAGGAGGTTACTCTAGCCTTCATTTGTTACATTCAAGAAGAGTTAGAAAAAGGAAATTAACGACATTGAATTAACGTTTACCGATGAGAAATTTCAAAATGAAGAATTCTGGAAATTTGAATACTTTAGTTTCTCGCAAGGTAGCGCATAATGCATCAAAGGTAGCACCGAACATTGGTATAGTGCTATAAAAATGTTATATAAGTTGAAGTAATGTTAAATGTTCCATTGTAATCTTACATTAACGTTAAAATTAACATATAACGTTGTGTGATATACAGAAAACGCTATTTTAACGCTCTAAACAAACATAGTTTTTAATATGATCTTCGAAACGTTATAACGTTGGAGTCACAACTACAAGACAACATTACAAAATATATTTCGAGCACTGATTTCCAGAACTTTTCCCACTGTTTTTACAGTAAAGATGTTTTTGAAATAGCAGTACTTCGCAACCACATCTCCTATACATTGCATGCCCAGCCCCATTATTTTGCCAGAAAACTGGTTACTACCCATTCGCCACTATTACTCGTGGGAGATCCCTCAGTAATGGGCATATAAGCTTGACTCCACGATATCCGTTTGAAGGTGAGTGAATACGAGTTGAGTTGTATGTTGTGCTGTGCAGTGGAACTGAAGTGTCGCCCCCATTGCTGGTTCTTGCAAAGCGCTGTAAGTTGTGTGCCAGCACAACCGGCGGGCCTGCATGCTTGTGCCGGGCTTCTTCACCATTTTCGAGAATGTTACATTTATGCTGTTTACATATATATGTTTCATCAATGTTTGGGGAAGGTTACTATAATAATTATATGTAACATTACAACAACGTTAGAAAAAAGGACATTAAGCACACTGAAATAATTAACATTTGACCATAACAAAAATGTAACATTATCGTAACGTTTCAGTGCTACCTGGGTCGTTCAGCCTTTCCGTAGTGAAAAACCGCACGCTGGACGTAAAGACCAAACATGAAAATTGACCAGCCTTATTTCACATTACGCGTGATTGCACCAGTCGGGAAGAACGGTACGCACAGCTGTCGCCTGTCTAGCGGCATGCGGCTATGCCCTCCGCGGTTGTCAATCAAGTGAAAAACAAAATGCGACGGAAAAAAGTCACAGCCCCTCAGAGACAGAGCGGAATCAAATTTTCTTCTCCAAACTTCAGCACGCTCAAACGTACAGTCATGGACAAAAATTTGCTGGACGCGAATTCCCCCCCCCCCCCCCCCCCCTTAAAAAATGCTTGGTCAGGCAAAGCATTCCAACGGAACGCATAGGACCGCGAAGAGACACGCGCGCTCATTTCGCTAGAGCAAATACGAACAGACTGGATAGCGAGACAGAGCAGAAATATTTTCCCGCGAATTCGCATCCCGCAAACTTTTGTCCATAACTGTACATTTTTACCCTGGGTAAACGCAAACAGCGTTCCTTACCGTTAGCCAGATAAAACAATGACTGCAGTTGCTGCGGTGATGGCAGGCCACATATAGCAAGATAACGAGATTCTTTTCTCGCGCGTCTCACCAGTCCGTTGATAACAAAGAGAGCGTCTTCAGCTGCCATTGTCTAGATGTCGCCACTCTTTCATTATAGTCAGGCGTCCGTGACGCGTCGCAGGTCCGATAGAACGACTGGCACGGCGCAACGTCAACCGCTAGCCGCAGCTTCCAGCTGCCGAAGGGCTGCCGGTGCCGTGGCAAACGCCCATCTACGAGCAGACGACGAAAAGATGGGCGTGCGCTGACCTAGTTCACTCTTTAGTGAGCCCATCGACAGTTACACCTACCAAAACTTTAGGCAACAAACGTTTGTGTCGCCATCTGTCGACCAAAGAAATAACGAATTTTGGCAACAGCGTTTATTTTCGCGCGAAAAGTGTTTTGATGATTCGTCAATAGAGTACGCAGCAAAATCTTTCAGTTGGGCATGTCATTGAAAATGTCGCATGTTCTCGATAGGAAACTGCTCTCCGTCGTCCCATTACGCAGTGTGGTGAGTATTCATAGGATTCATAGCACATGTAGCACAGGTGGCAGCGGAAAGGGGCCCGCCCACGCGGTGACATCATCCGAAAAGGAGGACAACATTGGTTCGCGTCGGATGTGAGCAGACGATTTTCCGTACAAGGCAAAACGGTTGGGGGCGAGCAAAAATTGCGGCACACCGCAGAACTTGGCAGACGCGACAGCTCGCAGAAGCCGAGATTTGTCGCGTACAAGAAACACAAAACAAACGCGCCTGGCTAGGCGTAGGTTATTAAATGGCGAATACAACACGAAAGTTAGGCTTTCAGTGGTGTAACAGGAGCAAGTTTAACTCGCAAGCTTAATCTTATGGCATGTTTTACATGAAGATACCGAAATCATTCGATGTTCTCGCTCACGTTAATTGCTTCGTGCTTGTTGTCCATGGCGCAGGATTGCAAGAGCGTTCTTTCTCGTTTCTTGGTCACTGGCGACGATCAAGTACATGATGGAGAACACTGTGGCACTGTTTTTGTACACGAACACTACTGAAAAAGCAAAAAAGTTGGCGCCGTCAGCGGAGTATCGAAAGCTGCGCACTGTCGAGCAAGTGGGAGCGGCGCGGCGGCGACGGCGGCTGCGTTCCTGATAAACGCACAAAACGAAAATACTTCAATGAAGATGGCGCTGCGTACTTCAGGTCAAAGGGAATGTTTGCAGCCATTTTTAGAAAGACTCTGGTGACCATACTGCGCTACATTACCGCAGATACATCGTCATTATTTACGATACAAGAGATAGCCTTGGGGAGACATGCTTGTATGTCAGTTGCCGTGCGTAAAAACGCATGAAGGTCAGATGACTTCATTCGTTGGCTCACATTTCGTGCACAGGTATCAAGGTCTAACTGCTTACTTCCCAAAATTGTCACGCGTATTATATGCGAATCATACTGGACGTAATTTAAACGCGTTGTGCACGGATCTATGGTTCTCGTAATTTTTACAAAATCTTCGTGCTTGATGCGCATGTTTTGCTTTCGTTTTCGTTGAAACGGCGGCAGGCGGCGCCGTCGTCTGAATACGAAACTGATCGAACGCGATGAACGAGACAACTGTTTCGCTGCACCGCTAATGGACGCCGTTCGTTTAATGCGATAAGCACCTGTGTTGTGTTCTTGCGACGACCATCCCGGAACGCGAGAGACACAAGCCACGGATTTCGCGAAAATGTCGGCGCTTTTGGCCCAGCTGGGGGGGAACCCCTTCAACACGCCCGTGGGCCAAAAGATCGGTAAGCCTCGTTCGACTTCTTTTTTTTCATACTTCTCCGCCGAACGCAAATCAGCTGGGCTCGCGAAAGTGTTCCGTACGGTTCCCATTTCCTCGCAAACAAGTGCCTACAGGGAAGTGCAGTGGAGCTCGGGTTGCGCGGGATCGCGTTCTCTCAGGCGAAAATCGGAGTTAAGACCGTGTTGGTCGTGCTTGCAGTGTTTAACGTAATATCGTGGGCTCAGCCGCCCATCGAGTTGCGTTGGAGAGAGCTCCTCCGCTCATTTGGCTTCGCTCGTGTTTCTTTCGTTTTTTCGCGCGTCTCGACAGGAAATGATGAGCTCCTTCGCTGCATTCGGAATGAGTCGGTCGCTCACCCGTCCGAGACCGCGGGTACGGCGTCGCGCGACCCACTGACTTCACCGCTTCCACCTTCTCGTTCTAGTACGGGGATGTCGTCGCGACGCGCGTTATCGGCGACTTGTTGACGTTCATCGCCTCTTGTCACAGCTCGAGCATTCTTTTTAGCGTCGAGCGCCCGACAACACGGCCAGGCTGGCCGATTGTTTTCGCTTAACGGGAAGTGCTGCAGCCGACTCGGCCTAAACAACAGCGCAGGTGCTGCGCCACTACGTGAGAGCCAAGCCGACGATAACGTCACCTCGCGAGCTGAAAGCCAGGACGAGGGCTGTTTCGTTCCTGTACCGGCGCGCTTTTGTTTGACCTGTACGCAGGAGAGGCCCGTCTGACGTGTCTATATTTAGAGTATATGTGCCTCCGTTCTTTTGCCCGAACTACGCGCATCACTGCAGCACTTTGACAGGGCGGTCACTTACCGGTGCGAGAGCTACGCTCTCGACGTCGGCAGGCATTGGACGTCCGCGCAGTGACTTCCTTGAAAGCCGTCGGCTGCGGAGGTTTCGCGTTCGGGCGTTTTGGGCGGCGCGGTGCGTTGCCCGCGCTAGCATGAGCGGCGTCGCATGTGACTCATCTCGCAGCAGTTTGGCCGCAGTGTAGGCGGGCTTTGGCAATCGTCACTTGCGCGCTTAATAACCTGGGGTGTGGCTCCGGTAGTTTGGCGTAATCAGAGGGACGCGCCAATGAGGCGAGATAGCCATCGGGACGGGTAAAACTCGGCCAGGAACCGTGACTTCGCGAAAACGTATCATGTTTTAAGCGGTGCAAGTCTAAACATGAGAGTTGCTGCTATTAAACATTGAAAGAGTGACCATGATATGGTGTCAATTTATTTCTTCCCCATGCAAGAAAAACATTGAATTGGTTTGCTTGTTGACGTTTAGGTGCTGGAGAGATTGCACGCTTTGTCAAAGCGCATATGTGTTTGTCAATCAAAAGATACATCTGTGTATGTTGTGGCGTGCACTGTTGTCGAGGTAGTTGCTTACATGGCAGGCTTTGGTATTGTGTGTGCATTGGCACCGTGCGTTTTATACACTAATACCACGCAATGTTCAAAATTCGAGTTCAGGCATAAAATGAAAGCTGCAGGTTTTATGACAGCCTGGCTTTCTTTCCTAGCGTAATTGATTAGCACGAATTGACATTATCAAGGTGATTAGTGACGGGCCACATTGATGCAGCATTGGTACAACATTGAGTTGAATTTATCTGCTTTTTGTCATGTAATCCTTCACGGCAACATTGCTTGTTGCAGATATTGGTGTTGAAGTTGTGATTTTTTTCTTGTGACTGCCATGCTTCTTTTATATGGTCGATGCCACACATATCGAATGAAGCTCTCTTAGCCCGGATTTCTGACAAATTTGGTTCAGCTGAATATTATCACCACAGCTTGTTCATGTGCAAATACCAGAAGTTGCCAGTTGTTTAAAAAGAACAAAAAAGGTCTACATTTAAAGTGTTCTAAGCTATGCAAACATTGGGAGCACATCTCTGCCACTTACTTGTCGCATTCATTACTGTCTATGATGACATTTCTCTTTTCGGCATCCCAGGTCTATTAAATTCCTTGTGCGTTCTCTCTGTGTAGGCCGGGAAACATGTGGGCTTATGCCACTGCACAGGCATACACTTTTTAAATGAATTGTACCTACTCCTCACTTTAAACACCTGTCCCTCTCAGGGAAACTGAGCTGGAAATAAGTGTGTTCCATTTCAGAACACTCGTAATAGGCCGATGTGAGGCAGCATCCGGTATCTTTCAAACCTTCAAACCACAGTTGCAGATGGCACAAGTGGCCATGAGTCACCGCTCATTGTTAGCGACTGCAGCAGATAAAGCATTATGCCCTGAGCTCCAATCTTCTGATGTGGCTGTTAAGCTTTTCAGCGTAAAAGGGACAGAAAAGCCAAACTGCGGAGTAAGTTGTGTGAAAAAAAAAACAGCTGATTTTTTTATTCTTCTTAAGAAAAACATCCAGGTACTCTTGATTTTCCGAAGCTTCCTAGCCCACAGTGTTGCTTTGATGCAGAAACTACCTTGAAACCAATGCTAAATCTAAATTTTATTTTCCAGTTTTTGTTGTTTGCATCCTTTTACACTTTGACACAAGAGTAAAGGCTGCATTTCATTTTAGTTGAGGTGTAAAGTGGCTACAGGGGAGAAACATCTCATAAGCGGGACATGTCACTATATATTTAGGGTCCTTTGTTTTCAAGTTTAATTTTTTCTGGAATTCGAGACATAGAAATCGGGCAATATTTTTAAGCTCAAATTTGGGGGAAAATCGGTGTATTCTGATAAAAAATTCATTTTTGAGGATTTTTCTGGTAATTTTTCGCAGCACAAGTCATTTTACTAAAATGGTTTGTTTTTCTGCTAGACACAAAATGCCGTACTTTTGCTCATTATTTCATAAATGACATGGAAATTGCAGTTCCACTAAAAAGTATTTGCCCATTACGTTACCAATCTCAGCTGAGCACTCCCAAGTCTAAGCAAGACTGGCCTGCATTTGTTTGTACACTGCCAAAACGTTTAGCGTCGCAGCGGCAGTTTTAAACATGGAAGATCCTGCGGTCAGGCTGTTGTTAGCATGGGTAGCGCTCTATGCTCTGACTCTGATAAGACATCTTATCTGTAGGCATGTTATGGCCTCTCACTTCTGTATCACCCGTTTCAAACTTATCCTCGAATTCATCCGTCTTATGAAAACGAGCGTTAAGGAGGTTTAAGATCCCCAGTTTACCGAAGACACCTCTCTGGCGTAAGCACCAGATATCTGCAAATTTTATTGCGAATGTCTTTTCTTGCGGATTCTTGCGGTGTCTTCAGCTTTATGAACTGGGAAACCAAGGTGTCCAGAAGGTGCATTTTTAGAGAGAGATTAGGTTTAACCCGATTTTTCTAGAAATATGGCGGAGTGCAAGAATCAGTTAAAATTGGGTTTTACCCAAAAAAGCAGGGCCTTATGTATATTGTCTGGTAAAATACTGCAGACATAAATGATCCATTCTTCTTGTTTAGACCTGTATCCTTTTGCCACTCAGTTTACCAGATTTGCACTAACTAGCCCAAACAAGTTTTGCTATGTCCATGTGACCCTTCACACTAATTGTGTTAAGCGAAAAACTTTTCATACTTGCATTGTAGTGATGCTTCATCACTATTGGTGATATTGATGTGAAGGTTCAGCTCTTAAATGTGCATGATAGTAGCTTCAAGTTCACTTGTATGGCTGATCAATGGTTCATCATCAGGTTGATGATGATTTTAGTGGTGGTAATGATGATATATGATGATCATGTTCACATGTGACCGTTCATTGCAGAGCAAGCTACAGATGCTTCACTGGCCTCTGAGAACTGGGCACTGAACATGGAGATTTGCGACATTGTCAACGACACTGACGAAGGGTAATGCCACTCGGCCATCCGCTGGCTTGCATTTGGCATTGACTGGGTTGCTACCACATACAGCCTGTAATTTTCTGGGATTTGTACCCTTGGCTTTTCCTCAGTTTCGCTGCCAACTTCTGTCCCGTAATTATTTCATTTATCAAGCACGCAAAATAAAGTGCACTTACGAAGACTGTCACTCGCTAAAAGTGAACTCTAGTGCACCTGAACCGCATAAGAGAAGTGCACGCGCCGAAGTGCGTTCGCAGAACCCACTTTGAGGGCTGAGTACTGTCGGCTGCAAAAGTTTGCAGTATCTGCGATGCGTGGCAGAGCAAAGCAAAACTGCATTGCTGCGCCATCTGCCATCACTGAGCATGGCGTTGAGGCTCACTCAGTACTGCCTCAACACCGCACTTTGTTACGGCAGATGGTGCAGCAGTGCAGTTTTGCTTTGCTCCACCATGCATCGCAGATCCCGCAAACTTTTGCAGCCAACAGTACATAGCCTCAGTGATGTTTTGGGCATAAAAAGGAATGTATAACAAAATGCGCCTGTGAGTTCATTTTACCTGCTACATTTTTTTGTCATTTGTGCAATGGTTTTTTGATAGTGACCAGCAAAACATGTCACTAAAACATCCTGTAGTCCACTGTGTTATTTGTTGTCCGGATTCTTGATGTGCTAGGAACTTGTCTTGACTTGCTACACTATTACCACAAGGCAAAATTAATGCGATCGTAGCAAAAAATTAAGTTATGTTCATTTTTATGCTCTCTACTGCTCTAAACGAACATAATCCTGAAGGTTACGCTTGCAGATTGCCATTTCAAAAAATTTTGTCTTTAGGCAGCTGCCATTTTCGTATCTGCACTCACACTCTGCTTTTGCATTTAGCAGTGCATAGCGTAAAGTGCACTCGAGGGGCCGAAGCTCACTTCCCTTAAGTGCACTTGATTTTGAGCACTTAACAGGGGTATTTGTTCAGTACTGCGTCGGTAGAGGAATCTTGCTGAGGCATAGTTAATCTTACTTCTTTTGTTGAAGTACCACGAATTCCAATATTAAGCATTGTGTTAGAGTGTGTTTTGTATTTGTGCTAGTCAACAAATAATATAAAACAAAAGAAATTTTAAAAAAATCGAAGTCAGAAGAAACAAATATGCACAAAATAAAGGGATTAATTACATGTGCAGGACTAACGGAACAACCTCTGGCTTAAACAGCATCGCTGTTAATAGTGTCCTGCATGCGCGTTTGTTTTGCATTAAGGTGTTAATTTAGTGCCCAGAATGCAGCCTGGCAGAAAAACGTTTCGTGTGACGATCACTGCATTCGAGATGACACCAAATCTGAAATAGTCTGAATGAGGCTTTTCTCTGTTTTTGCCCTTGCCACAGACCAAAAGATGCGATACGTGCGATACGCAAGAGGCTTCTGCAGAATGCGGGCAAGAATTACACCGTGGTCATGTACACCCTTACCGTGAGTACCCTTAGGCACCTGCCTTGACCCTTTACTCGAAAACCAACATCACCGTGATGCCTTTCTATCCTCAGTGGCACACCTTAGCAGGAACTAAGGTGCTTAGCTGTTTGAAGGTGAAATTGAAGCCGGCTTGCTTTGTGTTGGCTTCTTCTGATAGTTTCGAAATGCGGAAACAGTGATGTATGCTTCTGGTTTAATGCTTCTTGAATAAAGAAGCTAACAGGTTGTCAAGGTCAGCTGGTCAGTTGACAACATCCCACTGTGGTTTTTTTTATTGTGAGCAGTGTTCCTTCACCATATATTCTAAACCAACATTTATCCATTTTTATTCTTAAGAACGCTTGAGCCATGGTCTTCCCAGCAATTTTCGCAATCTGTGTTCCCTAGTTCGCAGTTGCTGCACAATTTCTTGTGCTGCGTTGGTGCAGATTGAATAATTCTCAAGCGCAGCAGATTCAAGCACCTCCTTTTTGCTAAATGAACGGCCAGTGTAACCAACCCCTTTTAGCGATGAAGGCTTTAGACAGTGGTAAGTAACGAACAATTCCAGTAATAATTTTTCATTCTGTATTTAAATTCTGCTTCTAGTAGTGCTACTGGTCCTACTATCAGTCTGAAAAAATGCTGGCTAAAAGGATATGTTATGGGTAAACTCAGTCGAATCGAAAGCTGGACTCATTGGTCTGTGTTGAAAGATTGAGAGAAACTGCATGAAAAGAACGAAATGCTTTAGAAGCGATAACAAAGAAATGCTTTTTTCACCTCTTCTCGCATGTGTCATCTGTCTTATGCTGTTCCTTCTTAGTTAACACTCTGATATTGGCTCTGTGGGGTTTGGCACCTACTTCGCTTATCAAGCCTTTATCAAGATTGTTTTAAAATGTTCTACAGGGCGTTTTTCTTGTGAGCTTTGAACATATTGCGCAACAAAATCATTGGCCCATACCAATTTTCAGGCAGTACATTCAGCTACTTTATTAAGCCAATGTCAAAGGCACTGCCATGCCAGTTAACCTTGCAGCCTGGTCCAGATAGCAGTGCAGAAATAGCTGCAAGTTGTCCCAGCATGTTGAGCTAAGATATGGAGCTGTGAGGGGTTACAGTTTGCATTGTTTCATTCATCTGTCTTCTTTGTGATGTGTGCTCATGCTGAAACCATGAATCATTGTTCTACTGCTGTTTGGAGCCTGCTTATCTACTTGCTTCTTATCTGATTGCGTGAATGGCAAAATGTCCCCCTTTTACTTAGGGTTGCAGTATGTGTTCGGAGTGTGTTATTGCTCTTTAAACGCTCTTCTCATTATACAAAAATTGATCTTCTAACTGTTTACCGACATGCAAAATTGCGGTGTCAGGTGGCAGTGCAATGGGTCTAAATACAGTGAAATGCAAACAGGCCCCTCATGTTTGGGTCATGGCATCAGTGTGTGGTGAGCTGCTGAATACGCATTAGAAACGATGCTGTATGTCAAAAACATATCACCAGGTGCTCGTATGCTTGAGTGTAATATTTTGCCAGAGGGTATGTATCAGTTCAGATCTTTTTTTTTTTTTTTCAATTTTATCAGTACTAGGGCCTTTTGTTTTTTCCACAGTGACAGCTGTTATGTGCCCGTGTCTGGGTTTCGCGTTGGTGTTGTAGTAATAATAGTCGTAGTAGTCAGCGTAACCAGTGGGTGGTCGTCATGTGAGCCATTCCTCGGAGGGTGATTACCGTGGAAGGAGGAGCGTATGACGAGAACGGGGGAATGCGTGATCCGAGAGTGGTTATCACTGGGACTATTCAGAGGGTGGTTGTCATATAAAAGGAGGAGGGCATCGCGAGAGTGGAGGAAACTTCAACCAGAGGATCTTTACCTTTGAAGGAGGAAAGGACGGTTTGGCAAGAGCATAAGAAGGCAGAACCAGATGATGGTTGCCACGGGAACCACCCTGGTAGGAAGAGGAGGATGGTTACTGTGGAAAGAGGAGGGTATGGCGAGGGCTAGGAATGTGCATCTGGAGGGTGGCTGCCACAGGAACCATCCTAAGAGTGTGTGTGTATTGCTGTTCTGTGTGTTAAATACTTCTGTGACCATGTTAGCCTTTCCGGGATGTGCGTACTCTAAATGGGAGAATATTTTCGTAGCGCTTTTACTCAGTGTTTCGAAATTTACTGCTGCTTTGGGGCTGCATCTTTGAGCTTTAAGTGGCTTGTAATATACCAGGGAGACATCGAGCCAGCATTTGTATTTTGGAAGCTTGCTGCAAACAGACACTGTTTGATGTAATCGCCAAGTGAAGCGACATCTTTGACCGTGTGGGTTGGGGGAGGTTTATTTATTTCATACTGCAGATCATGTTACATATCCAAGCAGAACAGCAGAAGCATAATCAAAGTATCACAGAATCTCAGTTTCAGCAGCTAGCAGGTTGCAACCAGAGCATAAAAGCTGTTTGTCTTCAAAACGCAGTGTATAATTTGTGATTTGTTACTTGTACATCACAATGTGCATGAAACATTATTTAATTGTTTTTTTAGTCATTCATTCATTCATTCATTCATTCATTCATTCATTCATTCATTCATTCATTCATTCATTCGGCAACTATGATGGACTTGGGCTGAGAAGAATATTGAACAGTAGGGAAGGATCAAGACGAGTCTAGGTTTGCCTAAGCCTCAAAAGGAGGGGTCAGAACTGGTATCAGATACACACACCCACACTGGATGCAAAAGTTCTTCACTCTGCACTTTTAAGTACGAGAATTTACAAAGGTTTGCCAATACCAGTCAAATTTAAATAAGTGTTAAAGAATAAGTTGTTTCGTAATGTGCATTCTTTATGTTGCTAATGCCTGCCCACCTAAGCAGCCCTTAACAGCCTAGTTACTACTGAGGAAGGCAGTAATAACTGAATGATTACAGTTAGCTAGGAGCTAAACACTTCCGAATCAAGCTTGGACATTGTGAACCACATGTTTCCTGCCTCTGTGCTGTGAGCACACTGTTCCCCCCTCGTATGTGTGTTCCCCGTTGCCGCAGCTGGTGTCGGCTTTTACGATCTCTGCATTCAGATGCTGTGTGACCCTCCATGTTGCTGATTGGCATTAATGACTGCGCTATAGACATCGAGGCTCCCTTTCGGTATGCATTTCCTGTGCTCATAATTTATTGCCCTGTGCTTATTTGTTTGCTTTGCCCTTCTGACTCCGCGCTTCCTTTCATTAGGTGTGCGCTGAATGCCTATTCATGAGGCATGGGAGTTCCATTGGCACTGGGTTGCCACATTTACTTCCAGCCAGTTGCGTTGGGTCCTGTTGAATGGGACATGTGTATGGCACTGCATATAAACTTGCAGTGCATCACTGGTGCCTGAATAAGAGCAAGGAATTGGAATTCATAGTCTTGATTTTCAGATTCCCTTCCCCCTTACTTTTTTTTTTCAGATTTATTTTTCTTTGGACTTCTTCCTTTTCATTTTGCTTTACATTTCCTCCAGATTCTTTTCTCCTTTTTTTCAATTCTGTATTTTAAGGAAGTATAATATGCTTCAGAGCTACGCTGCTTGCTATGAGAGACAGTGCGGTGCAGGGCTGTGGGACCACGCTGTTGTAGCAGCTGACACTTCCTCCTCTCCCCTTGGTGTGCCTCTTCCTCGCAGGTGCTGGAGACATGTGTGAAGAACTGTGGCCGGCGGTTCCACCTGCTCGTGTCCCAGAAGGACTTCATCCAGGACCTGGTCAAGATGATTGGGCCCAAGAACGACCCGCCCACGGCCGTCCAGGAGAAGGTGCTCAGCCTCATTCAGGTGCCCTTTCCTTTCCTGTCTCTCTCTCTGCCGTTGAAGTGCTACCAATGGCACAAAACCACAACTTTCGGTTGCTCCTCGCGGCTTACCTCACAGCTTTCTAAGCGCAGATTTTAACTCCGAATCCTTTCCTCATCTGGTCTGAAGGTAACACACACTCAGGGAGAGATCGTTAATAATTTTCATGTGGTTAATTTTGAACATAAAAATGCTGGAAGAAATGAAAGCAAGCTGAAGAAAGAAGGTTTGAACCGCCCTCTTCCCGTATCCTGAAATGTAGAGATTATCCATTCTTGCCATAACAGCTGTTAAAACTCCTTGGGTTTAATAGCTTTATGCACCATCCTAATAATCTGCCTTTTCTTTGCCACTGGATGGCACTGCTTAAGTTGTGCGGAGAGTGAGGGTGCAAAACTCAATCCAGTCTACTTGTGGTTCTGTGCCATTGACAGAGCAGAATCAGAAACTTGTTGTTTTGTCTTTAATCTTAGAATCCTGATGAGATGGACATTCTTTCCATCTGGAATGTGCATTGAAGGGGCTCTGAAACACTTATGTGAATCGTTCTGACTGCGGTGACTCCATGGAACATCAGTGGTTGTGCACTTCAAGTGAAGAAGGTGAATTAATATTGTCTCAGGCTTAAGGTACCTCATGGTCTAACTTGAAAAGGAAGACCACTTGGAGCAGCTTTCACTTGGAAGGTTTAATACTGATAAAGCAGGCCATTGTGTTGTGTGTTAAATAAAATAGCTGCAGCCAAAGGTGCGGCCTGGAGAGTTATCCTGGCCTTTTCAGAGTTAAACATTGTCAGCCTCACATGAGACAGCGTGCAATAAAGCTCTAAGCCGGGCTTTCCTTTCACATCATTGGATTGGCTTGCTCGTTTTCTTCTCCACATAGAAAGGAAGGGTGTTAAAGATAGTTTTCTAAGCTGTGTTTGTTTGCAAGGCTGCCATTGCTTAGCGGATAAATCTCCCTCTGAAAGAGTATGCATACACGTGCATCTTGCCAGCCAGCACGGCTAGCCATGTAATTCAGAGGAGGCAGCAGCTGGCTGTTGCTGTCGCGCACTGTGAACCTGAGTGAGTGCTGGAGGTGACTCCATCTTGACGTGTTTTGAAGGCTGCCTAAATTTGGGTGACTTGCGGCAAAGCATTCTGACAAGGCAGTTTGGTCACCAGGGGTTATTGTCTTCTTTTTTCAGAGCTGGGCGGATGCGTTCCGCACCCACCCAGACATGCAGGGTGTTGTCCAGGTGTACACGGACCTCAAGAACAAGGGTGTCGAGTTCCCCATGACTGACCTGGACAGCATGGCACCCATCTACACACCACAGAGGGTGAGCCTTGTGGTGCTAACGTTGGCTGCAGCCGCTCCCGGCAGATGACCGTTTGTTGTGCGGCGGGGAGTGCACGTGTGGTTAGTTGTGGTTTGGTAAATAACCATTTTACGCGATGACGTATATGGCTCGTTCGGTCGAAAAGCCACTAGGCATAGTCCGCACAGCGTGCCGGAAATAATTGGGCATCGCGTAAAAGAAATTGTATCATTGTAATTTGTTTTTCTAGTGATTGATGATTGATTGGTGTGTAATAGGTGATGATGAGTTAATTAGAGCATTGTAATTACTTAATTAACAAAATGGGGAAAAAATGGAAAAGGGCAGGTTCAGAGGTGTCAGAATGCTCAGAATGAGAACCCAATGCTTTATGGTGCTAACTAATACAATTTAGAGTGTGTAATTGATGAAATGATTAATTGAAACAATTGAAGAAAAAAATGAAAAGCGTTCAAATGTGGCAAACTGCTCAGAACTGAAAACCTAACCCACTACACTATTGCATCATACCCTTAAAGGACGTAAGTGTCCTTTCCAATTTTTTTCTTGTTAGTTGGAACTTATTGCCCTCTGCTTTTAGATGTGTGTTTATATATTGAGGGTAAAATAAATAAGCAAATAGTCTGTTTGCAGCTTGCTCTGGGCATTCATTACAAAGGCATGTACACCTAATGTGTGTTCCTCCTAAGTGTGGTGCTGATGCCAGACTGTGTGGCGGCATTTAGATAATGGCAGAAGGCTAGAATTATGCGTGGCGGGACTGCAGTGCACAATAGAGAGCACCAAGTGGTTGCAGTTAAGCTGGAGCTTCGATTATAGTGATCTTAATGTTTCATGTTATAGCTCTGGATTAAAAGCATTTCATACTCTGGTTGAATCTCTTTTTGTTTTCCTAAAAGTAGAGACTGCCCACTGGTTTGATGGTAATAACAAAAGGCTGTCAAATTTTGTGGTACGTCAAGGGCAAATGGGAGGTAGGACAGGACAACTACGGTGTAGCACATATTAGTGGTGTATCAAGTGTCACAAAAGAAACAAAGAATAAGAGAAAATACAACATTCAGCAGGTTTTTTTTCAAACTATAGCTGAACTATGTAGGGTGCTGCAGTTTTGCAGCAGTCTGTTTTTTGCATATGTCACGTGCACAATCCTGTGGAATATAATAATTGGTGAAAGAATGCGCCACATTTTTGATGCTGCCCAAAGCGAGGTGGTCGTCCAGTGGAATGAACAAGCTCGCCTTAACTTTGCAAACTTGCATTTAATCAGGTTTCCCACATTCACTTCGAGATTTAAATGACAAGTTTCACTACCTGGAATCATAATCATGGCATGTTTCAGAGTGCAAATCGTAGATGGTCCACCTCGGAGTGAATTGGCTGTATTTGCCTGCTGGTAGAAGTTATCCTTGGATGTGCCCTCCTCCTCGCAGAGCATTCCACTAACAGCACCGCCACCCTCCACCCTGCCGCGCGTGAACCCGTACGTGGCGCACGGTGGCCGCCCGATCGCGCAAAGCGAGGTGGAGTCTGGGGCCCTGCCCCCGAGTCCTGTGGGGCTGACACCTGAGCAGCTGAGCAAGCTGCGCCGGGAGCTGGACATTGTGCAACGCAACATGACCGTCTTTGGCGAGATGCTCACCGAGCTGGTGCCCGGACAAGAGCAGCACAGCGAGTGGGAGCTGCTGCAGGTGGGCGCACGGTGCTCTCTTCACTATTGCCCACTCTCTCTCTGAGCTGTGTGCTGAATGCAGCGCATTCACGAGGCCAACCTTGTTGCTTTTCTGATGTCATGTGTAGCCTCACTGGAATACTGTGTTGTTCAGGTGGGCCTTGAAGAAGAATTCTTAGATGATAAAAAAAAGTAAATAATCTCAGCTTTTCTAGTGTCCTGTGTTGCCGATTATATTACACCATCGGTAGTTAGGCCCGTAAGAAGATGAGGATAATGTAGCCCCCATTAATAATGGCAGCTCTCATAACAAAATGAAGTGTGCGCAGAGGGTAGGCTCAGTAGAATACATGAGTTGCTATGGGAGCTTCATTCAAATTCACTTACTATGTGCCCTTATATGGGCTCAGAATACACTGTTTTGAACAGCAATGCCTGTCTTACAGGTGTCCTTGCAGGTTCAGCTACTGGCAGCTGTATGAATGCTGGGCGTTTATAGAATGCCTGTGAGGTATCTCAAAGAGGCTGCCATTTTACTGACGGAAACTTCCACAAGCTCTTTCGCGTCTGTATGCAGGTTTTGTACTGCATGCAGCGTAAGAATTACCAAATACCCCTTTGGTGCTGTCCTTAATTAAAAAGCTACAGCTTAAAAGCTCGATGAATTCCTTTTTCCTTTCCCGGGTTTGAATGCTGTTGGGTAAATGGAACACAAATATCCTGATATGAGGACTGCACAAAGGCGAGATTCTAATTGGTAGAGGTGTAAAGGTGGCGCGATTAGTCCTCGCTTTCAAGATGTCAAATTCCAGTGAACCAAAATCTGCCTCTCTATCCATTCTCATTTCTCATGCATCATTCATGTGCTGTGTCCTTTGGCCGTGATGATATGTACCACAAGCATTGATCAGTAGAGTGTCAGCTTACAGGACTACATGTCACCTTTGTGCAATTTCGACACCGCAAAGTTGGACTGTTTAAGCTTGAATGCCTGGTAGTTTGCCTCTTGCATAGGCCTGTCTTGACCGACCTGTGCTCCCCTCTTGCAGGAGCTGCAGAAGACCTGTCACGCCATGCAGACAAGGGTGGTGGAGCTCATCAACAAGGTGGCCAACGAGGAGGTCACAGGTGAACAACCTTTTATGTGGGAAGCGTCTCTGTCACTACTAGAAAGTAGTAATGCGGCTGACGTAACAGAAGTAATAAGGATCAAGTGATCAGAAGGCAGTCCAGAATGCAGATGGCAGCCAAACCATCAGACCGTTGAGTTAGGATTGCAACCGGAATTGCAAAGGGTAAGCAGTCACCTGAGAGTATGGTCAGAAGGCTGGGAAATCGAGCACCATGTAAGAGTCCTGGCAATTGTCGCTTTTTGACCGTAACGGTTGTTCAACCTCGCAATATTCTCAAATGTCAATTTGTGAGTCATAGAGGTTTTACAACGGTCATAAAGCGAACGTCAGCAGGGCAGCCGCATGTCGCCCGATTTTCCAGCCTTCTGACCCAGAGTCGCAAACCACTAAACCAATGAGTGTGCTTTTTGGCGATATCCCGTTCCAATAAATCTGGCAGTCGACTTCATGCACAGTTTCAGTCTTCTTTTGGTATGTTTTGGCTACCGCAGAAGGACGAGATACTAAATCACTACATTGTGGCACACCCGCCTGGGCTTAACTTGACCGCTGCAACCTGTCGCACGGACCGTGCCGCAAAGGGCCCAGAGGGCAAAGGAAAACCGAGACAAGGACGCACTGTGCATGATCGTGGTTTCAGACTCAAAGAGACAGTGACGTTACAACGCAGTGATCTGCTGAATCACGGCACTGGTTGCATTATCCTTTGCTCAACAACGAAAAGTACCGCAGCAAGTTACTGAAGCCAGCCATTGAGATAGTAATCACTAGTAAAAGTCGAGCACAAATCTCTTGCCACTGCATGCCGCCGCTAACACAGAGAGAACTCCCAGTTCCTCTGTCCTCTCTTGCCTAGCGCACCGTTTTTACCCTCTCCACCTCTCCTTCGAAAAGATGGCGGTGTGTTGCTCGATTGGCTGCATGTCTAGGTTGGCCACCTTACCTGGGCCGCAGAGGTGCTTAGTTTTAATATGGGTGGTGGAACTAATTCATGTTTGAATTGACGGGGTACGGTTTATGCAGACTCCAATGGAGCGTAGAGAAACCCAGTCGCTCAGTCCAAGTTGTTCAGGAATTTGACTTAAAGGGACACTGAGGAGAACTCTATCAATTTTTTTTGTTAGCAAAATCTGATAGTTCGGCATTTCATGGTTTTGTTGCCGCTTGTCTGGGTGTGAAAGATGCATTTATTTCAAAGAAATTTGGATTCGAAGTTGAAAAAGTTTTTCCCGTCCCTCTGATTCAAACTCAGGAAACTCTTATGACGCCACGGCAACTCTTATGACGTCACAGAATGGAGTGACGTGAATCGTGACGTAAGCGCAGACTCCGTGATTTCTGCCGGCTAGCCGTGCGGTGTGCAACCTTCCTGCAAGCATCAGAGATTCGTGACGTCCATGAAGTAAAGAAAATTCCTCCATGGTGGCGCCTCTTGTCCTAGAAAGTCATCACGCTTTTACTTGCGAGATTGGCCTGTGGCGGCGATACCTGTATTTTGGTTCTTGCTATTTTCTACATTACAAGAGCTTTTTTTTCAGGAAGAGTGGCGTTTTTGTAATCAGGAGCTGGTATTCTATCGATACAAGCCAACTTCAATTTCTCCTCAGTGTCCCTTTAATGAAGCTCAAATTAAGGAGCTTTCACTGCACCAACCTTTCATGGTGGAGGGCTAAGGAATCAACGAAAATACCGTAAAAACCGGAATATAGGTCGAACTTTTTTTCAAAAAACCATGGTGAAAAGTCGACCCCTGTCTTATATACCGGTCATTGGCGGAAAAAATACGGAAGTCTTGCAACAATGGGTGGCTGAAGTCAACAGCCTCCATCACCATCGCCATCAGCAGCAGTGCTGCCATTTTGCGTTTTAGTAGATGCAAAGCGGAAGCTAACGGCAATTTACCGTCGCCTTCAAGAAAAACACGATTGAGTACGAGGAAGCTCACGGGAACCTGGCGGTACAGCGCGAATTTGGAGTATCTGAAAAGAGCATTCAGTACTGGCGGAGGCAGAAGCTGCGTATTACAACTTGCAGCAACCAGAAGAAAACATTTCGTGGGCAGACCGTAGTGTATCGAGAATAGGAAGGAAACGTTGCGCTGCGAGCAAGATCGCTGCCTGTGACTGCCGAATGCATCCGCGTGAAAGCGGCAGAGATCACGCGTGCCTCTAGACTCACGAGGGCGCAATTCAAAGACTCACCATCCTGGTTGCGGCGATTCATGAAGAGGAGGGCTTTGCTCTACGGCGCCGTACTTGCCTGTGCCAGAAACAAACACGCGGGCTGATTGGTGCGCGATATTGTTAAAAAATTTGCCGGGTGTACATACAAGCAGCATTTAAATGAAATTAAATACTGTCACCATTGTCCAACCTCTCGAGTCGCATTTGTTTCAAAGTAAGGATGTCTTTCGGTACTTTTCCCATTGAAAAAAGATCTTTTTCATTTTTAGAATTGGTTAGTTAGGGGGTCGTCCTATATTCCGGTCCGACCTATAGTCCGGTTTTTACGGTAGGCTTTCTCTATCATTACTAAGGGTGCAGTGGCATATTACGGACTAAAAGGTTGTCGAAAGGTGTAAATTGTTATTGAGATTCCACATGGTGTGGATGGTCACAGGCTTGTGCAGTTTTATTGTTGTGATGCAACTGTAGTGTATCCATGATGTGACGCTTGTCTCTTGCCCTGCTCTTGTCTTTGTAATCATTAGTTGGTAGTCACGGTGTGTGAGCTGCTTTTGTTTTGCTCAGTGCTGTTTTATACAGTTTCCTCTTTGTCTGTCGCGCCCTGATGAATGTCAGGTGAACTGCTGCGGATCAACGACGACATGAACAACCTGTTTCTGCGCTATGAGCGCTTTGAGAAGCGGAGGACAGCCATTGTCACGGGCCAGGTCAAGGACGCCCCTGCCACCGCTGCCGCCAACAACACACAGAGTGAGGTGAGGGGACACACTCAACCCCCTGGGGTAGCTGCTGGCGTTGCTCTCAAACTAGTAAATGTTTTATAGATGTATTGCTTTTCATGTGTGTATGAGGTGGAAAAAAAAAAAGCTGTTTAAATTTTTGTTGATCCAAAATAGCCTGAGCATCAAGATTCTCTTTCTAGTTCATCTCGACTGTCCAGGGTTGGAATTATTATTATTACAGTAGAGTCTCAGTGGTACGAACGTCACGGGGTCGCGAAAAAATTAATTTCATCCGAAATTATGTATCATCCAAACGAACAAAATTCGTATGCAGAAGCATGAAAAATGCATTCACACAGATTTGTTTACGGCTGATGAGGTTAATTCACTGCTGTGCGGCCACAGCTCACTACTCGTGGGGCGTACCGCGCGATTACCGATTGCGACTTTGGCGATTGTTCGGGCCGCGCATCACCGCTCACTATCTGCAGTGCATACCGCACGATTAGCAATAGCGACTTTGGTGATGTGCGGGCCGTGCACCCCCGCACTGGGCATCGTGTGTACCGCGCGATGGGCAATTGCGACGTCGGTGATGTGTGGGCAGCGCTTAGTGCTCCAGGGTGTTGTCGCGCCTTGCGCAATCGTATCATCCGTAGAGGCGAGGGAGAGAGTTCGGAACATCCGAAATTTCACACATCATATACAATGCACACTGGCCGGGGAATGTCGCGAATTCGTATCATCGCGAAATTCATATCAACCGGGTTCGTATCACTGCGATTCTACTGTATTGTTACCGTTTGGTGTCAGTATGAATAGCCACCCATAGATGCGCTTTTGACATTGCAGAGTTCATCTGCCGTGGAGGCAGCACCCCTCATCGACTTGGGCGAGCCAGACGTGACCAGCGATTTCCAAAAGCTTGGTAAGACGGAAGAAAAAAGATTCTTTCGTTAAAAGTTTCTTTGGTCCCGGTTTGCGAATTTTCAGATTCTAAAAATAAGCCTTAATCCTGACAGGAACAAAAGAGTAGCTACACGAATGGGAAGTGGTCCATGCTCAGAGTAGACACACATGTGAACGAAGGGAAGCAAGTTAAAGATTGGTTTCAAAAAGAAAGCATGAGACCTGTCGCAGTGGCTCGGTGGTTACGGTGCACGGCTGCTCACCCGAAAGACTCGCGTTCGACCCCAGTCCCAGTGGTCGCATTTCGGTCATGGCAGAATGCTAGATCCTCCTGTACTGTGCCGAGTCGGTGCACATGGAAGTACCCCAGGTGGTCGGAATTATCCAGTGCCCTGCCACTACGGCATCACTCATAGCCCGAGTCGCTTTGGGGCATAAACTCCACAAAAGCCGAAAACCAAAACAGCGCCAATTCGGAAGTTGTGATCGTCTTGAAACACAATTTACGAATATTTTCTACTGGCCCGAGAAGAATGCCTACTAACTTGTTAGCAGTTGCTGGCACTTATCTTCTGGCCACTGCAAATTAAAAGCCACGGTCAGGGACGACAGCACTCTGAAGATGAGTTGATTTTTTCTCAGAGACGGTGCTTTGGAGCATTTAAGTAACACCGCTGGCTCATTATTTTAAGTGGGAAATGCTTTTAGCTCCCGTTGCTGGCACGTCACCAGTGTCCTTGATGCCTGAATGGAATGAGAACACAATGCCAAACCGAAGGAGAACACGCCAGACCAAAGGGAAAACACAAAACCAAACCTAAACAAACTTTAGCGAAGCTTTCCGTCTCCCCCTGGTGCCTACGTGCTATGCCACCGCTCATAGTAGTTGAAGCCAGTGTACGGTGCGAAGGAGCCTGCACTCTGTCCTGCAGCTGAGCGGCACACTCGCGCTCCTCGTGACATGTGAGCAAAGTGAGAGCTGCATGCGTGTTGCGTATTCTGCGCACTCTACTGGCCACGTGTCTTGCACAGAGACGTGGCGTCATCTTTCAGCTCGGCGTGGAACCCACTCTTAAACGGTGAAGGTGGTGGAGGTGGTGGTTGCGGACGTTGCACTCCGCCACCCGAGTTACGCTGTGGACATATAGTTGTTTGGCCAAGACGAGACCTGGCAACAAGGTTGATCCTCTGGAATGTGCTCTGCCCGTACTGCAAAGCATTTCCTGCGTTCTTCTTAAGCTCGGCTACTGGAGAGCGCAATTTCTTGTATTTCGTGGGCTTTCTGATGCCAGTGAAAAAATTCCATATACGTGGTATCTTTCAGTCTGCTGTTTTTCAACACGATTTATAACTTCTGAATTTAGGCCTTTTTCCATTGAAGGCAATATTTGAAAGGTTAGCTAATTACTCTTATAATTAGCTAGCTTTGGTGAACAAAAGAAGTTATGCGTACTATGCCAGATGACTCTCAATAGCACTCAGTTTTTCTTCACTCTTCTTGGACACTGTCTTTTAAAAAGTTGGTTACATTTAGCTGGGATGCCCAGAATATTGCTTTAAATTTTTGGATGAAGGTACACATTTTTTATCTTGAATTGCACACATTGGATGGATAATTGGTGTCAGGCCTCTAGGTACCGTACTGATGTGTTCATTCTTTAACACTGGAATAGCCGCCGCGGTGGCTGAGTGGTTATGGCGCTCGGCTGCTGACCCGAAAGACGCAGGTTCGATCCCGGCTGCAGCGGTCGAATTTCGATGAAGGCAAAATTCTAGAGGTCCGTGTGCTGTGTGACGTCAGTGCGCATTAAAGAACCCCAGGTGACAGAAATTTCCGGAGCCCTTCACTACGGCGTCTCTCATAGCCAGAGTCGCTTTGGGACGTTAAACCCCCATAAACCAAACCAAACCAAACTCTGGAACATCTGTATTACAGTGACACCTAGTTATATTTCCTTGATGTTTCGGTTTCTTTGTTCCTCACTGCCCTGTTGCAATTGCTTGCATCTGCCATGCCTCTTTAACAGGAATAGCTTGGTTTTTTTTATATGACAGTATTTTTGCTTAGTTCCTCCATAATGATTTCGGTGCACAACTTGATAACCACAATATCAGTGTTTAGGTTGGGCTGCCATCTGTGACAGCGTCAGACTTGTTGAGTTGTTTTTGTGCCCAACTGCATCGTCTAATGAGTTGTGCCGTCTTCTCTATTTTTTCTCTTCCTCCTGTGGTCCGCGCTTCCATGGGTGCTGCCACAACCAATGTCCAGCACTGGGTGGGACTGGTGGGGCAGGTTCAAATCCGGCGGCCAAACCTTCGGGCGACGAGTTTGACATGTTTGCGCAGTCCCGGCACAGCGGCGATGCTGGCTCCAAGCCCAGGTGAGCAGGAGTAGTGGCTCACCACTGTAGGTCAGTGGCAGATCGATTGCATATTGCAGTTATCATTGCCACATGCGTGGTGCCTGTGGTCACATGCCCAAAGAGGATTCCATTGCTTGGAGTCTGTTCAGATACTGTCGCTTCATTTGAAGCACTGTGTGAATGGCTTAGCATATAGTTCGGTGCATGTCTGGACTTCCCAAGCAGCACCATGTAGTCCAGTCAAGGGAGTCCAGTTGGATTGCAGTTGTTCCTATTTACGACTTTGGAAGTTCCGGTCAATCGTTATTGACTGGGTGAAACGCTTGCACAACCATGAAGTGAAGTTCTGCCTAAGGATTGAAAACAATCAAGCTCGTTACACAATTATTGCGTTCTGGTTGAAATTAAAAGGTGGTAGTAGTAGGCTCATGCAGGGCCCATGATGTGTACAACAGATAGCCAGTGCTTTTTACTGTGACAGTGGATACTAAAAGAGAGGAGATGTGGGTGACGATACCAGTGGGTTAGGTTGAGTGGTGTGCTTGGAAAATGTGAAGAAGGTTTGTAGGGTGCATGCTTCTGGCTGGTGTGAGACAGGCATAACGGAAGGTTTTCGCAGTGGTCTGTGTTTAGCAGCTGACGATGACTGAGTCTTTGCATGCAGCGGGTGCGGGAGATGTGCATGTGAGTAGGAGACAACTTCTATGCTTGTTTATTCATTTCCATGGGGCACAACTAGAACTTTTGTATTCCGGGTCATTAGCGGGTATGTGTGTTTGTGTGCGGATGCCATTGTATACATACTTTTTTTCTGCAGTGGCAGCACGTATGCGGACAACACCAACATCGACCAGCTGGCGGTTGGCCTGGGCGCCCTGGCGCAAGTCAGAGGACAGAAGGTGAGGGGATGCAAACTTGGATGACAATCTCTGGCTTCACTTGCTATGTTGGCGCACGAGCCAGGGTGCGCTAGCCTTGTGAATCGGCGCTTGAGCCAGAAATGTGTCCCCGGGGCCTTTGTGTGCATGCATCCAAGTTTGCAGTCTGTGTGTGTGGCTCCCTCTACCTCGATGTGTGGCGCTCACAGTGAATAGCCAAGCTCGATGCAGAAGTTTAACGAACAGCGAAGCATTGTGAATACATGCCCACTGATGAGGCAGGTCTGAAAGTTTTTTCAACTTACTCTATTCTAATGAAGCTTAAGCTGTAGGTTTTTTTCTCGTTCTTGATTACTTCTAGCAAATTTGGCAACCACACGACATTATATTTTGGCGCAGATCAATTCTAAAGTTCACATATTTATGCGGCTTCTGTTCAACACTGCATTTTCAATGCCACAAACATCCCCCACACCTTAACGCCCACTCCCCACTTCTTTAGCATACCATAAAAACCGGACTATAGGTCGGACCGGAATATAGGTCGACCCCCTAACTAACCAATTCTAAAAATGAAAAAGATCTTTTTTCAATGGGAAAAGTACCGAAAGACATCCTTACTTTGAAACAAATGCGACTCGAGAGGTTGCACAATGGTGACAGTATTTAATTTCATTTAAATGCTGCTGGTATGTACACCCGGCAAATTTTTTAATAATATCGCGCACCAATCGGCCCGCGTGTTTGTTTCTGGCACAGGCAAGTACGGCGCCGTAGAGCAAAGCTTTCCTCTTCATGAATCGCCGCAACCAGGATGGCGAGCCTTTCAATTGCGCCCTCGTGAGTCTAGAGGCACGCGCGATCTCTGCCGCTTTCACGCGGATGCATTCGGCAGTCACAGGCAGCGATCTTGCTCGCAGCGCAACGTTTCCTTCCTATTCTCGATACATTACGCAGCTTCTGCCTCCGCCAGTACTGAATGCTCTTTTCGAATGCTCCAAATTCGCGCTGTGCCGCCAGGCTCCTGTGAGCTTCCTCGTACTCAATCGTGTTTTTCTTGAAGGCGACGGTAAATTGCCGTTAGCTTCCGCTTTGCATCTACTGAAACGCAAAATGGCGGCACTGCTGCTGATGGCGATGGTGATAGAGGCTGTTGACTTCAGCCACCCATTGTTGCAAGACTTCCGTTTTTTTTCCGCCAATGACCGGTATATAAGACGGGGGTCGACTTTTCACCATGGTTTTTTGAAAAAAAGTTCGACCTATATTCCGGTTTTTACGGTAACTTTGAGGCCATTTTGTGAAAGGACTCATCATTACACTAAAGGCCTTCAATACACTTACTATTGTTTTTACTAATGTTTCGCAAAAGGTCCCAACATTACACTGAAGCCGTTCTATGCACTTACTATTGTTTGTCTAGTAGTGTGTGTAACGTCATCGCTTTGTCGTGTGAAACATCGTTCCCGGTCACGGTCAGGGTTCCGGTTTGCTATTTTCGCCAATTTAAAATGGTTTCAGTCTGTATTAACTGTGTGTTGTGGCGGAGAAAGCAGACTCTTTTAGGAACATGATGTGACTGTAAGCTCAAAATGAGCGAAAAACTCTCACAGTTTACCTTTAAGCGTAGATATGGTATCAGCCTAGTTGTGGCAGGTACCTGAGTGTGACATCATTGAACATACTAATGTTCGTATATTGTTAGGCTCTAACCACATAACCACTGATTCATATGCCCCCCCCCCTTTTTTTGCGTACAGACTCGTGCATTTACTCGACTGCAGTGAAGCAGATGCCACTTTTGGCTAATAAAACATTTGCCAACCTTTCGAAAAGTGCAGTCAACTTGCAGAATGACAGTAACTCTACCATTTGCACTTCAGTTCTTGTGATGGCCATGTCATTAATGGCAGAAAGACAGAAGAAAGCTGAATATCTGGGTGGAGCCCTGTTCAGTCCAGTTCTGTGAACTGCACTGAACAGTAGTGGAGTTTAGCGGGCAAATTTGGACCTTTAATTTTAAAATGATGGAGCCTTGCCTTCTGCTGTATGTGAGCGTGTGCATGCTTTTTTACAATGCTGAACAGTGTATGTCTGTGACCATGTGAGACCTGAGGCGTGCCTGAAGGAGTGCAACAACCGTTAGGTCTACTTTACTATACTGTCAGCAATAAGCCTGTCCTGGAGCCGAAGCTAAGCTCACATTTACAGTCTTGTTACCCCTATTAATTGGAAATTAATTTAATTTGGAAATTTAACTAGAATTTTCTTGGTGTAGTATGGAGGCTATTACACCCCCAAAGTGCTGGTGAGAATAACTTTTTTTTTTGTTTTTCTGAGCAGAGAGTAGCTTTCCATACTTCTGCTAGGAACATTGATTTTGCAGTGTTTCCAGTAGTGTTTTACAGTGTGTTGGCCTGCTGTCGCTGCTGGCTCACATCTCTGTTGACTTTCGTGATTGCATGTTCAGTGTGGCTTGCACTGTGCCTCTTGACTGGCCTCCCGTGTCATCCGCTCCTATCTTTGTTCCACGACTACCATGTGCCTGTCTTTGGTCTTTGTTTGCATTGTAGTCGACTCGTGTTGCATTGTGTGTATGTTGACGCTGGACTTTCCCACTGCCACAGGTGGAAACGGACGCCCTTCATGAGGTGAGGTTCAGCACAGCTTATGCTCTGCTTGGCTGTTTTTTTTTTTTCCTTGTTATCTGAAAAAATATGTATATTTCTATGTGTAGTAACAAGGTGAAGTTTGGGTCACTGACCAAGTCCCAAACAAACGAAAATTTTCATTTGTTTGTGACTTGGTCAGTGACCCAAACTTCACCTTGTCATTATGCTTCATCCTGACCAGACGGTATTCCGTCGAACGTTAGACTACATTTCTATGTGTGTGTACCCACGAATTGAGAAACCCTGCTTGAAGGGTTTTCTAATGTTATTCTTTGTCATGTGATTTTTGTGCCTGTGGGAAGTAGAACTAGATAAAGGGCAAGATAACGGACAGAAATTGATTTAACTAGGAGGTGAGCTGGTCGCAGCTGTGTTTACGACAGTGATGGGTGAAGTGGGAATATCTTGTCTGTGCCAGCGCGTAGTGAAAAAAAGAGAATCAGCATAGCATGGTAATCACTGTCTGGGTAAAGTAAACTAGAAATTGTAAAATGGAAAAGAATACAAACTTATTTTGAACGTTTTCTAAATTTGTTCTCCCTGATACTTCACACAGAGGTAGGGTTTGGTGGCCCAATTATTGCATGCTGTGTTTCTTCACTCTAGCTTCTTTGCAGTGACTAATACTGGACTTTATGTGTGGTGTGATGCGAAATCCTTGCTAGCTGTCAAGCCGTGATAATCCTGCTAACCCCACAAATTTATTTTTGGGAGCTCAGTGACTTTTGCTCACCCGATGTGAATCAAGTAGATAGCCTTAAAGGGACCCTGAGGCAAATAGAAATTGACTTTTGTCAATAGTACACTGCATTCTAGTCTTAAAGAAAACAACTCTCTCTCCAATCACAAGGCTTTTATAATCTAGAAAAGACCAAAAAAAGAAATACGGGTGTTGTCATTGCTGGCCGGTTTCACATGTGAGATGCATGTGCCGACACCAATTTTCAGGCGCTGATCTGAGAGGCTACGCTAAACCGCCATTCACTTCAAAGTGGTGCCAACCCATTGTTTTCAGCAAGGACATTGCGAGTTTGAATTGACTGCAAAATGGCATTCCTCTGGGCCAGTTGGTATGAATCCATCTTTGGGCCAGCATGAACTTTGGGACGCATCAACTTAGACAGACACATGGAACACGGAACACACAGCTGATTTTCGGTTACCTTTTGTTTCCCAGCACACGTGCTCACAGATTTCCAATGCGACCTCAGATTGTCGGGGCTCACATGGTTTCACGTTCCTGTTGACGGCTGTTGCGTCACCTTTTCCAAGGTTTTGCTGTTATATTTGCTTTCGGTGCGGCCCTTTTTGCCATGCACTTTGCCCTCTCTCCATCCTTCTCTCCACTTTTATCCACTGTATATACTTCCGTGCGTTTCGCACTTTTTCATTAAAGTTGTTAGTACAGCTGTGTGTTCCGTGTTCCATGTGTCTGTCTACGTTGATGCGTCACAAAGTTCATGCTGGCCCAAAGAAGGTGAATCGACTGGCGGGAAGATTTTTAAATCCAATTTTCTCATCGATAAATGTCTCTTGCTGCCAGACAAGCGGCAGCATAGCCAGAAAGAGACAGAGAATCAATTTCTACTAAGAAAATTACCTGAATGGAGCTGTCGTCAGCGCGACTTTAACTAACGTGCCACTTAACACCCTTGACACACATTCGTGTAAACTTATCAAAAGGTAGTACTAGCAAGTCTGCTACTAGTATTCCCGTCATCAAAAAAAAAATGCTTTCTTGTTTTCTTCTGGGTTGTGATGTGAAAGCCTGTGTGGTGCATGCGAGCAACTCTTTTTTTGTTGCGGTTGGTGTTCTTTTCCTTGGTTGAGCTTTCTCGCTCCCCCCTTTTCCTTTCAATTCTGCATGATAGGTCCACAGGGAGAGGGACTTTGACGAGATGGAAGAGTGGCTGAGGGAAAAGGTAGGTGCTCGAAATCTTGTATGAGGACTTGCCAATGTGTCCAAGCTGCAGCTGCAAAGGAGCTGTGCTGGGTGGTGTGCTTGATGCTGCTTCGTTGCATTTGGTTGATGGAGCTTAAATGTAGCATCGGGATAATTCAAAACAATCTGTTGAAGAGCAGCTGCTGCTTCGCTCTCGCACAGTGGCAAGACCACGCATAAGGGGTGCACTCAAGGCAAATTGAAGTCGCCACAGTGTAGTCAAAACAGGGCTAATTTTATTGAAAAGTGGGTTCTTGCAAGTTAAAGTCAAAAAGTGAGGTATAGCTGTTATGTTCTGTGGCGTAACACAAAATTCTCTTAATTGAACCTAAAGTGCCATTTCTGGCCCCTTTTATCCTGCAGCGTCCTCCATCTTGGAAAAAGTGAAAGAATTTTGGCTGGTGAATTTTCCTGAAAACTCATAAAAATTCTCTTTGCCCAATTTTGTTGCAAAAAGTTATCTGAAAAAAAAAAAACTTTGTGCTACAGTCTGCCGCTGATTTTTTCCACACGAAAACAAAGAACTTTTTTGTTTGTGGGTCTCTGAGCATATACCGCTCCGCTATTCATATCCCACTAACGATCACAGAATCCATGATTCTCTCGGTGTGTCTTAGAAACATCGTCATGAGTTTGAATCAAGTGCCAGAAGGAAAATGTCCCCCTGTCTTCAGCTTCGAACTTCTCGGCAATAAATATGCCTTCTGCTTCCAAACAGACATCAGCGGAGCCACAGAAAGTAGTGAATGAATATACTTGCAGAAAAAATTGGATGGAGCTCAGTAATTATGCCTCAGTACATGTGTTTGGCTACGAGTTCTAGCGCTTTGAATTGCCCTGCACTTGTAGGTGTTCTGCCCCATTTTTTTTTGCTGCCTGTTCTTGTTCTATGATCTGAAAGGGCTTCTGTGTTTCTCCAAAACTTAATTGTTGTGCTATAAATTGTTCTCTGGTCATTCCTGTGCTTCCAAAATTTGTAGTGTTTGTAAGAAATCTTGCATCGCTTCTATTGCTTCGTTTGTTGATTCTGTCGCAGTAACTGCAGAAAGCCTTGAGTGGATACCTGTAGGCCTACTTATTTTCAATTGTGCACCCAAGGGCTGAGCTTATAAGGCTTTTTGTTTGATTGCAAGAGTGAGAAAATTGTAGCAGCCATTCAGAATTCCTTTACTTCATGGCACAGATGAAGGCATACATGCATGAGTCTGTGAATAAGTCTCCTTACTACTTGAAAGTGGTGAAAAAAAAAAGTAATTACTTACTCTCAAAGTATATCATATGGAACAAAGCACACAGAAGGCACAAAGGAAACAAAGAACCTGAGCCCATGCTGTATAGATGCCATTTGGGGCCAAAATACATCAGTCATAAAATATGCCCATTGCCTGAAGGGAAGTGCTGTCACCAAATCTGAGCATTCTCATTGGCTGGAGGGGGTGACATCACCGAACCTAAAGGGACATCACTTCCGTTAAAGGTGTCAATAGCTGCTAATGCTGTAGCGCTTCCTATACATAATGGAATTGGGTGTCCCTGGTTTTTTTTTGTGCGTGTAGGAGCCGTAAATACTGGAAACACAGCCAAGGCACAAAGACTATGATTGAAATTACTATATGTGCAGCAATGTGTGAGCTCGGTAACTGGCATTGATGATAGGGAGTGATCGTTCATCTCTTCATTTTGCTGTTTTCACATTTAATGCCTTGAACTTAAGACCAATGGCTGAGCCTGTGGTCCTACTTGTTCAAATTTGCAATGTAGAGGGGGGTGGGGGATTGCTTCAACATCGCTTATGTGTTCAACTTTGGAATCTATATTGCAGCCAAAAACAATTAAGTTATGGTGGTGGCATACTTCTGTCATATGCCGCAAGAGCCCTCCCTACGTGCGGTGATGACATACTGGGAGCTTGTCAAGCATGTACTACTTGTCTTTGCCTGCTGTTCATGAATCTGCATGATGCATGTAATGCAGGATTTTAAGCATGGTTATGCTTGATGACGTGAGTGAATGCTTGTTGCTACTTTATGGACTTTTGTACTGTTTATTTATGACCAAAGAAGCAGTCTCGTATTGACAAGCATAGTAGTTCTTTTTTCTATTGGGATGCATCTTTGAAGATATGACATTAAGCATATCGCACCAGAATGATGGTTAGGACCTCTCTCTTTTTTTTTTTACAAATAAAGAGCTTTGGGACATGAAGGAAACCTCACTTTTGAACTGGACATACAGTCGATACATGTTCATTCATGTGCCTGCATTTGTCATTCGGGATTTGGAGTCGTCGTAACTAACAGGAAATTTTTTTTTTCTGATGCTCGAAAGAAGTTGATCTCTACTAGTCCAAGAAATATTGAGTGCCTCTGTTCCTGTAATGTTTTCAGGCATCCATTTATTACTGTATGTAGGTCTGAAACAGATTTTTTTTTTTTCTGTGTGTCGGTGTTGACTTTTTCTGAAGACTGAAATAACAGATCTCATCTGGGGACTGAAATAACAAATGCTTCCTTTCCTTAGCCATCTGAGACTGCACAGGAGACTATAACAAGCACAGGTAAGCATGGTTCGACTCTCTTTTTGTCGTTCAAAAGAACAGTGGAATCATTTAACTGCTTCCAAAATGTAGTTGCGAGAGGCTGGGAGTCTGTGCATGGAGCTGAGGTTGTGGAGAGAGCCTGAAATTTTGTTTGCTATTGAACTGTTAACATTGATTTTATTGGACCATTAACAGCATTGCTCTTATTGGACCATTACCAAAATTTATTTTATTGGACAGTTAACATTGCTCCTCACATTCATTCATTTTGTCATTTTTGCCTGTGGTGTCTTGCAACTGTACTCATGGTAAAGTTCAGTAGTGAAGATAAAGAAGTGGTAAAATTGATAAGGAGAAGCATACTTGTGTTCCCCAGCTCCCCAACTCGATTCCCAGGACTCTCGATTTCCTTAAAAGGGAAGGGATACCAAAATTTTCGTAGTGTGTTCCTGCTTTCAAATTGTGCCTAAGACATTAACGAACATAGATCACCATGTGAAATTTCCCTATGCTAAGTTCCTAACTTATAATTGAACTTATTCTTTCATGCAGTTTTGGTTTCAGCAGTCGAAAGACTGTTGTGACGTCACGAGTTAGCACCAGATCACGAGAGGCTTGCGTAAGGCATACAAAAACTGCAGTATAATAGCTCTTTCATCACTTGCTGCCATTCCTGCTTCTGCTGCAGTTTAGCATAAGAGTTTCAATGTATTAAAACGATAAAGCAGCGGTTATATTGAAGTTCTTGTATTCCTCTCATGATCTTATGCTCGTGACGTTGCAACCATCGTCTGGCAGCTGACGCCGAAACATGAAGAGCAGAGGAAAAAAATTCAGTTGCAAATTACTTGTTGAGTAATATCGAATTCCACGTGCTGGTCCATGTTCACTGCTATCGAACACATCATTCCTGAGAAAAAAAGGCACTCCGAAAAATCTGGTCTGTCGTCTTCACAAGTAAAGTTACAATTCAAGAAAACATGCAACATAACTCTTAAGGTATGGCTATGTAGTGTTGATCTGTTGTTTATTTTGTTTATTTATTCAATACTGCAGGCCTTGCAGTCCAAGCAGGAGAGGCATAGCAGTTATGCAAATACAATTGACAAATACAAATGGAAAATACAGTTGTTCTGGGGACAGGATAAAAAGAAAACAGGAACACAGTTGTGATCGCATCTGAGCAAAGGACGAGGAAAATGGTTAAAAAATGAATTGCAAATGTATGCAACAGCTACACAGAGTATTGCCACAGTAAAAATGCATAGAAAATGAGAAGTAATATTCCGTTTGGGGAGAAGGTTTCTCCCTGAAATCATCATGGGTGTCTGTTACACTTCTCTCACGCTCGCAATTTATATTGCTATTGAGTAAAATGCTTAAAAAATGAATTGCAAATGTACGCAACAGCTACACAGAGTATTGCCACAATGAAAAAAATACAAAATGCGAAGTATTATTCCGTTTGGGGAGAAGGTTTCTCCCTGAAATCATCATGGGTGTCTGTTATAGTTCTCTCATGCTCGCAATTTATATTGCTGTTTCTTAATTTGTTTTTGCAATGAAAGATTGCACGTATATGTAGGGGCCGAGGGGCACGTCAGGCCACACCTTACTGGCTTTTTTCCCTCGACCCTCTCCATGTGGACATGGGAAATAAAGAATTGAATGTGTGGCTACATATGTCTGTTTTTGCTTTCTTCAGTCCGTGCTCATTTTCTGAATTTTTTTATTACTTTTCTTTCTTCTGGGAGCCAGAGTTCGACCGGTTCTTAGCGGAGCGAGCAGCAGCAGCGGAGCGGTTTCCCCCGACGACCACGGCGCCCACCACTGTGGCGCCAACGCCCATCGGTGGACCAGCCATGCCTCCAGCGCCGCCACCATCGAGGAACCGCATGGAGCGGGATGAGAAGACAGAGAACAGCCTGTTTGCCCTGTAGGCATAGAGTGGTGGGCAGACTAGAAACCGGTCTATGGACTTTGTCGCGCGAGAAAAAAAAGGAAGAGGCCGCAGCTGCCAAGGCAGTGCTGTCGGATCTCTGAAGTTGTATTATGGCATTTTGTGGATAGATTTATTTTATAAAGTCTCCCGCGGTACCACTGTTTCCTGAGAGGATGTGGGCAGTGAAGTGACTTTTTTTTTTCTTTTTTTGCTGAAGAGGCCCATTACTTCTTTTGGGGTCAGGCTTGTGCTGGGTTTTGTGGCGTGGTATTAGTACACTGTACAGGTTGAGGAAAATTTAATTGATTAGTGGCGCCACCTTCCACAGAACTCCAGCAGCTGAATTGCGTTTTTAGTTCAGTTGCACTCTGCCCAGAAGTACTGATTTGTTCTCTTCATAAAGCACTCATGAGGTCCTGACCACTATTAACAGAGTTAATGGAAAAGCTGCGTGCCTCTAGTTCGCATAGTTTATGCACAGATCTGTCGATTATACACCTTGACATCATGGCGCAGCGTGTGGGGTTTATTTAGGAGGATAATTGCATATTTTTAAACAGCAGCGTCCAGTTGGGCTAAAAATTTTTCTTGAGCACCTCTTAACCTCGGCTGGCATCCACGTAATGTCATTTCGCATGATTGTGAAGTGGCTGAGAACTCCTGGAAGGCAAGAACTGCAGAGCTCTTTTCTTCTTCAGGTTAATATGGGAGAGCCTTGCTAGCAGTGAAAGCTGCACAACAGTGCTTGTAGAGAAAGTGCAGGGCGCGTTTCATGTGCAACATGTCTATTGATCGATGCCATCAGTGCAACACCCTGTATATGGTGGCCATAACTCGTTAATTGTCCTCTGGTTTTTATCATCAAATGGTGTGCTCTTGTACCCATGTTGGTTCTGCAGGCTTGTGATCATTGCTGGCAGCATGTTTACTGTGATGTCCTTTGGGAATTACACACCCTATCCTCTCGCGTCCTTTTCTTGTGGTCTGTAAATTCAGGGAATTCCTTAAATCCAGGGGGTGTCTACGTAGCTTCTCTTAGTAGATTTGAGAATGCTGGTTTCTCTGGGGCAGATTGCTGAAAACCTTAAAAAACAGCATCTCTAGTTAATAACGGTAACAGTTTGAATGCGTCTTTGAAGATGATTTTTTAAGACTTTGACAAAATGAATGCAGCATCTTTGAGTGGCATTATTACAAGTGATGTGACAAACTGCTTTGTCCACAAATCAACCTTTCTAGAGGCATTTTTTATAACTGTGGTTGAAGGCATAGCGGAGCTGTACCATGCAAGCTCACGATGTGCCGAAAACGCTTTAATGAAATGTTCCTGGCATTGCTGAGGATCAGCAGTGCATTTAAACAAAGCAGTTTGGTTCAAGGTTGTAGTTATATAAGGTTTAGCACTTTGCTTCCTGCATGTTGGAATGAGTGCTCATATTGTCTTAAGTCGAACCTTCGTTGAACTCGTTGAAATCACCAAGTTCATGAACCACCGCCATTATGAGTGGCATTGTTGCATGATCTGACTGGTCCAAACTGTGCCACAAAAGTGTGCTATTGTGACAGCAGAAAGAGCCATGAACAGCTTTGAAAGTGACGGTGGTTGATTGACTTCAACAAAATTGTCATCAAAAACATTTCATGATGGAAGTGGAATAAACAAAGTGAAGTTGAAAAAGACTGCCACTGCTTACATCATTGTAGTGAAACATTGTCCCTCTCTCTCAAAGGTACATTTTCACAGGATGGATGGATGAATGTTAAGAGTCTCCTTTGAAATGGAGTGGTGGCCGTTGCCACCATGTTCATGGTTAAGCAGCGCAATCTGGTGGCAAATAGTATAAATTATAAGAAAATGGATAAGGGTGCGATGAAATGCATTTATTGCCATCGGTTCTGTGGCTGTGTTTTTGCACTGCTTTTCAGACACTACGGGCACAGTTCTAATCCCATGGTCAAGAGAACTATTTCCACATTTGTATTCCACACCAAAAGTTGACAGCACACAGTTTAGAGTTTGTTCTGGGTGTATGTTGCCTTTTAGTTAGTTCTGAATGCTTTCGAGCCAAAATCACCATTTAAAAGGATCCCAGTCAAGACTGGAGGTGAAACCTGTATCGTTGAAAAAAATGGGATTACGCAATAGCACCACATGGTTGCCAAAGTCTCAGTCATGGTTGCCGAACTTTTTTGGAGGCATCTGCTGATGTTACATGCCATTGAAACAGCAAGAATAGCCGCCGCGGTGGCTGAGTGGTTATGGCGCTCGGCTGCTGGCCCGAAAGACGCGGGTTCGATCCCGGCCGCAGCGGTCGAATTTCGGTGGAGGCGAAATTCTAGGTGCCCGTGTACTGTGCGATGTCAGTGCACGTTAAAGAACCCCAGGTGGTCGAAATTTCCGGAGCCCTTCATTACAGTGGCCCTCATAGCCTGAGTCGCTTTCGGACATTAAACCCCCATAAACCATAAAACCATGAAACAGCAAGAATGGTGCGTTTTCTTTACTACATCGATATTGGTTCATTGTTACCACATTAGTGGAAAACCTGTTTTTAAGAGCACATGAAGTGGCCCAGGTTGTGTGCTCCATTGAAGTTTTATAACTGGTATTTACCTGAGTCAGCGTAGCAAGCTTACCTTTAAGTCTGCATACAATGTTGTCGTCAGCTTCGTGCAATCTTCTTGGCACTTTTAAAATGAGGGGCATTTATGTAATAGCTTTCTTTTTGGTGGTTTTAAGTCTGTGCTCTGGGACATATGATTTCTTTGGTTGTCCTAAGAGGCGGTCCTGGCCTTCCCGAGACCATGCACATCTCTCTGTGTCCTAAACTTTGTCTTTTGTTGTGGCATCGAATTCTATCATTATGATGAGTTCCTGTTGTGCTTTATTTGTGCTAAAATTAACTGTTTGCAACCATAACAGCAGCCAAAGAGGGACACCACACAGGAAGGAGACACAAGGTGAGACTCTGGCTGTTGTCACATTTGCGCTGTGAAGCAACTAGATCAGATTCAGATCATCGTTTAACTGTAATGGCTGTTTCTGGACAGAAGATGTGCGCTCGAGCTGCCAAAATGCGTTCTATGGTAAATAAATGTAAAAGTTGATTAAGCAATGCACAATAAGAAATATATGTAATGAAATAAAAAACCAGGAATAAAAAATATATTAAAAATGCAATGAAAAGAAAATTCAAATTTTAAAAAATTAGTATATAAACATTAAAAATAAAATCAAATCTGGAGGGAGAGAGGACAGGGAAAGGCTTTCACATTTCCACTTATAAGCAGATGCAAAAGCAATCCTGTAATTTTTGCATGTTTTCACTCCACTCTTTCACGTTTGGTACAAACGTTATGGTCTTGTTGCTTGGTTGTGTCTTGTTTTTCTGTGCTGGTCTGGTAGTCACTTGTTGGAGGAGTTCAGCAGTGATTTTTGTGTCTTACAACCACAAGTTTGCATGGGGCTGTCTCTAAATCTTCTGAGCGGGGCTATATGTTGGTAGTGCATACAGGCTAAATTTTGTGCCCCAGAACCCATTTAGGCAGCTTTCGGGAGTTTGCGTCGTCAGCTTCTCAGCTCTGAGTATGCAAAACCAGAATAGTATAAAAAAAAAAAGCTACACTCCGATTGGCTTGAGACCTGTCTTGCCCCGTTAAATCATTTTTCAGTGGCAGCATGTACTGAAGCCACGCGTTCCACCAATGCATGTTGGGAACAGCTTTGGTCTAGGATGGCAGCTGCAAGGGCATCTTTTTTAAGGGTTTACTTGCACTGTACCTGAAAGCAGTAAGCATGAACGTGTGCGTTTGCGAACAGCAGCTGTCTTACCCAGTTGCTTTGTCTCTATATGTTTACCGCACATAGTTCACATGTTTGACAACTCCAGTGCGAGAGCATGATGTGCACCTAAAGGGGAGGGTTAGGAGGAGGAATCCAGTGTAACGAAATAGTTAAGCCTAATTTGCTAAACGCAGTAATGCCATAAATTCAGCCAAGGAAGCAAATGGAAAAATTATTGAGGAGCTCACTTGTCAAGGTGCCAGTGTAACTACATTAGGAGCCTTCTCTACATCTTTCTCCTACTGGCATTAGTGCAAGAAAACTGGTTGTGAGGAATAAGGCGCAGTAACTGTCTCACTTCTTGATGAACTCAAGGGAAGGGAGGGAAAGAGGACTTTTAGTAACTCTGCGGAGCGCATTTGGTATGTTATGGAACGGGTGTTTTCCCTCTAGGGTCACCGATTGCTATGCTGACCGAACGCAGTGACTGGCATTGCTGAAGGTACGAAGTCCACTAGCACAAAACTGGCACAAATTAGCCCACACTGTATAGACACCTTTGGATCGTGCTTGAAAAGGGTGTACGTTCGCTGTTCATTGGCTGGGGTGGGAGTACAACTTTACTTAGCCTCTTACTGACTGTTCCACTGATGCAACAAGAATAAGCGGAATGCCATGCCTCTGCCAGCAACTTGTTGGAACTGCATAAGGCATTCTAGCTGATTGGTCATTGTATCCTCTCTCTCAAGTTTGCCTCCTTGCCTGTTTTTTTTTTAAATAGTAAACTGGCTGCATCTCGGGTAGCAGAGAAACATTACAATGTTACTTGGTTGTTTTAGTCAAATGCGAATATGTTGTTCTTAATGTTCTTTCTTTTTGTAATGTTTCTGAAACTTTAGTGATAAACATTGGAATAACCTTACTATAACACTTAAACAGCATACTCATAGTGCAATTCTCTAAAATGGTAAAGTAGTTTTGCAAGAGCATGCCAGTCTGCCAATTATAAATGTACACAACGCTTTGCAGCACCGACCATGAGGGTGACGTTGCAACACCACAACCAATACATGCAACTTACTCGCCTTGGTCGGATGTCATGGAGACAAGCTTGTACAGCCACTACTGAAGTGTGTCCCTCGAGGGACATGGGTAGCCAAGTTTTCTAACAAAATATTGTAGCAATGCATGCGATCTGTGGCTGGTACAGTCTAAGAGATTTATTGCAAAGACCTAGCTACTAATTGAGCATCATTTATGCAAGAAAGTGGGAATTCTTCTAGGGCAAAATGCTTAAAACAAATTTGTAATGTTTTGTAGTTATAATTTAAACATACCATGCTGCACACAATATAAAAACAGTATTTGGACTGAATATTTTTATGTTTACTGTAGCACATTTTACATTAATAACATTTGGGACACTTAGCACATTGTTACTTTGAACATGAAACAATTTTATGGTGCAACATATTACGGGATTTGTTAATGTTCAAATTGAAATAACTTTACAATGTAACATTAAGGTTACTGTTTCTTGTACAACAATTTTATAGCGTTATTTTAATGTTCGGTGCTACATTGTAGCACTAAACTTTTCTGTGGCACTTCTTTGTGCCTGAAACGTAGTGCAGCTAGCCTGTTATATGCGAGACACGGTACTCTTGAGCAAGTCGATGCGGCACATTCAGAACCTGTGCAGATACATGGCGACGGCAATTCATCGAATATCTGCCCCATTGCGTTCCTGTTTTGAGGTCTTCTAAGTGTAGCTTTATATTTGCGCATTGTGAGTGCTGCAGCTGCGTTGTATTCAAAGTACAGGTGCTGCGCTTCTGCTGCTTTACCACCCTGTACAAAGCTGCCCGGTGGCGTAGACATGCTTGGAGGTCTGCATCCCCACTCGAGAATTGATAAGGACTGGAGGGGTGTTTGCTTAACGAACTCGAGTCTGGGTTTGAAGCAACGTATGGCTGTTGCTGAGCAAACAGACATGTGGCTGCCTTGGATATCTGTGGTCGCTGTTTCAACATTTGTCACCCCTTGAAGTGGCTTTCACTGTTGTCTACGCGGACATTTTTGATGTTGGCATGCTGTGGCAGTGAACGCTAAGCAAAGGTTGGAATAAACCCTCTTGAATTTTCGTAGCTGTATGAATTGTACTGCGAGCCTGGTTCATTTTTTTTAGTGAGCATCATCTGTCCAGCTGTGAGCTTAGATGGGATTTGTGTGCAGCTGTATGGGAAGCTCCTCTCTATGCATACACAAGCACGAGCCAACTTCAATATAACGAATCTGAGGAGACGCTGAAATTTCGTATACCGGACGCCGGCTGCGCATGCGCAGTCACCCCGCCTGGCACCGCCCATTCCAGTGCGCATGTGAGTCTGCAGTATGATAAAAACGTCTATAGACTGTTACAGCGCTAAACGCACACCTTGCTGAAATTTGACGCAGAGATGGCATACGGCAGCCTTGCTTTTTCAGTACAAATTTGGCTATGTATACTTTCCCGATTTGGTCACAATTATAAATCCGCGTCGTCTGCAGCATTGGAGATCCCTATGCAGCTGTCGCATTTAGCGTTGCAGCAGTCGGTATTTACCTTAACGCTAGCTCCGGTTGTTACGGACGCTGACCTCGCTGCTACCTCGATGATCCTTGCGATTGCGTTTCAACGCTGTCATTTTTAAAAGCAAAATGCAACAACTCTTATGTTTCCCTTTCAGTTCGCGCTCGCAGCTCCCGCTCTGGCCGCGTTTTCCGGTCGTCTGCTGCTTTTTCTCGCAGACCTGTGCGTTCGCAGGGCGCTTTGAAAGCGCTCTCTTTTCTTCACAAACCCGCGTGCTCGCTCGCAATGGCAGGCACGCTCCTGAAAGCGGGCGATAAAGAAGGGCCCGGAGAGAACACAATGGGCCAGGGTCGTGAAAAGCGCGGCGCGTGTAATTACGCCCGGGGCAGACGCGAAGAAAACGCCGCCATTGTGCACACGCTGCGCTCGAGCAGACGACTTCTGGAGCGCGCCGCCTGCGAAGAACGCGACACGTTTTTGCGACGCCTGCTAATTCGCCCTGCGATATTCATTGCGTAGCCGCGTGTCCCTCGCTATAGCTGTTGTGACCGCTTGTGGACCATTAGCGCATAAAAGCAGTTGTAATGCTCGAAAACGCACCGCGCATGAATGTATACTTGGCTCGCGCAAAACTGTGAGCGTTTTTCTGTCCGGTTGTCTGTTGGTCCCTGTCACTCTCTCATCGTGTGTGTTCGTGCAAAGGAAAAAAAAATTGCTTATATGAGAAATGCCGGGTGTCAGCTGCTACAGAAATTCATTCATTCAGTCATTTTATTTACCCTATGGACCTATAATACGGCATTACAAGGCAGGCGTGCCAGAGGGTGGCACATAATCAGGCGGGAAGATGATATTGATCGAGTAGTTTGCTGGCTGCAATATGCACAGGACAGGTTTGGTTAGGGGGATATGGGAGAGGTATTTGCCCGGCAGTGGACATAGTTAAGCTGATGATGATATAGCTATGGGAGTGCGGATAATATTTTCACCGATTGCAGAAACAGTTGTCTTCTACACATGTAGACATTCGTCTGCCGATTCTTCCTCTTTCAATGCGTTAGCATTATAGCCTCCATTATCACAAAAAGTGTCCGTCGTTGGCGGCGTGTTGAGCATCGGAGGAGAGCAGGCAAAGTGGAAAAGAGGATACGGCGAGTGGGATGGGGTAGCGGAGAGAGGGAGAAAGGGCGATTCGGTGCAACACCCTCTAGAGAATTTGGTCGGTGGCAGGCGTGGTGAGAGGGGAACCGCGGTCACCAATCGGAGTTGAGGGTTGGGGATAGTGGTGAGGGAGTTAAGGCGTGTCACACTGTGATCAGAGTCCTTCAACGCTTTTTATTAAGGCGAAAGCCTTTATAGGCTCACGACTCGACAGCGGGGATGTCAAGTTCGCAGAAAATTGTCACACTACACTATAGCTGTCAAACGGGGTTGAGGTGTCCAACGAGATTTCGAACTCTGAGAGATACTGCGTTCTTTCCTCAAAAAGGTGAAGGTGATGATGGATTTTTATGGCGCAACGGCATCTGTGGCCGAAGAGCGCCATGGCATAAGGTTTTTCGACTACTCAAGGTGGGGTCAAGACTCATTTCCCAAGCATTTCACCCTACAGAAGCCGAGCACCAGGCAGGGGAAAGCTTGTACACATAGTATCGCCGGTGGGTACCTGGAGGCACTGGGGATCGAGGCCCGCACCTCCCGCATGCGAAGCGGATGCTCAACCACTTGGCCACCGCTGCGGTGCTTTCCTTTCCTCAAAGCATATGGTTTCTCATTCATCCACGTAAACAGACAAGTGTCCTCACGGTTAAGTAGTCATTAATTAGTCCTTAGTTCAATCATAATAATTTAGTAATTAGTTTATTGTTATTGGTTAATTAGTAATACTAGTGGTTGGTGGTGTGTCGTAACTGGGAACTCGGTATACGATAAAAAAAACTGCGCAAGGCGCCAGCAGACTGCACCTGCGCTTCAGCCTACTGCGCATGCGTGTGACGTCATTGAGTGGCGCCACCATCGTTCGAGAGGAGCGCTCCCCAGGCAATCTTGTCAGACGCCTCCTGAAGCATGCCAAGTTTTTTCGCTAGCATTTAAAACGTAGACGCAATCGACGATTAAATTTTAGGCTTCTCCTCACAGCACAGGAAGAATGCAGAGAAGCTCGATGTCGCGTCATGGACGGTCAGATTTAAAATTTCCGCTGCCGCCAACCGCACTCTTCCGAGCGTCTTTGCATGCAGCCAATCAACGATCGGCGTGCTTTTCTCTCGATGACGTTAATTTTCTTGCTTCAAAGCAAGGGTTTATGCGTTGAAAATGTACCGGGACCGTAAATAACGCTACATGCGGCCTTCACTTAACGTTGTGCACTGCGGAGAAGCTTGAAGGCCATCGCGATTACGTCACCATTTCAAACGCTAGCCCAAAGGGACTCCGCATGCTTTATCGGCAAGTTTCACTCATTCGACCCCTTTAGGCTCGTGGAATTCTGAAGCGCCTGCTGTTTAGTCAGGTCTGCAGTGCGGATGAAGGGGTGTTGCCGCCAACTTGGGGATGCAGAACTTAGTGAAAGTCTGACATGCGAGGCTCACAATACACTTGTGCATTTAAAAGCAGACGAAAGGACACCTATCCGCAGGCGGGAAAAAAAGTGCGAACTCATTCATTCCAGTTTGGCAGTTGTGGCTTTTGTGTGTACATTTAAGTTCGCTGCTTCAAGCCAGCAGTTTAATCGAAGGCGCTGGTGCTCTCGGTTCCACTCGGAAGCCACCATGAATGGGCTAATAGCATCACCGCAGGCGTAAATTTATGAAAGCCGCCTCGAATGTGCAAATAGCGTCACCGCACACCAGAGTAGCGTAAATTTATGTTCGCTGCTCCAAGACAGCAGTTTAATCGAAGGCGCTGGTGCTCTCGGTTCCACTCGGAAGCCGCCATGAATGGGCTAATAGCATCACCGCAGGCGTAAATTTATGAAAGCCGCCTCGAATGTGCAAATAGCGTCATCGCACACCAGAATAGCGTAAATTTATGTTCGCTGCCCCAAGCCATCAGTTTAATCGAAGGCGCTGGTGCTCTCGGTTCCACTCGGAGGCCACCATGAATGGGCTAATAGCATCACCGCAGGCGTAAATTTATGAAAGCCGCCTCGAATGTGCAAATAGCGTCACCGCACACCAGAGTAGCGTAAATTTATGTTCGCTGCTCCAAGCCAGCAGTTTAATCGAAGGCGCTGGTGCTCTCGGTTCCACTCGGAAGCCGCCATGAATGGGCTAATAGCATCACCGCAGGCGTAAATTTATGAAAGCCGCCTCGAATGTGCAAACAGCGTCACCGCACACCAGAGTAGCGTAAATTTATGTTAGCTGCTCCAAGCCAGCAGTTTCATCGAAGGCGCTGGTGCTCTCGGTTCCACTCGGAAGCCGCCATGAATGGGCTAATAGCATCACCGCAGGCGTAAGTTTGTGAAAGCTGCCTCGAATGTGCAAACAGCGTCACCGCACACCAGAGTAGCGTAAATTTATGTTCGCTGCTCCAAGCCAGCAGTTTAATCGAAGGCGCTGGTGCTCTCGGTTCCACTCGGAAGCCGCCATGAATGGGCTAATAGCATCACCGCAGGCGTAAATTTATGAAAGCCGCCTCGAATGTGCAAATAGCGTCATCGCACCCAAGAATAACGTATATTTATGTTCGCTGCTCCAAGCCAGCAGTTTAATCGAAGGCGCTGGTGCTCTCGGTTCCACTCGGAAGCCGCCATGAATGGGCTAATAGCATCACCGCAGGCGTAAATTTATGAAAGCCGCCTCGAATGTGCAAATAGCGTCACCGCACACCAGAGTAGCGTAAATTTATGTTCGCTGCTCCAAGCCAGCAGTTTATAATCGAAGGCGCTGGGGCTCTCGGTTCAACTCGGAAGCCGCCATGAATGGGCTAATAGCATCACCGCAGGCGTAAATTTATGAAAGCCGCCTCGAATGTGCAAATAGCGTCACCGCACACCAGAGTAGCGTAAATTTATGTTCGCTGCTCCAAGCCAGCAGTTTATAATCGAAGGCGCTGGGGCTCTCGGTTCAACTCGGAAGCCGCCATGAATGGGCTAATAGCATCACCGCAGGCGTAAATTTATGAAAGCCGCCTCGAATGTGCAAATAGCGTCACCGCACACCAGAGTAGCGTAAATTTATGTTCGCTGCTCCAAGCCAGCAGTTTATAATCGAAGGCGCTGGTGCTCTCGGTTCCACTCGGAAGCCGCCACGAATGTGCTAATTGCGTCGCCGCAGATCATAGTAGCGTAAATTTATGGAAGCCGCCATGAATGTGCTAATAGCGTGACCGCACGCCAGAGTTGCATAAACTGATGTTCGCTGCTCCAAGCCAGCAATTTAATCAAACGCGCTGATGCGTTCGGGTCCACTCGGAAGCCACCACGAATATGCTAATAGCGTCACCGCAGATCAGATTAGCTTAAATTTATTTTCGCTGCTCCAAGCCTGCAGTTTAATCGAAGGCGCTGGTGACTTTGGGGTCCACTAGAGCGGAAGCCGCCACGAATGTGCTAACAGCGTCACTGCAGACCATAGTAAAAGAGCGTTAAAATCTGGCGAACTGCCACGCTCCACGTCACCGTGGCGTTTGGTTCATTAACCGCCAGCTGCAGTGCCTTTCAGACGCACTCGGCACGTTCTTGCATATGTAGATGTCTTCTTGCTCTTCGCGGTTACCCCCCCCCCCCCCCCCGCGCACGAATCGTCTTCCCGCGGTACTAGCTAATGGAACAAAAGGGACGCCCTACTCGAAAAAGAACAAAATTGAAGATATATCGAATCGTTCGCTGAACAAACGCACCTCGAAGTTCCCAAGTACGAGAGGCTTCATTTATTAACCGCGTTTTCTCCTCTTTTATTTTTTTTTTTTTTGGCGCGGTTTTTGTTCGCCTATAGTTTTAGAATTTATCGCGCCTCACACGCGGAGAACACTTTTCCCCCATTCGCTCCCGAATTAAGGTGCTAACTTCCCTCGACCGCCAAGGAAGAGGCGGGCGCGTCATATTTCTTCGGGAATGCGAAATCAAATTAACCGACCCGCCACGGCGTGAACGCGCGCGGGAGGAGGTGAGAGTAATTACGTTTCGCGCCACGAGAGGGCGCTTCGATGGGTTTAGGCCTTTTCTCTGCACATAGTTGCGTGCAGTTGCGTGCAGAGCGGGTGTGGAAGGCCGCAGCACAGTGGCAATCTGGCCAGAGGAATTCCGTGGTAACAAACAGCGCAGTAACAGGCACAAACAGAAGGAGGACAAGGCGACATTTAGCACAAAGCTTTAGTACTTGGTCCTCTCTCTCTCTCTCTCTGCGTTTTCTACTCGGTTTTTTGTTACCACCTTATCGGGTATCTTATAGCCCAACTGTCGGCTCTTGGCAGCCGGAAGAAGCTCGCGAACTGTGCATCCCCCTTGACGTGTTTGCGTTCTCTTGTGAGTTGTCTCTTAAAACACAAGAGCAGAAATATAGATGCTCCCTCGAGAAAGGCGGCAGTAGACTGTCCCAGTAACATCTGGCTTATTTGTTTTGTATCTGGGCGTTTGTGCAATGTTTTCTTTTGAAGGGGTTTACTCAAAAGTGGGAAGAAAAGCCGTCTTGACAGATGGCCAGAAAATAAGCCTAGTGTTTTTCTTTAGAGATCGCAACGTGCTGGTCCAGCAACCATGTCTGTCCATTGAAAATAAATAAAAATGGCCTTGGGAACTGTGTCGATTCTGTACATGAACTAAGGAAGTCAGCATTTCAATGCAAAGAAAAATTGACCATTTTTCTATTTTTTTCTTGTTTTCAGAGAAGAAAAGCCTAAAAAAATGTGTAACTTCTTTCTAGACGCCTCAACCGAGCTGTGAGCTAGGGAAGGGATGAAACAAGGAAGAACGGAAGAAGCGCAGTAGTGGAGGGCTGGGGAGTAATTTAGAGCCCCTAGTGATCATAACGTGCACTGACATTGCACAGCACGCGGGCATAGTGTGCGTTTATGTTTCTCTCTTTCGCCTGCTCGGTCATAAGCATTGTGACCAGAACGCAGAGAGGAGGTTTTGCACAGGTTTTGCTAGCCATCTGCAGCGCCATTCCACGCATGGAAAAACTTCCGCAAGAAGATAAACAAAATTATCGTCGCATTTCTTCAACATGCTTTGCATTCTTTTCAAAGAGAATATTTCGCGCTTCTAATATAAGTAGCCTTATCTGTGAGTTTAAATGTAACAGTGGCATTCTTGTATATCGGTTATAATTTCGGGATCTCGAAAGATTGTTGTTACCAGATTATAGTACGGCCGTGCATTTGTACAGCCTCAGAATGGTCGCGGCTGCGAACAGGCATTACCATATGTTACCAACAAACGTAAACCTGCGTGTTTCCGTTTATAGAGTGCACGAATGTAATATCAGTAACCCCAGTACTGGCACTGCAGGCTAGTTCATTTTCAAGGCGCGAAGACTACTTTAGAAGTGGTAACCAACATATCGCTTGTATTTCCTCTCCAGGAGCTAGCATATAGTAGTTGTGTTTTTGTGCTGGCACTTCTATCCTCTTGTTCGCGTTCCAGTTGTTGCTGATAGTATACAGGCAAAAAGAGCTTATGAAGGCAGGCGTTATGTTTGTGCACATGCATGCATGTTTACTGGAACCCTTCCTTTTTATGAATGTGATTTCACAGGTACAATAATTCATATTACCACTGTGCATTATAACGCGTAGGTGGCGCTGCATAACATCCCGCTCTTCACAAAGTAGCTATTGCATCATTAATATTGTATTTAAATATGCGGCGCCAATAAACGCGCGTGATAAGCACGGTAACTAAACCGCGTCTTGTGTTTACTACATGTTGTGAGAAGTGACTTAAAACACAACACATTTCCGCTGATCCTAACAATGCGGTTCGCTTTTAAGACTACGCTAGAGCACCACCATGTTCCTCACATCATCGAGGCATGAGCGGCGACTGAAGGGTCCAAACCCCGTCGTCAGTCACTCTGCCGCCGTGACAGAACTCATCGGAGAAAACCGAGCAGCTGGTCTGCGTTCCTTTTTCTATACGAAGAGTACTCGTACACCCCTGGGTTCAGGCGAGCTCAATGCTTTATAATGCATGTATTTGAAAGCGCGAGAGATTATCGCATCCCCCACGCGGGCGACATCCGTTCCACTGGTGCGCATACGCGCATACCCAACAAAGCATTTTCGAACGGAAAAGACTTTATGCGCGTAATTTTTCCAGATATTGCAAGATTTCACATAATAGTCAGTATATCCGCAGGTGTCCAGTTGACAGGCTTGCATTTTTTTTTTTTTGCTAAACGCTATTGCTATCGTCAAAAGCATTCCCCATTAGTTTTCTATTGCAGTCTTAACGGCGCTCGATGCGATCGGTGGTTAAAAATTTAAAAGAAAGATTTTGGTACACGTCACAAGAATGGACCCTTACCTTCAATATTATCGAAACAGTTCCTTATAATTTTCCAATATTCGAAATTTTTGTCCAAATGTTGGACATGATATCTGGTTGATTTGAATATTTGCAACAGAAAGGGTGGTAGCTATAGAGTGCTGTTCTGAGACGGTACATTGAAGTTTAAACACGACCAGCACCTCTGATCAAATGCGTGCTGAAGAAGTCGCCGTGCCGTCGTAACGGCTGCGAGCTACTTCATCGGGCGCAGAAGTCCGCGCCGTCTGCTCCGAAGGCGCTGCACGGAATTAGGTGTGGTGAAGAGTATATACGCACGGTGCATGGTTTGCCCTGTGCGAGGCTGCGGCTCTGTGGGGAGAGCGGCTGTATCGCTTACTCATCGTAAACCTAGCGCCACCTCGCGGAGCCTAAACACTTTAGCAGCAGATGAAAGAAAAGCGCTAAGGTGAGGCGGCGCTAATACGGCGGCTCCGGAGAACTGCTGAGGCGGCTAAGTTCGCAGGGCCGCCCATCATGCGTCAGTTTTGTTACGTGCTGAGGCTGCTCTCGTCTCCTGTTTGATCTGTGATCAATCAGTTCTTTCGTTTTTTCGCCGCACAAAGAAGAATACAAGTAGAGGGCGCTGTGTGCCGCTCTATACTATATGAAACGCCTAGATACCTCAGCGTTAACAGGAGGAAGAAAAGAGGCTGCGATCGTCGACCCGCCGCGGTGTTCAATCCCAGCCGCGGCGGCTGCGTTTCGGTGTAGACGAAATGAAAAACGTCCCCGTGCTCAGATTTCGTACTTATTATTAAAAACTCTCCTCCTAAAAAGTGCCAAACGTAGCTTTGCTACTGCGCGCTTCTCACTGGCCCTAAGCGAACGTAATGCGAGCGACGCTGACAATGCTGGACGCATCCCACCTTCATTGTTCGGCTTTCAGCCGAATTATTCGCTACCTGAATGGTTGCTTACTTACATTTTTGCCCCAACAGAAAGTGAAGAGAGAAAGTGATGTCCTTCTACGGTACCCTTGCTCTGCTGACTTTCAACGTAGTTTACCGTCATCTGTCCTGGACTTATATACAGAAGTGTACACGATGTTTAAGCTAAGACTTTACACAATTTTTTAAATAGGTTTTTTGATTAGAAGAGCGCTTTTTTCGGCATATTATTGTCAGCGGTGAAGTACACATCAGAATACAGCTGAGACGTGCTAACTAGCATGCAGGTTAACTAATATTGAATAGTTGACTTTTTAACTATTACAGTTAGGCTCCTTAATTACAGAGAGACGTGTAGCCCACCGTAAGTAATATCCATATCAGTTTTTAGAATTTTTAAAAGGCGATTACCCTCGCGATGTGGCCCAACAAATTTTGCCTACATCGCGTCAAAATGCATGCGCTTTCGATAAGTTTGAAGGCAAAGCAAGTCGTGTAGCACTTGTCAGTGATAATCAAAGTTTATAGGGCCGCAGCGCCGAGGGTAATCGATTTTTCGAAATTTTTAAAACTGATACGTATATGTTGTACGTTAGATACTCGCCTCTCAGTAATTAAGGAGCCTAACTGTATTCTTATGTACTTCACCGCTTACAATGCTGCAAAAAAGAAGCGCTCTACTAGCTCAAAAAGCCTATTTTTAGAAATTGCGTAAAATCTAACTCGCCGCGGTGGCTTAGTGGTTTGGGAGCTCGGCTACTGATCCGGAGTACCCGGGTTCGAACCCGACCGCGGCGGCCGCGTTTCGATGGAGGCGAAACGCGAAGGCGCCCGTGTGCTGTGCGATGTCAGTGCACGTTAAAGACCACCAGGTGGTCTAAATTATTCCCGAGTCCTGCACTACGGCACCTCTTTCCTCTATCTTCTTTTACTCCCACCTTCCCCCTTTCCTTACCGCGTGGTTCGGGTGTCCACCGAGGTATGGGAGACAGTTACTGCGCCATTTCCTTTCCCCAAAAACCAATTTTTCGCCTGGGCGCTCGCTTTTTTTTTTCAGGCGGCGCCAAGAGACCCCGTGCATTGTTCTCCTGTAGAAGGGCTCCTTTGCTACACCCACGTCTCATCTGCGCTCTTTATACGCCGCTCCCAAAATAATAATAATAATAATAATAATAATAATAATAATAATAATAATAATAATAATAATAATAATAATAATAATAATAATAATAATTGGTTTTGGGGGAAAGGAAATGGCGCCGTATCTGTCTCATATATCGTTGGACACCTGAACCGCGCCGTAAGGGAAGGAATAAAGGAGGGAATGAAAGAAGAAAGGAAGGAAGAGGTGCCGTAGTGGAGGGCTCCGGAATAATTTCGACCACCTGGAGATCTTTAACGTGCACTGACATCGCACAGCACACGGGCGCCTTAGCGTTTTTCCTCCATAAAAACGCAGCCGCCGCGGTAGGGTTCGAACCCGGGAACTCCAGATCAGTAGTCGAGAGCCCTAACCACTGAGCCACCGCGGCGAGTCCCAAAATCGTCCCCGAAAGCGCGGCCGCGGCGACTGCATTGACGTAAACGCGATACGCAAAAAAAAAATGGCAGCCGATTTGCATAGTTAACCAAATGCGAAGTGCGCTAGCACTGCTAAGGCGCCCGTGTGCTGTGCGATGTCAGTGCACGTTAGAGATGCCCAGGTGGTCCCCAGTACGGAATTCCCTCTGGTAGGGGGGGGGGGGGGGGGGGGGCACTGGCGTGTCTGAAAATAAAAAAAGAGAAGACAACGACGTAGATATAACCTGCTTGTTTTGTTGTAGTTTTTTTAACGGGACCCCCACCCCAACCCATTTGTAATATCCTCAATGAGGTCCTTTAGAGCTATCTTGAAATAAAGAAATTTGTCTCTTGGAAGTGTGTAAGCAGCGCGATAAGCCGGTAAGCGAGTATGCGGCCAAAGGAGACGTAGGAATCGGGCGGCCTTGGTGGAGGAAATTGAAGTGGCCTCCACTTCCTGCGCCGCGCAAGATTTCAAAGTTCATCTACATGCGGGGTGTCTCCGTATCTGCGGGTGTGCTCGTGTTTCGGTTTTATCGCAATCACGGGGAGTTGCACCCGCTCCGTGAAAGTGTAATACTCTGTCTGAGGCTTTGCTTTTGTTCTTCGCGCTTCCCCCCATTTTTTTAATCTCACTCTGAAATAGGCACGGAGGGCGAACCCCGCGGCGAAAAACCGGGATCGCAGAGCTCGAAAGGCTGCCCACCAAAACGTATCGGAAAGTCCCTAGAGGATAGAGTATGGTACTGTGTCGCGGGGTGCTCACGTGACGTCACTGACGCCATTTTGTTGTCCAGCACGCAGCTTCAGCGGAGCAAGCCGGAACAGGACACCTGTTCCTGCCTGCTCTGCTGATGATACCCGCTGGACAACAAAATGACACCCGTGACGTCACGTGACAGCTGGGCGAGTTGGTCGCGACCCACTAGAAATTGAAAAAATGATTTTTTTAAGAGCTACTCCGTACACTAACAGCGCTCCGGACATGGGTGATTTATTTTTTGTCATACTCTTGCATCTTTGCTCTGTTAAAAAAAAAATTAAAGGGACTTAGAGTGTTCCTGGGAATACTCGTTCGCTTACTAGCATCAGTGTTCTGTGTGGTTTTACCCCTATGTCATGTCCATGCTTCTTGAACAGCTCTAAGAATCAAGACCGCACAAAACACTGCGTATTGCATATAAACGAGACAGGCGCTTGACAGTAACTAAACTCCATTCACTGGAGCGAAAGCCACACTGGCATACGCAAGCAAGATTGCTCTTAACACGAGTAAATCGCGGGTATCTGGTGAGATGAAGTTCCTTATCTGAGACTCCCAAGGAGGTTCCTGGGAGCCCCTGACGCAAGCTTGAGATGTCATCCGAGCCGGGCGCGCAAATCAGCGCACGCAATGGAGGGCGCATCAAGCGACTGCATGCATGGCGCGTACACACACACACCCACACACGCCATATGGTGCGCACGCGTATCAAAAGCAGGCGCGAAGTTCTATTCAGGGAGCCTCATTGAGGACAGTGTCCCTAGTGAAGGTCGCGAGTGGTGGACTGGTGGACTGGCGGGCTGGGAGGGACATGTCGCCGCTCCTTCACGGACACAGTTTTACAGATATTTAATAATAATAATTGGTTTTGGGGGAAAGGAAATGACGCAGTACCTGTCTCATATATCGTTGGACACCTGAACCGCGCCGTAAGGGAAGGGATAAAGGAGGGAGTGAAAGAAGAAAGGGAGAGAGAGGTGCCGTAGTGGAGGGCTCCGGAATAATTTCGACCACCGGGGGATCTTTAACGTGCACTGACATCGCACAGCACACGGGCGCCTTAGCGTTTTTCCTCCATAAAAACGCAGCCGCCGCGGTCGGGTTCGAACCCGGGAACTCCGGATCAGTAGCCGAGCGCCCTAACCACTGAGCCACCGCGGCGGGGCAATTACAGATATTTTACAGGCAGTTTACAGACAGTTTACAGGCAGTGTTACAGTTTTTCGAACGCAGTTTACAGACAGTTTATGCAGTTTTGCAAACATAGCTTACAGACACAGTTCACAGGCACAGTTTACAGACACTGTTCTACAGACAGTTTTACACACATAGTTTACAGCCGCAGTGTACAGACAGTTTTACAAACAGTTTTACAAACACGGTTTACAGCCACAGTTTACACACTTTTACGGACAGTTTAGAGACAGTGTTACAACCAGTTTTACAGGCACAGTTTACGGAGGGTTTACGCAGTGTTGCAAACATATATAGTTTACGGACACAGTTTACAGGCACAGTTTCCAGACAATGTTTTACAGACACAGTTTTACAGAAAGTTTAACAAACACAGTGTACACACAGTTTTACAAACACGATTTTCAAACACAGTTTTGCAGACACAGTCTGCGGAAACAGTTTTACAGACAGTTTATTTAAAGGCATGTCCACAAACTAACATTTATAGTTTACTGGACTTGAAGGAACCTTTTTGCATGACATGTGCCCCAATCAAATTCGAGATTAAATCTCTACATTCGCGGCTACAACTCAAGAACGATGCAGGAAATGCCCCTCAAAGCAGGCCTTCCAACCAATGACCGCGGCGGTCGCGTTTCGATGGAGGCGAAACAAAGGCGCCCGTGTGCTATGCGATGTCAGTGCATGTTAAAGATCCCCATGTTATCAAAATTATTCCGGAGCCTTCCACTATGGCACCTCTTTCTTCCTTTCTTCTTTCACTCCCTCCTTTATCCCTTCCCTTACGGCGCGGTTCAGGTGCCCACCGATATATGAGACGTTAAGGTGCCATTTCCTTTCCTTAAAAAAAGTAAAACACTAACAGCCAATGACGTGGATCTTAAGTCGTGACGTCGCTCTTACCCCACTCACATTGTGGTTAATCCCTTTGCACCTGAAAGCTTCCAAGGTGTCATGATATATAGATAGTGCAATGGAGTTAAGCTCTACATCATGACGGTCGGTCGTCTCCATTTAATGGAGGGCAACCCTTTAGAGGCATTCGCAGCTTCGTTGTTTTCTTGTACCCGACTATAGGGTCACTGACGACCGAGAATACATCTTGCACCCTATTGCACTCGCAACTGCTTGCGAGTGCAATGGCTCGCTTGTATGCCCGCTATGTGCTGAGATAAGCAACCACACGGGGCATCTCACGTGTGTGTATACACTCAAGTATCGCGCACTTCACAGTGCCAATGTTTTTTTCGAAGGATCTCTACGTCCTTTCTGCCAGGATGGACATTAGTCGCGACGTGTACGGAAGAGGATGCACCGGACGCAATGCCATGAACGAGTTGAGAAGACGACGTGTTCACGAAGCAAGAAAAACGTTGCAGCATGCATGGTCCCGATGTGGTCCAGTTCCATGGTCCAGTTGACAAGACGATGCTAGAGACCACAACGGTGGCTCTGTGGCGCTGGCGTGTGGCCGCTGAACTCGAGTTCTTGGGCTGTGCAGCATTCCGTGCACGGCGGCCGCATTTTGTTAGCGGCGGAATGCCAAAAACGCCGCTCTGCTGTGTGATGTGAGTGCTCGTGTAAGAATTTCAGAAGTTGGGACTGCGTTCAGATATGCACCGTGTCCGACGGACCCTGGTTGCTTCGTGTGTACTGTGGACTAGATGAGCTGTCTCGTACTGTCCCCGTTTTAAGTTTTCTGCCTTCGTGTATTCATGGACCCGTGCGTCGCCTTGGACAGTGCGTGTAGCTCATTGCATTATGACGTCATTAACTCTCATCAACATATCTACCTTTTGTACCACTTACTCATTTCCCCTCGTTTAGAGTAGCAGGCCAGCTCTCCACCTTTCCTGGTGACCGCGTAGCGAGGCATTTAAGCTCTGCCTGCGGCCTTTTTCCTTTCAAGGTTCCTCTCAATCGCCTGTTCAGACGACACAGAGATCTCTGGAGTAAACGCTTAGCTCCTAAGCGCTAGTGTGGGCATAGAAATTGAGCATCCGGTAACGAATCAAGTCCCATTCTTGAACATGAGCTGCACTTAAGTTTCCGCGTCCACGACCTGACGAGTCTTTTCTTGCCTGCGCATTCCACGTCACAGCTAGATGGCGCGTCGTCGCTGATGAAGACAACCCGATCAGCGAACGACGATAATGGCGGCGGCGACGTTTTTGTTTTGTCCCCCGCTTCCCCGTCGGCTGCGCCGCAGTGACGTGCTCGCACTTAACGTCCCGACGCAGCCAGGAAGAAGACAACGGCGACACGTCGCGCTACGTGCATTGCGTGCTTTCGTCTGCGAGGTAGAGCGTGCCTGATGGACGAGTCGCATTCCTGGGAGCAGCAGCAGAAGCTGCAGCGCGCCGCAGACGAAGGGAAAGAGAGAAGCAACGGAGAAAGCAGGGCGCATCATTTCGGGGGAGGAACTGAAGGGGGATGGGGGGGAAGCCTCCTACCGACGTCGTACGCCTAATTCGCAAATGGAACGCTGTAGCCCCCGCGCGAGTCTCATCACTTATTTACGGCCGGCTCTCTCGGGCCCCCGACGCACGGTCCGGTTCGTTCGCCCGACGCACCGGCACAGCTGTCACCGCGGCTCGGCTTGGCTTGACTCGGAGCGTCAGCTGCTGCTTCTGATCCCTCCGCCCCCGCGCAGCCAGAGATGCGTTACGTGAAGCATTGCGGAACACCGGGTACGCTGCTGTATAGTGTATACGATGCGATTCCCTGCTAAGCCGCTTTGTGTCGGTCTTACATGATGTTTGTGCATTGGACGGCACGGAAAGACCTTTCCGAGCCACTGGCGCTCGCGAGTACTCCTACGCTGAAGCGCTCGCTTTTGCCATCTTGGTGAATTGCGCGTACTACCGTGTCAACGCGATTACAACGCCCAGCCGTTTACTGGATTCTCTGTTTCAAAAGTGAGCAGGCCGATCCAGAAACCTGTTTTACACGTAGACAGTTGTGGAATTTTCTTCAATTTACGATGTGAGAGCCGGATGTTCGGATTGTATTCGGGTCGACCTATATGCGTGGAAATACGGTACACGCCCCAGTTAGACCCGTGCAATCGCCGAGCGCCTCTTTGTCTGCTCAGAGTGCATGAGGGAACGCGCCCTGCGGTGTTCGGCGGCGGCGCGTTCGAGCGCAAGATCACCGGAAGTTACGGCAGATGCGGGCAGACGGCCCGCACCGTAAACAGCGTCTGCAGTTGGCTGCTGCTTGTTCTAATACGAGGTGGATTCGAGTGGTCTGCTTGTTTCTTACTTTCTTGTTTTTTGCCTGCCCGTTCGTTTCTTCGTCTGTTCTACAGGGGAAAGCGTCCTTAGTCTGACAGCTCTGCTGTCGTCTATTACGGTCCCACCACCGTACATTGTGTAGGACGCTGCCAATCACCAGACAGCATTAAATGCAGTGGACACAAAAGTACGGGGTCGCCGAGAAGGTTGCACGCACTTTAACGAACGCCAACTGTGTTTCAGTTACTTAGCCATTTCTTCAGCTCCTTATCGTCTTTGCAGTTATCCCATGGAAAGTATACAGTCTTTGTCATAAGTGTACAGTCCAAAGGGTTTGCTTCTGAGCCCTGCAGCGCGGATAATCTCGCATACTCAGGGACCGTAATCTCACGAAGGCGGGGGGAACTTGAGTCTTCAGCCCTCCCAAGCTTAGGACTGTCAGATATGCTAAAGAGCCCCGCTACACGGCTTGGAAGCAAACCCCTTGGGTTTTATATTTTTCAAAGACTGTACATGTCCAAAATTCTTGGACACAATTTTTGAATAATAGAAAACTTAAAGGTACTGGTATAGAAATATTGAAAGGTAATGGTCCATATATTCTTCCGACACGTATCAAAATCTTTCTTTCACAGTGTTTCCATCTCTCGCATCGAGCAGTTAAGACTTCGATAAAAAAAAAGTTAGGAAAGCTTTTGACGTTAGCAAAAAATGTTAATAGCAAAAAATTCGAGCCTACCGACGGGAGATCTGCGGATATGTTGATTGTTGTAGTGAAATCTTGTATTATATAAAAAAAATGCGTTCATAAACTCTTTCCCGTTCAAAAATGCTTTTGTCCAGAATTGTTGGGTATTCGCTACGTGCAAGAAAGCCATCTGTTTATTACTGCGTAAGCCGCGGTGGCTGAGTGGTTATGGCGCTCGGCTGCTGGCCCGAAAGACGCGGGTTCGATCCCGGCCGCGGCGGTCGAATTTCGATGGAGGCTAAATTCTAGAGGCCCGTGTACTGTGCGATGTCAGTGCACGTTAAAGAACCCCAGGTGGTCGAAATTTCCGGAGCCCTTCACTACGGCGTCCCTCATAGCCTCAGTCGCTTTGGGACGTTAAACCCTCATAAACCAAACCAACCAGCAACTAACGTCACGCGGCGAAAATGCCGGCGTCTGTCTGTCTGCCCGTCTGCCCGTCTGCCTGTCTGCCCGTCTGCCTGTCTGCCCGTCTGTCCGTCTGCCTGTCCGTCCGTCTGCCTGTCCGTCCGTCTGTCCGTCTGCCTGTCCGTCCGTCTGTCTGTCTGTCCGTTTGTCTGTCCGTCCGTCTGTCCGTCTGTCTGTCTGTCCGTTTGTCTGTCCGTACGTCTGTCCGTCTGTCTGTCCGTCCGTCCGTCTGTCCGTCAGTCCGTCCGTCCGTCTGTCTGTCTGTCCGTCTGTCTGTGGTCTCAGAAAGTGAAGTCTCCACCCTTCAGATGCGCCACCCATCAGCCACCTCCCCACCGCACCCCCCTAGCTAGGACGCTGCCCGTCTATCTACCGCATCCACCGCCAACCCACCCACCTCTCCACAAGGTCTCCAACCATGGAAGTCTATGCAGTGGTGGAAAGAAGAAAGTGGCAGGTATTTAACGTTGTTAAACTGAGTAGACGTGCGAAAGCAAGGGACGTTGAGGGTGTCGAGGTCACCCTACCATTGCTCCTCCGAACTTACCCGAGTTGCTCCGAGGCTTCACGCAACATTTTTGGTTGCAACCATGTTAAGTAGCTAGTGCTTTCGCACTAGTAGTGACGGCGAAAAGAGGTCAGAGACATTGGCAAAGCCAGCTGACCTCTAGAAGCACCCCCCATCATTAGTCACCTCCCCACTTGGCTAGCTCCCATCTGTCCGCCAGCCCCTTCTGCCCATCTCCACCCGTCGTCACCCTCCAGTAGTAGTAATAGTAAGTGGTTTTACTAAAATAATTATAAAAAGGAAGGAAAAGACTTTTTCTAGCCCCGGCATCCGCCATCGATACTGAAGCACCTGAGCTGGGGCAGCGGAAATAAAGGATGGCAGCAGAATGGAGAAATCAAATGAAAGAGGTGAGGGGACAAGAAGAGAGCATAGGGGGAGAAGTAATATGTACAAACTATTTACACAATACGAAATGTATACAGGTTGCGCGCGTGATTAGTTCATGATGAAGCTACACCCTCCAGTAAAAATTTGTTTTTAATCAATTGTCTACATTGAATAATACATTCCCAGAATACGGGAGAAAATTATGCGACAATCACATCTGTTACGACAATTATGAGAAAGCAGTTGGATTTACCCTCGATGATTACTTTCTTTTTACTCAAAGTCGATCGAGTCTTCACCATCCAGTAAAGATCTGTTTTGCGAAGCCTCGATCGGTTTTGAGTAAAAAGAAAGTAATCATCGAGGGTAAATCCAACTGCTTTCTCATAATTGTCGTAACAGATGTGATTGTCGCATAATTTTCTCCCGTATTCTGGGAATGTATTATTCAATGTAGACAATTGATTTACTGATTTGCCTGAGTTTCTTTTAAACTCTATAGTTAGAAACACTCCGTTTTCTGACAGCACAGCTATGTCTTTTTCCAATTTGTTCGTCGTACCACTGACGCAAGATTATTATCGCCGCTGTACGATGACGCTGGGAGATAGACTATAATAGGCAGGAATTCGTGGACGTTCCACTGTAAATTGGCTTTACTGTTACATAAAAGCCGGAAAAACGTAGCAGCAAATTGGATTGAGAGAATTATTGTAAAATCATGGCCCATTGCAGGGTTGAGAAAGCGGCAGTTGTAAGCTGTGAGGTGAAAATCCACATACTCTAATGAAAAGCATTCTCTGCTGGGTTGGAGCGTTAACTGACTGTAGGAATACAACTCCAAGCTGCACATACTGCTGTCGACAGTTACAACGCCAAATAGACAGATGTTACACGCTGTGCGTCGTTTGCCAGTCTTCAGGGAGCACCCAGAGAGGGCAGCACGTGTCAAGCTGCTCGGACGCCCTACTGTTCTTTGAATTTTAATACTTCGCATGGAGGCGTGCAAAGCTCTGGGCCAAGCCCGCAGTGTCTACCTCTCACTTACAGCGTGGCTCACCCAAGACACCCAGCTTCGGACTCGCCCACTACTTCACCCCCCTACACTTTAATCATCTCTCCCCTGTCCCTAATCCCACGGCTGCTTGATGCGGAAGAGCCAGAAGCCACCCCAGCCCCAACCCTCCTTCTTAAGAACCCACCGCGGTGGCTCATTGGTTAGGGCGCTCGGCTACTGATCCGGAGTTCCCGGGTTAGAACCCGACCGCGACGGCCGCGTTTCGATGGAGGCTAAAGCGCCCGTGTGCTGTGCTTTCCCCACGTGGTCGAAATTACTCCGGAGCCCTCCACTACGACACCTCTTTCTTCTCTCAGTCCCTCCTTTATCCATTTCCTTACGGCGCGGTTCAGGTGCCCGCCGATATGTGAGAAAGATACTGCGTCATTTCATTTCTCCAAAAACCGATTTTCAATTTTTCAAGAAGTAAACATGCGCCAATATAAAAGTTTTTTTTTTTAAGTATAGTCTTGGAAGACTGGGGAGAATGTTTGACAGCATCCATGGAATTCAGAGAATCTGATCGTTGCAATGTGTGTACACGTCATGCTATTAGGTTCTTGCTCAAATTAAGCCGAAAAGTACACAGCAGACGAATCTTGCTCGGCGGCTGCTTATTACATCAGGAATTGCATGCTTTCTTCCTTCAAGTTTCCTTCTTTGCTTGCTGCCACACTCAAACACTAAGGCATAATGCTCACTCAAGTAACTTACCTCTTAAAAGCCTTTTTTTTTTGTTCTTGTCAGTTTTGCATGCACTTCTGCCTAAGCTCGAGCTGGAAACCCCGCACATTAACATATCATTCCTAGGCCGAGTAATTTATTTAATGAGATAATTTGCTTGTGTTGCGCTTGCTGGCAGTAGCAAAAGCCAGTTTGACTGCATTTCTTTCGGTAGCGTGAGAAAGTGTCTGCACATTCCGCGGACCGTTACGGACGCAGTCGTCTGCTAATGACAGACATCGTCTGCTCGCCGGGGTGAGCAGACGATTTTCTCACTGCCTTGCGCGAACCGGAACGCACATGGATATCATCTCGGAGGGCGTTTCATAACGACGCTTTCTCCTCGGGTTTCGTCCGGATCTCGGGTTTTGGTTCTTCTGCTTATTTCTTCTTTGTGGGTACTTCTTTTGTCAGGTTCAATAGGCGGCTTGTTTGGGATGGGAAGCACCCGCCAATGCGCTGCTAGCGTCTACGTTTCGTTTTGGCTCTCAATGGTTTCCAGGCCGCCATTTCTATATTAAGTCGACGGTACACCTACATAGACGCCCTTGCCTCTCGAACGAAGAGCGCGCCTCCAAGTGTGCAGCGCACGCTACGTCTGCTCAGTGTCAAACGGGCCACCCCCCTTGCCTCAGACTTCGTCTTGGCTTGGCCGAGCCCGCGTACTCTGTGAAATAACATTCGTACAAGTCATTTGGGTAGCTCGGATGGCCATTTATTTCCCGCGACTGTTGCTCGGAATTCCATTCTTCCTCTTAATGCTGCCGTGGTTGTTTCTTTTCTTTTTTGGGGGGGTGCAGCTTCGCGCCTTCAAGCAGGACGCGCGCGAGCAGAGTTGATTGCCTGCAGTGGCGCGCGCGCAGCGCGGCAGAAAATGCACTAAAGGAAATGAACATCGAGGGAGCGATTACAGGGGCGAGCGATGGCTGGAACAACACAACGCAACGCGCACTGTTTGATTTAATAAAGGCACGATTCCATCGGTCGCCCGGCGCGCCAATGAAATTGCTTTGCTTTTGTTGTCCCCCACCCGGCGATACGGAACTCCATTTGTATAGAAAGAAGTTTTATAATGCTTTCTTTTTTCCTCCGTCTGCATCCCCAATTGTTCGTCTGCGACCGAGCGAAGATGCTTCGTTTACTTCTGCCGTCCTTTTTGGTGCGGTGCGTTTGCATTTTACGCGGCAGCGCCGGTGAATTGTTTTACGCAGACCGAGGCAAATTGAGTCGGTACTGCTCTCCCGGAATTCTGAATCGTTCATTTCGCCGGCGGTCGCCTTGTACGGAGGCGTTCCGCCCCCTGCGATGATTCCCAACTCTTCTTTGCCCACCGACGAGCTGGCTGCCATCTGCAGACTGTGTTCGTCTCCAGCAATCGTCTCTGAAGGGATGGCTCTGTGCCGCTGCACCATCGGAGAAACGTACTTCATTTGCTTTTGCTCTTTCCGGCAAGCCACACCCACTGTCCTATCTTTAAGCAACGCGCGCTACGCCCGCGCGGCCATCGTGCGGCTGAGGGTTCGGGACGGGCAAATAAACGGAGAAAGTGACGCTGGCTGAGAAAAAAAATAAAAAGTGAACAAAAGCGGAAGCAAGGAACCGCGCAGAAACTAGGAAGTAGAAATTCCAAGGACGCCCCGCTCTACTTCGCCATTGGGGAAGAAAGCAGCGGAGTTCTCTCTCATCCTCCTCCTCCGCAGACAAGGAGCAAGCGCCGGAGCCGGCGAAGAAAAACCACACGCCCCGGCCGAGCGAAGGAAAACTTTAAAAAATAGAAAAAAGTTGCCGCGCACCACGCTGGCTGCGCGCCCGTTTGTCGTCTGCTCGAAAAGCCTCGATGCAAGGGCGGCGGCACGGCGTGCTCTGATTGGCCGGCAGAGCCTCGTCCCGCGCGCAGCTCGTAGCGCCAGCTGGTGGCGTTCACCGGAAGCGCGTAAACACGCTTGAGATCAACGGCACTCGACGACGCGTGCTTTGAAGCCGTGTGCCGCCCCGCCGTCTGTTCGGATTTTCGACCCTGGCTCCTCCAACTCTCGGTGAAGTCGTGCTCGAACCCGCGATGTCCGTTGGGGGCGACGGTGTGGTGATGTGTGCGTCGCTTGCGCGCCGCAAATCTGCTGGGTGAGAAAGTTTTTCGGCGAGTTGGGATGCCTTCGAAAGTTGGCGCCTGCCGCCGGTTCAACGCCATTGCTTCTTCTGTTGCCGCTGTCCTGAAGACCGAGATAGCAGAGCAAAGCATGGCTTCGGTGGCGTGCCTTGCGGAACTCGACTCGTCTATTATCGCCTCCGGTGATAATTGATCGTGACGAGTGGTGGATCGAGCGTCGTCGGATCGGCTGGCAGTGCGGCCGGCCAGTGTTGACAAGCTCCGTTTGTGCTGTTTTGTGGAAAGCGCGCGCGCGCGCACTCTCCCCAAGCATGTTGTCATCGTCGTCGAGCTCGTCCAAGGAGAACCAACTCTTCCAGGCCGTGCGCAATGAGGATATTCCGGCGATTCTCCGGACGCTGTCCAAAAAGAAGGGCCTGAGGACGCCCAAAAGTGAGTTGCACTTTGATACTTCGTTCGTTGTTTACCGTCGGTACAAAAAACCCGGCGCACGGGAGCACTTGTGTTGGCGTCCGTCTGCTCCTCTTCTGCTGCTTGTCACCTTGCCAAGTTCATGCTGCGCGGTCCTCAAGCCTATATGATCAGCGTTGAAACTGGGGGGTGCGTGAGGCGCTCGCTAATACCTGAGTTGCATGATTTTTGCTAAGTAAACGCTGCACGGTTGCAGTTTTTTGTTTGGTATTTGTTTGCTATTGTTGTCTCGTGTTTCCCAAAGCGACAGGGGAGTGGTGTTTTTGTTTTGTTTTTCATTTCATGGTCGGTGGCCAGATAGGCGGCGTGGAGTTGTCATGCTGGTTCCACCGAGCATTCGCACGCGACCGACACATCCAGCTAGCGAGAGTGCGTGCGCTAACTGCGCTCGCGGTCTTCTGGAGCAGCAGCTGCGTTTGTTCCCCCACTTCACGTAACGGTTCAGCGCCGTTCTCCGGTGATCACAAGTGCGCGGTGTTGTAACCGGAAGCGTTAGGAGGGCGCATTTTACAACGGAACATCACGTTGAGCGTCATCACCAAGCTGCGGGTTCACTGGCGTTGTCAGTTTGTGCGTGCAACTCTGTTCTACGTTAAATCTGCCGCCTTGTTTAACGACGCCTTGTTTAACGAAGTACCACCGTTCGCAACATCACATGCAACGCACAATGTGCGGTCGCAGCTAGATTCCCGATACACTGGCGGAGCCGAGAAATTAGGGATTTGAAACAATTAAGTTCTGTACAGTGAACTGCGGCCCGTTGCAAGTCATGCTGAAGACAGCTCGATTCGTCGTAACGCCGTAACTTAATACCTCGGGTACTCAGCGAGCGTAAGGGGTCGTCAGTGAGCTTAGTTGTGCTGTTCGCAATCTGGGGAGTGGCCTTGTGTGGCTTCTTCTAACGCACAACAAGCTCGCTCGTATGAATTTATTGATTCGTTGTGGGTGTAGATTAGCGAATGACTTTGGGCGTGCGCGCTGTGGATTAGCACGCTACGCCTCTGTCAAGGAGGCTATACCTCCAATGGTTTGTCGAGGTTTGCGTGTGCGTGCCTCACTTGCGTGCTAGTGTGCTGCTGACTTGTCCTGCGGACTCCCTAGTTCAGGCCGACCGCTTAGATCAGACCTCGATCCAGGGGGTCTTTATCGGAAGGTTTCGCGGCCTCATATTTTGCCAGAAATGGCAGTGGGCTGGGAAGTGGTTTTTGTTGTTATCCTGGCGGCAAATGGCGCTTATCCATAACCAGGTTGTCACCTGAGTGGCGTGAGGGGGCTAAAGAACTGTTTAGACACTTCGTTTTTCAAAAATAGGAGAATTAAGGTACGGTACAACAGAAGATATTGTCCGGGGTTTAACGTCCCGAAGCAGAAACAGGGCAGTGTGGAAGGTCGTAGGGGAGGCAGCATAGCATACGGACTTGTTTGCATATCGCCTCCATGGAAGTGCCGCCGGGATTCGATCCCGCGACCTCGGGGATCAGCGGCCTAACGCTAAGGCCACGGTCAGAGCCACCGCGGTGGATAGTGGTAGAAGCGAATGCTGAGTGGAAACGCGGTTGGGCGTAGTCATGCTTTCCTTCCGACGACCGGACTCCCCAAGTTCCTCTTCTCATCGCATTTTATCCGAGCACTTCTCGACACCGACCACACCTTTCGCGCTGTGTATACGGCACGCACTTAAAGACAGAAGCGCCGTGTTGTGAAGTCTGCCCAACAACCGGCGTTTCAGATGCAGCCCACGTTGTGGCCAATGAGCCATTTACGCAGTCACTCGAGCGTTCCGGGCAGGGTTTGCTGGGCACCGAACACCGCCGCTGCACCACTGTAAGCTATACACTGTGCGCATTTGCACTTACGCGACGTCAGGGGGCGATTGATTGCAGACCCGTAATGGAGTGATCACTCGGGTAATTAATTAGGGTCTATCGCTCAGATAGCTGCACCGCAGCACGCTAGTGCCGCCATCTGTGTTTACCTTTTTGCGGTCGTTGTAAGGCTTGCACCGACGGGCTTTATTCGGCAGTGCGGGGTTGCAGAGGGAGCGCGAGGCTTAGATATTGAGAAATAGGCATGAAAGAAACGGAGAGCGAAAGAAAATGCCTGCGAGCGGGGAAAAAGAAAGCAAGCACCAAGAAAGGAGACACGGGCGTCTAAGTATAGACCTGTACCCCTGTCTCTGCACTGGGCTGCGCAAAGCAGTGGCTCTCCTCCGGTTGAAATACGCAGACCCCCCCCCCCCCCCCCCCTTCCTCCTCTTCTTTACGGTGTGCGGATGCTCGCGCGATCCGTGAAGCTTCCGCCGGTCTCGAACCCCGGGAAAAGACGCGCCGTAGTCTAAAATAAAAGCCCCTTCTCTAGCGCTGTAAAGATTAAAAAAAAACACTCAGCTTTAAAAAAAATGGAAGGCTGGTGTGTAGTTTCTGTTGGCCTTTTAAGTTTCTGCCGACGGGTCCCCTTTTGGGCCCAGCGTGTTGGCGGCGGCAGGGCGGGCAGTCGCTTGTTTTGGGACGGGCACAGACAACGACAGCTGTGCGATCGTCTTCCCAGCGAGCTGCACGGGCCCAGTGTGTGTTTTGTCACCTGGGCCGACATAATAATACTAATAATAATAATTGGTTTTTTGGGGAAAGGAAATGGCGCAGTATCTGTCTCATATATCGCTGGACACCTGAACCACGCCGTTAGGGAAGGGATAAGGGAGGGAGTGAAAGAAGAAAGGAAGAAGGAGGTGCCGTAGTGGAGGGCGCCGGGATAATTTCGACCACCTGGGGATCTTTAACGTGCACTGACATCGCACAGCACACGAGCGCCTTAGCGTTTTTCCTCCATAAAAACGCAGCCGCCGCGGTCGGGTTCGAGCCCGGGAACTCTGGATCAGTAGCCGAGCGCGCTAACCACTGAGCCACCGCAGCGGGTCCGGCATAATGCGGCGATTCTATTTTGATTGTCCTCAGTTTCCTTTTTTACGCTTTTCGTGATTTCCTTACATGATGCCACGCCCTCGCTCGGCTTGAGCCAATCGCGAGCAAGGGAAAAAAATTGAGTAGGATCTTAATGGAATCGTTATACCGGTTCAGGTCGTATACGGAGTGTCGCTGTGTGCAGCGGGTTAATTATTAAGGGGAAAATCATTTGGCGGATCATCGACTCAGAAACCTGGCGTCGCCCACAAAAGTGGCAGTGTTGCAAAACTCGAGATTGGTCGAAATGATGTGACGTCATCAAAGGCGGGGAAAACACGAAACGTTAACCAGTAATAGTCTGAAGTATAGTACTTACAACTGCGCCAACTACAAAGGAATAGAACAAAATTGCACTAGAATTCGAATGGGATTGTAGTGTTGCAAAAAAACGGATCCATGCGACCCGTATCGCACGCGCCGTTCTCTTTTAGATTGCCCCTTCGCAGTCGTTTGATCATGTACTCTTATGCGGAAGCCACTGCAGACACACAATTAAGTTACTTTGCAGTCATGAAATCTGGTTTTCATTCACATGACGGTTTAGCATCGCAGCTGGAAAATTTCGCGTGCTTTCGAAATTCTCGTTTACCCTTGCATCTAACCCGGCCGCGTTGCGAAGGTGGCGGAACACAAAAGGCGCCCGTGTGCTGCGCGACGTCACTGCGTTGCGTTAAGAATCGCCAGGAGGTCGAAATTATTCCGGAGCCCTCCACTACGGCTTCGGCCCTTCTTTCTTCCTGTCTTCTTTCACTCCTGGAATTCTGGTTTTTGGGTGGTGCAGGGGGAAGGTGGACACGTGAACTGCGTCTTGAAAGAAGGGTGATCGGGATGAAAAGGGGGAGAGAGGAAAAAGGGCTGGCGCCTGCGCACCGCAGCCGCACCTGGGAGTCGCGGCTCCGAGGCTGTTTTGCTAAGGGCTTTGGAGCGAAGGATAAATACGTTTGTCAGCGGGGTCCGTCTTGACCATTACGCTGAGCACGTCGGTTTCGTGGGGTTGAAGATGGGGAGGAGGGGAGTGCTGTGCTGTCAGCGTCTCTTTCCGTTGCTCGCCTGTGATGACGCGGGTGTCGGACCACGGGGACGTCCCCCTTTCTGCCTTTATCGAGACCTTTTTTTCTTCAGTGCAGTTCTTTAGCCATTATCTGTTTGTCTGAAACCTGCCCACCGTGTCAGGCATCAACTCAAATAATCGTGACAGGCTGCTCGGGAAGAGGATTCTGGATCGCAACATAGCCCAGGCAAACGAAGTCCCACCGATGGAAGCACCTGTCATAGGAAGCAACTTTACCCAGGCAACCGTAGTCCCACCGATGGCAGCACCTGTCATAGGAAGGCATCTCTTGACCGCTGCACCACTGCGTCAGGAGTGGTAGGAAGACTCCCAGGGGTCTATGAATGTAGAGAATGACCAATTCCTCATATATGGACATTAACCCATTATCGCGATACCAACAACTGCCATCCGTGAACACTGGATCTGAACATCGGAACCGAAGGGAAAATCGAACTGCCAGCGCACCTAATTCGCATGTGGCCTAACTACTCAAATCGACCGTCATTTTTTTGTAGCGGTAGCTACATTACGGTAGCATTTCGAACCTTCAGCGTGGCGCTGCCGCCACCCTCTGGCAGCGCCGCCACGCTGTCACGTGGTTGGTCACGTGGTGCAGAGCAGCTGCCGGCGTCGCGGCGCCGTGGCTGATCACGTGGTTGGTCACATGACTAAGTTCCACTCAGCCAGTTGTTGCTATCGCGTCACTCCAGGTTTAAGCAGAGCTAAACCACCGCCGTTTTTCAGTGTTACTCTCTTTATTCTGTTAAAGGGGCCCTAATGAAGTTGCGGTATGCCTGGGACGTTTAAGCACACCTAATTCTCATTCGGCCTAACTACGCAAATTGACCGTCAATATATATTTTTTGAGCTACTCTCTTCATTCCGTTAGCAATTTCGCGGCCGCTTCGTGGCTGAAGTGTACGCAGCTAAGGTGCAGATGAAGTGGAGGTGAAGGAAACAGCTGTCCTCAGTGTTTAGCTGTCCCAGAGCCGATGACCTTTCTAGAACCATGTCCTGCGGAACCTGAATTGAAAGAGTGCATCGCTACCGTCTATGCCAGGATCTTGAAGAGCGTTTCATACACCTACGGCGGGAATGTCGCGAAGTGCGAATTTGGTATTAGCTTGGCCAGTGTCTGGCCCGAAGCATGGACCCTGTTGTGGAAACGTATCTAACTGAGCCGCGGTGGATGCAGTATATGGCAGAAAAAATAAATAAATACCCATAACCTTGAGAATAACGTTCTTACAGGTACGAAGGTTCTGAGATATTCCTGAATATGTGAAGGGCAGTTTGTGAAGGTTTGCTTTTTTTATTAATTGGTTTTTTGGGAAAGGAAATGGCGCAGTATCTGTCTCATATATCGTTGGACACCTGAACCGCGCCGTAAGGGAAGGGATAAAGGAGGGAGTCCAAAACGTATTTCTGCAACTAAATGCGCGTTTTATAACTCTAGCCTAGACAAACTACATTTCCCATCATTCCGGTGGCAGCTGCAGTTTTCCCTCTGTGGTCGAGTACAACTCAAGAAGCGGGGCGAAAAATGCCTCTCAGAGGAAGGAAGGGTGCCCTCCAGCCAATGGCGTCGGCCGATTGTCATGACGTCGCGATTCGTTTGCACCTGCTATAGTGTGACGTCTCATTGTCGTGACAATCCTTGACGTCATGACGATCAGTCGACGCCATTGGCTGGAGGGCACCCTTCCTTCCTCTGAGACGCATTTACCGCTGCCGTCTTGATTCTGTATACTGCCGGTATAAGTACCCGACAGTGGCGGCTGCGTTTTCATGGAGGCAAAACGCTAAGGCGCCCGTGTGCTGTGCGATGTCAGTGCACGTTAAAGATCCCCAGGTGGTCGAAATTATTCCGGAGCCGGAGCCCTCCACTACGGGCACCTATTTCTTTCTTCTTTCACTCCCTCCCTTATCCCTTCCCTAACGGCGCGGTTCAGGTGTCCAACGATATATATGAGACAGATACTGCGCCATTTCCTTTCCCCAAAAAACCAATTATTATTATTATTATAAGTGCATGAAGCCCTAGGAATGGCGGTGTTAGGGGGGAGGGGGCATCACATGTCCCTGTGCCTTGTTCGCCTAGGAGCCTCTGGGAGTTTTCCCCTGTTATCTACCGTCAAGGGACGAATAAAGACGTCGCAAAGTGCACTGCCGTATCGTAACTATAAAGATTGCATCAAAATTAGGCTGTACTGCAGAGCTTCTGAAAGCGTCCGGCTATTTTCTGTGGGCGCCCGCACTGGCAAACCCTCTTAACCTCGCAACGGCGAGATAGAGCTTGCGCAGCTGGATGAGTGCATGGCCTACATCAATGACGGGTTATGCTGAGAACAACGCCGGCCGCTGTCACCCGTCCCTTTCGCCGCATCTAAACCTTAACCCTTAATCAGCCGCTGCCGTAACTCTGCGGTGCCGTTAAGAAAGAAAACGGAAAGTTAAAGCAGTTTGCCGCAGCGTAGGTAAAAGGTAAAAAAAGAAAACAAAACAAAGAAGATACGTTAAAAGACGAGACGGCGGCAGAAATGCAGTGCGAACGTCTGACGGGCAGTTTTTTCGAGAGCTGGGGTATAGTTGAGGAAAAATGGACCAAGACATTTGGAAGGCACGAAAAACGGATCGTTACAGGCAGACGCTGTGTTTTTTGTTCGTACGTGTTCGTCCTGTGCGTATATGCTGCTGTGACCTCAATGGAAGCACTCCATCGTGAAAACAACAGCAATGATGTGAGTTTAAAGCCGTTCTCTTTGTAGCGAACGCATTAGTCAAACAGCGTGCTGCGTAAGGTCCAACGAGACGGGAAGTATTTCCAGTTGGTGCGCGAATTCCTGACCGAGACAGTCCGAAGGCAAGGCGTCCTCGCTCTTTTGTTGCCTGCGTACGTGTCGTCGTCAGTCTGCAGCTTGTTTGCTGAAACCAAGTCCGCCAAAACCCAGCTGCCTCGCCCCGCCGCGGTGGCTCAGTGGTTAGGGCGCTCGACTACTGATCCGGAGTTCCCGGGTTCGAACACGACCGCGGCGGCTGCGTTTTTATGGAGGAAAAACGCTAAGGCGCCCGTGTGCTGTGCGATGTCAGTGCACGTTAAATATCCCCAGGTGGTCGAAATTATTCCGGAGCCCTCCGCTACGGCACCTCTCTCTTCCCTTCTTCTTTCACTCCCTCCTTTATCCCTTCCCTTACGGCGCGGTTCAGGTGTCCAACGATATATGAGACAGATACTGCGCCATTTCCTTTCCCCCAAAAAACCAATTTTATATATATATATATATATATATATATATATATATATATATATATATATATATATATATATATATATATATATATATATATATATATATATATATATATATATAAATCCTGGATACACATTTTCACGGAAGTGCAGCGCTTCCTTTTGTAGTGCATGCCCGTGCTCTGTTTAGCTTGCTGCGCGGTGCTGTCAACCATTGTGGGGTGAGCCATAGGACAGCGTCGTTCTGCTTGCGTTCTCTTGGGGGGCACGCTGGCCCTCACGTTGAAGCAGTGGAAGCTGCAGTAAAAAAGGAGTAAAAAGGGAGTGAATTGTCCTCTAGCACCCTCCAGCAGTGCACTGTGGGGAAGTTTACTTCTTGTTTTTTACTTCTATATTCGTGTCTAGAGTGCAGTGGCTCTAACTGTGCTAATTTCATTTAAGGCCGTCGATGGCCGCTTCAAATCACATTTAGCCTGGGCTGCGCTCTGGCATTATCGAGGAAAAAAAAATTACTATCGACAACATTGCCGGGGGTGAGTTGTTGAAGCAGGTCTTTACCTGAGCACCTGAGCTCTATCTGAACAGATCTGCGGAAGTGATAATAAAGCTTCTGATTCGGCCTTTTGGCAAGCCTGCTCATACTTCCTTATGTCTGCTTGCCGCGCCTTCCCATTTTTTAGCAAGGGCAGATTTATGGACCAATCTTCGATAGGGTAGCTGGTGACGGCCTCCTGGTTGAACCATACATTTGTTGAATTTTTTTCCAGATACAAAATGGGGCTCAGTTCCAGTGTAGAATTTCTCGCTTACACCTGCCACCCTCCTGTTCGGATAAGTAAAACCTTGTGCTGGCAAACAGTGCAACTGCATATCCAACTGCATAGCCACACATCAGTCGCAGCGTGTACAGAACGATGGACAACTGAACTTACTTTATACTGTGAGTGAATGTGTGTATGGAGTGTGGCACTACAATGGCCTATGTTCTACTGTGACTGAATATGTGCATAGATGGTGACTTCTGGAGTGGACTGTGATGTGAACTGTGTGGATTGATTGTGAGCATATATGGTAACTGCGGGAGAGAATGTGTGCTATTATAAGAGACTGTGCGCTTAGCGGGGTAGATGCGGCATTGTTAATATCGAAGGGACGCTGCGGTGGAGCAATTGCCGGCAGACAAAGCAAGGCTAACCCCAGCTGTAGCATTCAACACCTCAACCTCAACCTTCCTTCAGTTCGTCTTTCATGCCTCTCACGGTTGGAAACACTGAGGCGTTCTAGTGTGCGCTTTTAGCTGGAACGCGAACACTTCGGGGTATGGCGGGTCTCGTCGGAACTTCACCACAGCTTCCACCATTTATGCCGAGGTCCCTCGGGGATCTCATCGAGAATGAGCGCAGGACCGCGCCATAGCCCGGCGGAGTTTTGATGACTCCCAGCTATGAAGCTTCCTACCCTTTCCTTCTCTGTGGGGCCGCAAGCTGGGTGCCGCTGCCTTCTATACCCGACCCTTGCCGGAGTCGCAGTCTCCTTCCCAGCTCCTCCCTGGGTGATGTTTTGCTCGAAGCCAAGATAAATAGAAAGCGCCGCAGTGGGTCGTAAAAAACACACGCGCCACAGATGGTTCCTCCCCGTATAGTATACTGTATACGGTGCGGCCTGCAGGGGGCGCCCGTGAACGGTTCTTTTATTCCCGGCGGCCGGGGGCCGGCAGAAAAGGGGTGCAACTGTGGTGGCGCTGGGGTTCCCGTCGTCTGCGCCGGAGGCAGCAGCCGGGGTTTTTCTTGAATTCTTTTTTCCTTCTTTTCGTCGTCTGCTTGCTCCGAAAGACCGGAGCGCATCCGACACGGGCTGTGGCTGCGGAGAGATGGCTTCGTCTGCGGAGTCGTGGGGGTGGAATGCCAAGTAGCCGCGGTGACGACTGCGCGCGCCTCCAGCCGCGCGTCGAGCTGTGTGTTGACACTTTATTAACGTAATTGGCACTCCTTGTTGTGTCTTCCTCGTGGAGGGGGACGGGTAAACAGTCTTTTTATGTTTCTGTCGCTAGACTGAGCCAGTGTTCTCGCTTTTGTGTTTAGGGAAGAAGGTTTTCCTTTTTTTTCAATACTTACTCTTTCCCTTTTGCTGGCTGCATGGTGTCTGGCCGTTTTTACAAATTTCTTGGGTTGTCGTGCGGAAGAATCGAGTGGCACGGAATAAACGAACAGACGAACAGTCCGCTACCGGTTTACGAAACTATCGATGGAAGTCTGGGCTTGGCTTGCGGCCAGTTTCCGGAAGATGGGAGACGGAAACGCCGCCTTGCAGCTTGGAAGGCACCTATCAATGGTGCGTTGTAACTTTTACTCCTCTGCGGTCCACATTCAGACATATGCGGGGGGTGGACAGCCGCCAGTGGCGACGCCAAGCGCAACTCTGTGCTCTATCTTACAAAAATTTCGACTAAGTTTTAATTTAATGTTTATTGACTCCCGGCAATAAATTTTCTGAGATTTAATTCACAGCTTTGTGACTTTTGTTCCGAGTTTCAATGTAAAATTGCCCACCGTGTTCCGACTGGCTGTTTATTAACTGCGATAGATCCGAATTGAGATTTTATGGACTGGGAATTCATATTTAAATTGACGGTTTATAAACTTGCAGTTGGCATTTAGTTGCGTGCTGATGAACTCTCAGTTCTTATTTAATTGCCTGGAGGTCAACATTTAATTACCAGCTTGTCGCCTCGCATTTTTATTTATCTGCAGTTCACACTTAGTTGACCGTTTACTGGTAGATCTAAATACATCCAGTCGAGAGTTTATTGCGTATTTATTAAGTAGTGTTTATTACCGCCGGACTCCAAAACGAAATCGAACCGTCGCTGGACATTGTTTCGGAGTCCGCCATCCTAACCCTCACCTAAACTTCCCACCGCCCCCTTAGGCCTCTGGCCATTCTTGTCAATAAATATGAATGAATGCATGAATGAATGAATGAATGAACTTTTCTTTCCACGTCTTATATAGCCGCGCTTTGAGCGGCGCTGATTCAGCAGCGCGCCTAAATGCTGTACGTTGTATGACAGTTTTCTTTCTAGCCAACTGAAGATCGTCCAGTGGGCAGTCGGCAATTAAAAACCTCCAAGAATTGGCCGATATGCGCAAGCAGAGAGTGGCGGTGGCCTATTCATATCCCCCCCCCCCCCCCCCTTTTCTTGATCACTCCTCCCACCGAAAGTTTGCCCGAGTGCTCCTTTTTTCTAGCATTGAATATTGGAGACGCGCTAACGAAATGCCGAATCGAACAGTTGTGTACGCGAATGTATTGAATTTACTACGCTTGTAAAAAGGGATACAAAGCGAGACTTGGTGTAGGAGAAGCAGGCACCCGTTCTCTCTTCACAGGGTAGATAATCTGCAACAGTCCCTTTCCTGTTTCTTAAGGAGACATGGGAGACAAATCGAAGTTTGCCTGTATCGATAGCGGTGTTGTCCTCGAGGAGTTAATGACGCGTACCCACTGTTGGGAATTGACCAGGACACAGGCGGCGACTGACAGATGGCGCTGCGTTGTCACCACAGAGGCCACGCTCTACGAAAAAGAAGCTCTTATAAGCCAGAAAAGGAGAAAAAATCTCCCAAGGACCCTCGCTTGGGCAACGCGAGGGGTATGCGTGAACGGTCGCCGTTACGAACTACCCTCATTGACCACGCATTGATTTCTTTTTATTTTTTAAAATATTTTTCGTTCTTGGCTTCTTCGTTCTGTCATCTTCTTTTAATGTCTGCATCGGTCATCCTATGGGAGTACTCATACCCCTCCTGGCACAGTGGTGTTCCGGTCAAGCGATATGCGCCACTGCCCTGAGATGGCACGTGCTGCCACCGGTGGGGCTTGTGCGAACAAGATTGCTCTTCCCGAGCGACCTCTCGCGACCAAACATTCATTCAACTGCCACCTGGCACGGCGGGCAGTTTGCTCACAATGCGGTGAGCAGGGCTTCACTCTTCTGCGCCACTTTCTCCGCGTCATGTGCCCTCTAATGCTCACGCATTACCCGCCGCGGTGGTTCAGTGGTTAGGGCGCTCGGCTACTGATCCGGAGTTCCCGGGTTCGAACCCGACCGCGGCGGCTGCGTTTTTAAGGGGGAAAAACGCTAAGGCGCCCGTGTGCTGTGCGATGTCAGTGCACGTTAAAGATCCCCAGGTGGTCGAAATTATTCCGGAGCCCTCCACTACGGCACCTATTTCTTTCTTCTTTCACTCCATCCTTTATCCCTTCCCTTACGGCGCGGTTCAGGTGTCCAACGATATATGAGACATACTGCGCCATTTCCTTTCCCCAAAAAACCAATTATTATTATTATTAAATAACTAAATACAGCTGTCGCCATCTGTCGCCCATTCCTTAAGTAAAACGCGTGTGTCGGCACTGATTTTTTTGCCCGGATCCCAGAGGCTGCGCTACACCGCCATTCATTCACAACGGTGGCAACGCACGCCATTTTTGGCGCTGGCGTCACGCGTTTGAATCGACTGGCGGGAAGATTTTTAAATGCAAATTTTCTCGTCAAGAAGTGCATATTTCGTGCCGCCCTTACGAAAATGGTCTTGAGACAGTCTATAGACAAAAGTCTACTAAAAGTGTAGAGCCATAAATCTATAGATAGTCTATAGACTTTATACAGGATTTGTATTGCCTGTAGACTGTTCTGTAGGGTTTGTCTATAGAGAGTCTATAGACTTCATAGACAGAAGTCTATGGACAGTCTATGGGCTGTCTAAATAAATTTTTGTAAAGGTGGACAAATATCACTGCCCAGAAAGAGCTAGATAATCGATTGTTACTCAGCACAGTAATTCTATAGAGTTGTCTTCAGTGCACTTTTAGGTAGCCGTGAACGCCGGGCATTCGGTGGCGCCAGAATGGCAGCGACCAGCGAGCCACCGACCAGATCGCCTTCACAGGCGGACCCAGCGCGTTAGTCAGCGTCATCACCCACGGCTGATCTAGACGGATGAATGGAGGAGAACGTGACGGCTGGCCCCGAGTGTGGGGGGATTCTCGGAAACCGGCGTGCAGCAGGGGGAGAGGAAGGGGCAGCCATTATCACCACCACCACCACCCCGACAGCTCCTCACTGCGACCACAGTCCGGACCGCGGTCTCCCCCGGGGCTGCCGCTCCGAAAGTGGCCGCGAATGTCTTTTCCGAGCGCCTCTCTTCCACGTCCGGGGCAACAAACACACTCCATTAGCAGACGTCGGTCACTGTGCCGCCTCACGGGTGGGTGCAGACGAACCCGTCGTCTGCGACCCTCCCCGTGTTGTGGCCGCTTCCGCCGTCGTCTGCTGTGCCGGCTGATGAGCGGACGGGAGGTTGCTGTTGCCATCGAATTCGCTTTATCTGCGAGCGACTCAGCCGTAACTTAGTGAGTTAAGCTGCTGCTCTGTAGTGCGAGTCCTGCACTTGAAAGTGAGTGAGTCGTTGTTAGACGCAGCTGCTTCGCAGACGACATTCTTGAGTGCCTTCGAGAGCATGCACTGCTTTCCAGTGCTCCTTTTTTGTTTTTGAATACCTTTCCAACTTTCGAGTGTTGCTTTTCCTTTCTTTCTTGACTGTATACCTTACTTTGCCGCTCGTGAAGTTGTCGTTACTCCGCTAACTGGCGCAGTAATAGTGTCGCGCTAACCGGCATCGACTGCCTTGCGCGATGCAGCAAGCACGGTCCATTAGCAGACGACGGTGGCAGTCTGGCGGCGCAGACAAACTCCCCAACGCGAATATGTAGTCTGCGACGCGCGCGCCACTTCCGCTGTCAGACGAGTACGTCGTCTGCAGTTCCACTATAGATGAGCGGACGCCTGTGCTGCAAATTGATCGTTGCCTGTAATCCGCTTGATCCATAACCGGGTTGCCTGTTTGGCTAATGACCAATCCTGAGATGAAGTGGCGAGTCGCCGTCTGTGCGGAGTGCCATGAGCCTTCAGTAGCCAGGAGCATTACAGGCAGACGTGCTGGGAGTCCCGTCTGAGAGATTACGCCAATTGATTCATTTCCGCCGTGCGTGGCATTGCACGCGGATATTCGGGTCCTCGAGAACGTTCACTCGTTGCTATTACCGCTGCTTCCACCGTGTGTCGTCGTCATCGTGCTGAGTGCTGATTGTCTGAGGTCGGTGTCCGCTATTAAATGTTCTTTCATACGCCGTTCGACGAGCACATGTGCGCTTAGGCGAGCATTGCTTGGGACTGAGTTTCTACTCCGTTTTAGTGACGTTTGCACGAAGTTGGCAGAATCGATGGTTTGCTTTAATTGCTTTTGTTTGAACACGGACCGTTCCAATGCCAAATGCGCACTTTGCGAAAGCTGCTTGTTATGAATCGCCAGTGCTGCAGAAGATTACAATTACCTTCGAACAAATCGGAAAAATATATAATCCAAACTTGGTATTGAAAGAGCAAGACTGTCGCATATGCCATCTCTGCGTCAAATTCATCAGCGCGAATAGGCGAGCGGTTTAACCGAGAGAAGCATTTGCAAATATTGCAAGTCTATGTTTATCTGCTTCGTACTAACTGTCGTCTCTTTTGAACGGCAAATTCTCAGCCCGGCGCACTGTCTTTTTTATAAAGGGGAGTTTAGAGTGTGGGATTTCGCGGGCTCCCGCCCACGGTCCTCGTGCTATCCAAGTCGTGTATGCTGTCAACGTACGCGACATCTCCCATTAGCCGCGGAAAGCAGACGAAGAAGCCGCGTCCTGCCGGATGGGTTAGCAGACGAAACCGCGGTGCATGCAGCGTCGACTGCCGTGCTTGGCAGACGACAGCGCGTGCGTGGTGTTGTCTGCTTGACAGCGCGTCGTCTGCCGCGGCCAGGGGCCCGCAGGAGCTTGTCTTCTGGCAAGAGAATGAAGCACTCCTGCCCAGCTAAGGACGGGAGAAAAAAAGCGAAAGAAAGAGGGAAAGAAAGTATGAAAGGGAGGAAGAAAGAAAGAAATAAACACAGAAGGAAGGAAAGAATGAAAGGAAGAAAGAGAGAAAGAAAGGCAGGAAGACATACAGGAGGGAAAGATTGAAAGGGAGGGAGGAAGAAAGAAGGAAAGAAAGAGAGAAAGAATGAAAGCCTAGAAATGACGAAATAAGGAGAAAAAAAAGGAAAGGAAGTTTAGGAGGAGGTAAGAAGACGATGGATGGCCGAAAAAAAAAGAAAAGAAAAAGAGATGCGCTGCCGTGCATAGAGGGGAAGCTCGGGGCTGGGGAGGATCGGCGCCTGGGTTCTGGGAAGGCGTCTGCCCGCGCTGGTATATACCGTCGTCTGCTCGCTACTGGAACGGCGTTTTCTGGTTCGACGCCTTTTTTACGCGGCGGTCTCCGGCCTCGCGCCGCCGTGGCTTTATCTCTTCCCGGCGCTGCTGGTGGCTTTGTTATCTGCGGGCAGCGTGCTTGAGGAGCGGCGCCCCACGGAGCGGGCCCGACAACACGGGGCTCTTGCCACTTGTATACGAGTGGCGGTGGTGGCGGCGTTTTGCGTCTCCATATTCACTGCCTTGAGTTTTTGAAATCGTCGGGGGCGTCCATTGTCGTGTCCTGCGCTGAGCAGTACGTTCTCCGGTGTTGCGCTTCGCCTTTGTCTGGAATGTGTCTGGACTTCGCTCACTAAGGCGGTGTTCTTTGTGCAGACCGGCGTACCCACCGTTGTGCGAGCAGCGAAGCTATGTCAAAAGCGGCATGCTGTGCCGTGGCAAGAGACCTGTGTCTTTTACAGAGCGAGAGATCAGGTGGGGGGAGCCGGTCGCAGGGCGTCATGACTGATCTGGCGAGTGTCATGGCGAATGATCAGCTGGAAATTATGGGTATACCTGTGCTGCGGTTCTTTTATATTTTTTTTTATTGTGCATATCCTTCTTCAGGGGTTTGTGAGCAGAAAATCCCGGCGCCGGCGTCGTGGACCGTGTTGGTCAAATGTTTAGGGGAATCCCCCGGGAGCGAGAAATCCACGAAAAATCCCCAGAGAATTAACCTAGGGGGCAGGTGGGCCACCTAGGTCATGTGACCTTGTGACGTCGTCACAACCTGCCCACCGGATTGTGAATGAACTGCGCACCGTGGCTATTAAATTAATGATTGGTCGAGAGAGGTGTCTTGGGAAGACACACAGGTGGCAGCACCTGCCATCGCAGTGCAGTGGCACGTCCCTCAACCGCTGCACCACTGCGCCAGGAGGGGTACGAGTACTCCCAGAGATGTGTGATTGTAAAGTAGAGAATGGCCTTGTGCATAGAGAGGAATTAACCCATGACACTATCGAGGGGGCGTCATACCTTTAAGGCGAAGCTTAAGTGTCCCCTCCAATTTTTCCGTTCCGTATATATTAGTCGGTGGTGGTGGTGGTTGTTGCTATGAAGGTGAGGGGGGGGGAGGGGAATACTGGTCCTGACGTATGTTGGCCTTTGGGCATCACTCTTATATTAGTCGGCATGCAAATGCCATGGCGGTGACATCGTGACCTCTTCCGGAACCATGCGGAGGAAAACAGAAGTGCTTGGAATCAAGAAAGGTGTAGGGACGGTTGCTCATTTCTTTTGTTTAGAGAGAGAGCGTATTTGAGCAATCATTTTGCAGAGATGACATAATTTCACAGGAAGAGAGAGGGAAAGAAAGAAACAACGTTCCGGGCAGTGGGAGCCGAACCCACGACCTCCGCTTTTGTCCCGAGCCGTGCTCTATATGTACCAGCTGAGTCGGGGCGACAACGCTGTCTTCCCGTCTACTTTTCTGCTCTTCGTTATCTCTGGTGGATTTGCCGGTCAGCGCTACAGAATGTCGAGCCGGCGCAGTCTGACAAGTGTTAGGCACGGGCCACAAGCCGCCCACCGTAAGCCCGCAGGTAGCGGACACATGCGCTGTCGGCCGTAAACTACCGTAGCATAAACAGCTATGGCGCCGATGTAAGCGAACACGGTGGAGGTATTATACGGCCGGCCTAATAGAGCACACGGTGTTTGGTTGTATCAGGGGAGGCTCTCTCGACAAGTCCCGTCCAGGATGGTCTGATCGAAGGGAACGCGGTTACATTGTAAAGTCATCTCTCGCGCCAAAGGAAGAGGAGAAAAAAAAACAAAAAGGGGAAAAGGGATTAGGGAAGTAGATGTCTTCCTCATGGAACGTTGCCTTCCGAGAGTCATTCAAGTTTGCAGGCGACACCGGAAGGAACATAAAGTGAACTAGGGGCGGAAGGGAATCTGATGTTCCCGGTGCTGTCTTTACCTCATGGTGATACGGGTATAATGTCACAGAGTGGCTTAAGTGCAGACGACGAAAGGTCGTGGTCCTTGGCACGTATTTGTAACGGTGTTCGTGCCCAGCTCTTTGACATGTCGTCACGGTCGCTTGACGTACGGGTTGCCTGTTGCCCCCCCCCCCCCCCCTCCCCCCCCCACCCCCCATTCTTCGCCCTCTTGCAAAAGAAAGAGCAACTCGAAGGGATCATACGCTCCATTTCAAATTTAAGCTTCCCGTGAAGAAAAAAAAAAGCCAGAGGACGATTGCGGGTTTCTAACTCGAATGATCCAGTGTTTGCTCGCTTGTGGCTGCGAGAAAATCGTGACATATAAGAGTCGGTATGTCAGAATGATGCCAACTACTACGCCACGGCAGCGGTGGCATAGATGGTTACGCCACCCCTCTTGTAGGCGGGAGGTAGTAGTAATAAGTGGTTTTATTAAAATAATAGTAAAAAGGAAGGCAAAATTTTTGCTAGCCCCGGCATCTGCCACCGATGCTGAAGCACCTGAGCTGGGGCAGCGGAATCAAAGCATAGCAGGCAGAACGGAGAAATGAAACGAAAGAGGTGAGAGGACAGGAAGAGAGGATAAAAGGGAGAGGTAATGTACACAAAAACTATTTATACAATAAGAAATGTGTACAGGTGGGAGGGTTATATGACCGTATGTTTTACTAACGCAGTAAAAGCGCCCGCTCTATATTCTAGCTGGAGCAGTCTCTGTTGGTCGTCTCAAAGACGGAGGAGCTGTGTTCGTATTGCCGCCCGTCTCAAGCGCGTGAAGCACCAGGAGCTCGTTGCCTGGCCTGCCGCACGGAATGACGGCGGCTGCCCTATGCGAAGAGCTGTAGGAAATTCTGAAAAACAAACAAAAACTGACAAATGTATTATGCTAGGAAGGAAAACACGCGTTTACTATACCTCACTCTCGGTGGACACCTCAACCCCGCCTTCACGGACGGGACGAAGAAGGGAGAAAGAGGTGTCGTACAGTGGACAGCTCCGTGGGCACTTGGCCGGTTAGAGTTTCGATCTTCCGCAGTCATTGATTGCGCTGTAAGCGAGGAGGAGGACGCAGGAAAACCTGTCTGCCGAGCCGACCCACCGCTCTTCTCCGAGAGTGTCACATATCGCGACGGTATACCTGCACTCTGGAGGGATCAATGTAGTAATAAGCGCGCGTTAAGAGGCGTTTCATCGATTGGCCCTCCCCGAGTTAATAAGGCGTCGGGAAGTGTGGAGCCACACGAGTTCAGGTCGTTACATATCATCCTCTCCGGAGGTAGTCGTATAAGCGAAAGGAAGACGACGCGCTGGGGGGAGGACGACAGCTGAGAAGTGGTGCTCACTTCTTCTTCTAGCTGGGTTCCCACCTCTCTCTGCCCCCCTCTTCTTTGTCCAAGTTCCTGTGTCCCCCGTGTGATGAATGCCCCTTCTCCCTCTCCCCCTTCTCTCTGGCTCGCTCTCTCCTTTTTTTTGGCAAAACGGTCGATGTGAAACCGCGATTAGGAGGAGCTCCTCCCCGCCTGCCGCGAGGCGTTCGGTGTGCGAGGGATATATCCGTGTCCCGCTTCTCTCTGCATCGGTGTGAGCTAGAGCTAGCTCTTCTGTCGTTCTGGGCCGATTTTCGTGTTTTCTTTCATGCCCTTTTTCTTTCGATCCCATCAATTTCTCCTTCGATCTGTTTTCATCTTGATCGATCGGGTGCCTTACAGCCGCTGCCTCCTGGCCCGGGGCCGCGAGCGTTTCCCCGAGCAATCGTCTGACACGCCAACGAACGTTGAGGACCTAGCTCCTCCTTCTTCGTCTCTCTCTCTGCCCGCGCCAATCGTTGAAGAAGAAAAAAAGAAGACTAAAAAGGGACTAGCTCGTTGGTCAGCGCTTCTTCTCGCCGATGTGCGAGTGGCGTGGTCTTCGAAGATGTCTTTTAATCCCTTATGTGCCTTTTTCTCGCTAAGCCTGAGTGGACGACTCGTATACCTATATACCTTTCTTGGTAGGGCGGAAATTGCGACACTATCGGAGAGGGGGGGGGGGGGGGGGGCAATCGAAGAAGACAATTCGTCGACCGCCAAGAGACGTCCAGGTGCTGGCCGTTTTCTGGACCGTTTCCGTTGAAAATAAAAGTAGAAGTAACATTGAAAGGCGCTTTGCGGAGTGGTCAGCACTCCTTTTGAACGGGGAGCCAATGGCGTGATCCTCTTTCACGTCGCTGATGATGACCCATTTTCTTTTTTTTGTTCTTTTCTGTTCCCGCAGCGTTTGGCAAGCGGCGCACCTTGAGGGGCAAGCGATGGATTAAACAAAACATTTGGGCCCCGTGGACGTGAGGCCCTTTTAATCTTGGCCACATCTCGTTGAAAAAAAAAAAGTTCACATCAGGTGTTAGGGGCGCGCTTTTGTTCTGCAGGGCCTTGGTTCGACCTCTCTTTATCAAATTTTGTTGTTTTTTTTCAAAGCACTCAACCGTTGGTGTCCTTCGGTGGTGCAGCACACATTCTGACACGTCGAAGGATTAAAAACATTTGTGTGTGTGTGTGTGTGTGTGTGTGGTCTCACCTGTTTATCGGTTGTACCGGTACCTGTACTGAATACTTTGCTGTCTCCCTTCTTTCTATAGGAGGGTTTTGTTGTCATTATTTCAGCTCCTTAAGGTGTACTGGTGCTCGGAAGTGAAATAATAAAACGCCAAGAGCCAATGGCAAGACTGCTTTTCGCCATTCGCCACTTTTGAAAAGCCACGTGCCTACGTAAAAAATAAGAGCGGGGGGGGGGGGGGTGCACATACCCAAACGTTGACATACCCTCGAAGAAGGGGGGCATTGACCACGGCTTATAGTCACGAGTGCCAAAGAAAATGTTTGCAGAGATTTAAAGGCACACCGGGGGCACAAATTGGAGTTTTCCTGCGCTGATAGATTAAGGCATTTTAACGTAATTGGCTGGCGGGCCGAGGGTCCTCCTCAGCAGTTGCTCACTTGGTTTTGTGTTAACGACAGAGACGGTACTTTCTTTTAAAACAGAGCTCTTATATGCTCTAGAAGAGGACAAAAGAAAAAGCAATACAGGACTCGCTCTCACCGGCTGATTTCGAAACTATACTGCATGCGTCGGCACGGTTCCTTAACTCGGATCACTGAGGCTATAGGCTACACCGCCTTTCACTTCAGCGCGTGGATTACGCAGTCCTCGGTCTTGTCGTCTTTAGGGAGCAATTAACGAATTTTTTTTTCTGGAGCAAGTAAGTTTCCGTGGAAGGTATGCTTTGTAGCCGTTAGGCTGCGCATGGACGGATGCTAACCAGTAACTGCGTCCTTATTACTATCCTTCCCAACCTTGTTGGATTCTTCTAACAACATTGGACCAACATATTGCCACTTCGAGCTGTTTGATCAATTCGTTCTTGGCTGACCATGTTTACGCTAAAATTCCTGGTTAGCGCAGTTGGTAGAGCGACTGCTCTGGTAAGCGATGGTTCCGCGGTTTCGAACCCCGGACCAGGACGGATTTTTTCTTCAACTGCGAAGTTTATAAGAAAGCTGTAGCCGTTAGGCTGCGCTTGGACGGATGCTAACGGCTGATTACTCCCTTATTACAATTTTTCTCTACCTTGGGACCTGCCACGATGGCTCAGTGGTTAGAGCTCTCGGCTACTGATCCGGAGTTCTCGGGTTCGAACCCGACCGCGGAGGCTGCGTTTCGATGGAGGCGAAACGCTAAGGCGCCCGTGGGCTGTGCGATGTCAGTGCACGATCCCCAGGGGGTCGAAATTATTCCGGAGCCCTCCACTACGGCACCCCTTTCTTCCTTTCTTTGTTCACTCCCTCATTTATCCCTTCCCTTACGGCGCTGTTCGGGTGTCCGCCGAGATACGTGAGGCAGATACTGCTCCATTACCTTTCTCCAAAAACGAATTTTCATTTTCATTTCTGTCTTGGGGGGGATTCTCCTAAAGCCTTGGAACAACCTGAAATTGAACTTTTCATTTTCCGGCTCGACTTGTCCTGCCACGACTACTAGCTGTATACGGGCTGTTCATATATAGTTGAAACTCGTTATAACGAAGTTGAAGAACGGCGATTACTTCGTTATAGCCATAGCTTCGTTATAGCCCGTTTTGATCGAGCTTCCAAGGGGAATCGTCGTTCCTCCGTTATATGCATTATTTACTTGTAAACTGTTTCGTTAAAGCGATGTTTAAGCAGTGAAACTCTATAGCTCTTATGCCAGCCGCTGGTTTGCCGTATGGACCTCCTTCACCCCGCGACGTCACGAAGATGCGGTGGCGCTGATGTTAGCAGCGACTTTCGCATCGTAGGCAAAACAGGTTCCGCTTGCCCGTGCCTACCGCAGCTGCCGCAGTTACCGGCGGCTGCTTCAAGCCTGTGCACTGCAGAAGCAGCATGTATTGACCAGCTGCGTCACTGCTGGATCCGCGTAGTAGCATAAAAATATTAATTTAGCCTCGATAGGTTTCTCGCGCATAAATGCCGCATCCGGAAACTGGCTGACAGGCATTGGACCACGGTAGTAAAGCGCGAAGTCTGGGAGTCGATAGGCACTGCCATTCAATGCACTTAATAGCATGCAAGTTACTGCGTTCATTCACCTGAACTTCAGGATAGTAGGCTGATAATTGCTCAAGGAAAAAAAAGACATATGCAGCTGCACACGTACTTATCACCTTGAGCCGGAGTGCACGGGGCGCCGACAGGTTCACTCCGCCCCCAAGGAATGCGTTTTTTTGTTAATGGCACACCATGTTTAAATGGCGCGTTTTGTGACATTTAATAGTTACTTTAAACTGTTTCTTGATATGACGACGTAATTATTTCATTCGAGTAGAAAGAAGTCTGGTAAGTTGTGTCAATCTTGCGCGGTCGAGTTGGTGTGCTTAGAACAGCGTACCTTAAGTGTGCTAAACGCCATATGCTTTTTCATTGCATCATGCATGTGTCATGTTTCATGAGGTAATACATGATCGCGAAGCTTGTTTGGAAAGAAGCAGCCGCAGGCGTGCTACTAACAGACACGTGGCGAGATTGAGAAGGGACGCGGCATGAAAAGTGTTTTAACTAAACTTGGTGTAAATATGAAATTCCTACGCTAGTTTCAGTCATTCCTTTTATTTATAGCTATACCTGGCGCAGTTCTGGGTAATTATAATTAACACCGTCGTCAAGTCCCCCCAAGCTAGATCTCTAATTGAGTAGATAGTGCGCAGTTTTTTTTTTATGCCAGCATGTGCATAAAGCCCTGTTCTGTATGATGACGCGATTAGTTGTTTTTCTATATGATCAGTACTTATGCATGCATAGTTACATGAAAACGTTTCTTACAAAAAATAACTACCCCGCCGCGGTGGCTCAGTGGTTAGGGCGCTCGACTACTGATCCGGAGTTCCCGGGCTCGAACCCGACCGCGGCGGCTGCGTTTTTATGGAGGAAAAACGCTAAGGCGCCCGTGTGCTGCGCGATGTCACTGCACGTTAAAGATCCCCAGGTGGTCGAAATTATTCCGGAGCCCTCCACTACGGCACCTCTCTCTTCCTTTCTTCTTTCACTCCCTCCTTTATCCCTTCCCTTACGGCGCGGTTTAGGTGTCCAAAGATATATGAGACAGATACTGCGCCATTTCCTTTCCCCCCCCCCAAACCAATTATAATTATATAATTAAAGATCCCCAGGTGGTCGAAATTATTCCGGAGCCCTCCACTACGGCACCTCTTTCTTCCTTTCTTCGCTCAGTCCCTCTATCCGTTACCTTACGGCGCGGTTCGGGTGTGCGCCGAGATGTGTGAGACAGATACTACGCCATTTTCTTTCCCCCAAAAGCCAGTTTTCATTCTCATTTCTGCCTTGGGGGGGATTCCCCTAAAGCATTGGACCAACCTGAAGTTAAACTTTTCATTTTCCGGCTCGACTGGTGCTGCCACGATACGGGCTGTCCATATTTAGTTGAAACTCGTTATAACGAAGTTGCAGAAATGCTATTACTTCGTTATAGCCGTAGCTTCGTTATAGGCCGTTTGGCCGAGCTTCCAAAGGGGAATCGTCATTCCTTCGTTATATGCATTATTTCCGTGTAAACTGTTTCTTTAAAGCGAGGTATTCAGTACATATAGGGGACCCAAAATCTTGGATCCCCCATTCTAAAACTCCCCCCAGTGTAACCGGCAGTCAATATACAGGGTGTTCCACCTAAAAACTTTACGCATTTTTTTTAAAATAGGCTTTTTGAGTTAGAATAGCACTTTTTCGGCGTAACATTGTCAGCGGTGTAGTACATCAGAATACAGCTAAGACGTATGTACTAACTGCCAGGCGGGTTAACCAATATTGTATAGTTAGTTTTTTAACTATTACTGTTAGGCTCCTTAATTGTTCAGAGGCGTATAGCTCACCGGAAGTAATATCCATATCAGTTTTTAGAATTTCTAAAACGCGGTTACCCTCGGCGCTGTGGCTCAACAAAATTTTGGGTACTATTTGCACGAGTTACGTGCATTAGAGAGGTTGTTAAACAGTACCTCTTGCGGGAATAGTTGGTGGAACATTGTCTAACAAAAGTAAAAACGGCGCTAAATTTGACGCAAACCACACTGAAATACGGACATGACGGGCGCTATCTCGATCTGTGTGAACGCATGCGCATTTTTCACACGGTAAAAAGAAAAAAGAAAGAAAAACTGCAAGCTTTTCGAAAGCGCATGTAGGTATTTTGGTTCGATGAAGCCAAGATTTGTTCGGCCACAGCGCCGAGGGCAACCGCGTTTTAGAAATTCTAAAAAAAAATATCATATTGGTATTACTTACGGTGGACGCTTCTAAACAATTAAGGAGCCTAACAAAAATAGCTAAAAGTTAACTATTCGGTATTAGTTAACCAGCCTGCTAGACTGGACTAGACAGAACCAAATGTATAGTCAACCCTGATTATGTGTTTTTACGGATAGATCATTCAATTAAATGTTAAAGAATACAGACGCCGGACTGACTTTTTTTAAAACTGTCATTTTTCCCCAAAACAGTTTCGGAATGGAACAAGCTGCCCCAGGAAGTATAGTGTCCATACTGTCAAATGATTCATTTTCTTTCATGATGTGACTGTTTTTTCTTAATTTTTGATGTATTATAATTCCGTGTTCTTTTTATCTCAATGTTATCTTTTTTTGTAACCGCCTGCACGCGGTGGTATTTGTGTACTTTTTCTTTTTCACCCCCCCCCCCCCCCCCCCACTGTAATGCCAGACAATGGCGCTGTGGGTAATAATAATTGGTTTTGGGGGAAAGGAAATGGCGCAGTATCTGTCTCATATATCTTTGGACACCTGAACCGCGCCGTAAGCGAAGGTGGAAAGGGGGAGTGAAAGAAGAAAGAAAGGAAGTAGTAGGTGCCGTAGTGGAGGGCTCCGGAGTAATTTCGACCACCTGGGGATCCTTAACGTGCACTGACATCGCACAGCACACGGGCGCCTTAGCGTTTTGCCTCCACAAAAACGCAGCCGCCGCGGTCGGGTTGGAACCCGGGAACTCCGGATCAGTAGCCGAGCGCCCTAACCACTGAGCCACCGCGGCGGGTATCATGATAAATAACTGGATAGACATCTTAGCTGTGTTTTTATTACAGTGCTGATAATGCTATGCCGGAAAAAGCGCCCTTCTAACTCAAAAAACCCTGTTTGGAAAGAAATTGTGCAAAGTCTATTGGTGGAACGCCCTGTATTGTGCGGGGTGTACACACGCGTCGTTTTTCGTGAGTGGTGCGCGTCGGCGGATAGGGTCTCACCGTGCGTGCATCGACAGCTGACGTGTGTGCGTGTCCGATGCATGCATAGCGGTGTATCGCCGCGCATCAATTAGCTAATCGTTTCAGTTAGCGAGCAGTCGTGCCGCTTAATTCTGTGCGTCGCTAATCGAAACGATCCGCCCGAGCGGCAGCGATGCTTCGACGCCTGATTAATGGTCGGCACGTACACTCGACCGCGCATTTCAACGGCAGAGCGTGCGTGGCGGATGGAACGAAACACCGATTGGAACAGCCAGCTGCGCCCCGCCGCGGTGGCTCAGTGGTTAGGGCGCTCGACTACTGATCCGGAGTTCCCGGGTTCGAACCCGACCGAGGCGGCTGCGTTTTGATGGAGGCAAAACGCTAAGGCGTCCGTGTGCTGTGCGATGTCAGTGCACGTTAAATAACCCCAGGTGGTCGGAATTATCCCGGAGCCCTCCACTACGGCACCTCTCTCTTCCTTTCTTCTTTCACTCCCTCCTTCATCCCTTCCCTTACGGCGCGGTTCGGGTGTCCAACGATATATGAGACAGATACTGCGCCATTTTCCTTTCCCAAAAAAAACCAATTATTATTAACAGCCAGCTGCTCCTTATGTCCGCGTTTGCGCCGAGTGTGCTCCAAGCGATGCGGTAACGTACGCTTCCGGGAAATTTTCGAGGTCGTTTGTATCTTAAGAAAAGCGATATGGGATTGATTTGTCTCAAGAAAACAGATGTGGAATTGACTGAGTGTCTGAAGCCTTTGTTGAGCGTATTTATGGTCTTTGGTTTTACTCATAGACTGGGTTTGCAGACGCGCATATTCATTTCATGGGCGTGCGCAGAGGCTTGTACACGTATACCTGTAAGAGGTGGACCTTTTATTTGGTATTAGGGACTAATTGTGCATGCCTGTGATCGCTTTAGTAAGCAGGGTCACCTCAGCGAAGCGATTTGTGTGTATCGCTATACCTTCCATGACGTTGCCTGAAGAAGAACGTAGATTTCTAGGATAAGAGCGTTAAGATTTTCTTTCTTTGTAATTTCTGTCGCTCCTGTACAGACTTTCATTTTTTGACACACACTAACTCGCCGCGGTGGCTCAGTGGTTAGGGCGCTCGACTACTGATCCGGAGTTCCCGGGTTCGAACCCGACCGAGGCGGCTGCGTTTTGATGGAGGCAAAACGCTAAGGCGCCCGTGTGCTGTGCGATGTCAGTGCGCGTTAAAGATCCCCAGGTGGTCGAAATTTTTCCGGAGCCCTCCACTACGGCACCCCAATCTTCCTTTCTTCTTTCACTCCCTCCATTATCCCTTCCCTTACGGCGCGGTTCAGGTGTCCAACGATATATGAGACAGATACTGCGCCATTTTCCTTTCCCCAAAAAAACCAACCAACACATTTTCGTCCCCTTCGAGCTCTGTTTATCGATAGCCGACTGTACTTCCAATGACACAACAACAACGACAACAAAACATTTAGTTGTTACCGCTTCGTGCTGTGCGCTTTCATGGATGACCCGCCCCTTGAGCTCGTTTGTAATCGTTGCATATAAAGGACGTTTCATTAAACAACAAGACTCGCGGCGACTCAGAAACTGCGTGTGGCTGCCCCCTCTTCGTTATTTTCATTCGTCGAGAACGCTTGATTGCGACAAACTGCGGGGACTTTCCGCAAATCTTTACTCCTCGCTTGCGCGCATATTTAATGATTTTAATCGGCGCTGGTCCGACCCAAATGAGACGTGAGTAGCATGAGTCCCTATACGTGACCTCTTCCCTCTCCTCTCCCCCTCTCCCTCAACGTCGGCTGTTGAAAGTTCAGTCTTCTCCCTATAAATATTGTATTAGTTCAGCCGTTCATCAACTCCTTCGGGCAAGGAAGTTCCTCGCTCGCTGGCTCGATGCAACAAAACATTAACGCCAAAACACGCGCGACTGAGAACTGTCATCGTTTAATCTCCGACAGAGCTTGTGTGCATACCTCGCATCGGTAGCAGTTCTTCTTTTTTTTATCTCTATTATTGAAAGTTAAAGAGTGCGCCACTAAGTAATTGGGTCAGAGGTAATTGATGTTCCGCAAAACTGTGCGAGCAACGCTTCGCTTTGTCTCTTTGACTTGGCTGTTCTTTAGTTTTGCACGGCATAGTTGGCACAGCGGTGGACTCGCTGTAAACGCTGTCTTTTCTAGCGTCGTTATAAACGGCCGCAAAAAAAAAGAAAGAAAGAAATCAGGGACCAAATAAAAATAAAGATGGGGTCTTAATAAAGGGAGCCAGCGTGTATACGTTGGTACGCATCCTGAAAAATTACCTGCCAGCCGCCGGCTCGCCTCTTCCTGTAGTTGTGACCGCGCGCGAGAGAGCTTTGAGCTCTCTCAAGTGCTTTCTCGCTTCTTCGTTTAGTATATATACACCGTTACACTGGCCTTTGTCAGTTTTGCGCCGGACGTTTCCGGCGCGGAATTAACGCTTCTCTGGCGGCTCTTTTCCCGATTCTTGGCGTTTTTTTTTTGTTATTTTTCTCACGTTCTTTGCGTTTCGGAATTAAAAAGAAAAGTAAACAAAGAAGACACAAGATGAGCAATGAAGCGAATTAGGCGCGTGGCTTTTTGCGTGTATACGAGGGGCGACTCCTTCGCGATTTCTCGCGGGTTCTTTCATAATGCAGGGGCCGATTTAGGGACTCACGTCGCGTAATTTGTCAGCCCCCTCGCTTTCAACGCGCCACTCCAGCAGCCGCGGGGCTTTGCTTTCTTTTTTTTGTTTTCTCTCTCCCTCTCTGGTTTTAATTTATGCGGGCGCATTTAGGTCGCGCCATATTGGCTCGCAAGGATGGGAGTGTCTAATACGTGGCGGTGTAAAGCGGCCTCTTGTGGGGTTGCTACTCTGTAGCGCTTTGCATCTTTAGTATATACACGTCCTCGTACTGTCTTTGCCAAAAGTAACCGGACAGCGGTGTGTTTGTTTCTTAGTCGCGTAGCGAAGCACTTGTGGCAGCCCTTAAGCTCTGAATCTGTGTAAAGTATTAGGCCAACCCTTGTCTTCAGGTTTTGGCGCCTTCTGGTCTTTAGGGGTGCTGTAAAGCCTCCTTTATATGGTTTAGGAGCAAAAAAAAAAACTGTTTCTCAGTTACTTTTCGCAAATGGGGTAAACTTGAAAGTGCCTTAGAAACTAAGCCTGTCCTCGTGCTCTTGTTGCTTTATTTTTATTTATTTGTTTTTATTTTTATTTTATCGGTGCTGGTGGGCACTGTTCCTCGCCGTTGATAATGCTTCGTTTGTGCTGATCGCCAACACTGGCTCCATTCGGTGACGTGGTGAAAAGTTAACAAAGCTTTCATTCGGGCGCTGCGTTGGCTTCATTCATTCATTCATTCATTCATTCATTCATTCATTCATTCATTCATTCATTCATTCATTCATTCGTTCGTTCATTCATTCACTGGCGGAGAGTTGACATCGCTTTCATTAGGGCGTTGCGTTGCCTAAAGTTCGTATTCCTTTCTTCGCGGCGCGGCGTTGCCTTCGACTAACTAATTTGCTGGCTTGTTTGTCGTTTATAAGTTTTTAATGAGATCATTCTGTCATACGAAACCGCCGGACAGCGTTGTATCCACTCGAGAACAAATCAAAGGATAATCTTCCTTCTGCACAAGCTGTGAATGCTGCGTCTCAAAATGTCCTGCTTTTTCCGGTTTTCGCCTGCGTTTAAGATAAAGAATACTGTATATCCGCAGTCGCCAATGCCACTTCAATAATGCAACACGTATACTAACCTAGCTGGCTTTCCTTTCAAGCAATAATAATAATAATAATTGGTTTTTGGTGGAAAGGAAATGGCGCAGTATATCTGTCTCATATCTCGGTGGACACCTGAACCGCGCCGTAAAGGAAGGGATTAAGGAGGGAGTGAAAGAAGAAAGAGGTGCCGTAGTGTACGGTTCCGGAATAGTTTCGACCACCTGAGGATCTTTAACGTGCACTGACATCGCACAGCACACGGGCGCCTTAGCGTTTTTCCTCCACGAAAACGGAGCCGCCGCGGTCGGGTTCGAACCCGGGAACTCCTTTCAAACGACGCTCTCTTTTTAGCACTAAACGTCCTCTTAATGCAATAAATTTCGTTCGGATGGGGCGCAATTGGTCCCGTAAATAGAGCATTCCCGTTCTGGGCCCGCGTCGGCGGCCCGGAAAAGCCGCGGTGTCGGAGCCGCGGTCAGAAAATTAAATTGACAGCGGGAGTCCCCGGGCCTGCGTCGGGGAAGCTCGGGGCGCCCTGCATTATAGGATACGCGCTCGTGCGGCGTGGGACAATTGAGCGGGTCGCGCCGGCCCTGAACCCTGGTTAGGCGCCGAGAAATCCGAGCCGCGGCCCCGTGCTCGACCTCCTCTCCGTCTCCCTCTGCGCTCTACAATAAAGGGTTGGTTGGTTGTCTGTGTGACCGAGTCGCGCGGCTGCGGCGTGTTGGGTTGCGGCGGAAATCGGCGCTCGTGTTGGGCCGGTCTGTGCGCTGTGTGCGCAGTCGGTTGTCGAGTTGGCCGCGCTGTTCGCTGCGGCGTCCCTTTGACGGGCGATGAAAGCGCCGGCGAATGTTTCTGGGCCGCGTCGTCGACCGCGGTTGGCTCTGCGCGTTCTCACCCAGTGGGTGTTCGGGTTTCTCGGCGGAGGGTGTGCGTATACCTGCCGATACGTGGGAACGCGTCGTTCGTGTGTGTGCCTATTTATAGCCGGGATGCAGCTATGCGGGTCTCGCTCGAAAGCTGCAGTTCCGAGCGGGTCTGCCTGCGCGGATGGCGACCGTTTCCCTGAATAGCTTGCCTGAATGTGTGGTGGTTAGTGGGCGTTTAAATGCACTGAAAGAACCGCCGTGGTCGCATGACTGCACACCCAGGAAGGCTGCGGTGTTCGGTTGCCTCGGTACGTACAGGGTCTGTCAAAAGTTGCCCGGCCACAGGGTTTGGTTTTGAGCTGTATATTTGGGTAGTTACGGTGCCCCCGAAGCTAAGTATATCTGTAGAGGGAAGAAGTATCGTTCTACACTCTGAGACCCTTGATAGCTTTATCGGCATCTTTAACGGTAACTGCACTACTTTTTGAGAGGTCCGCGCTTTTCTAGGATTGAAACCAGTTTGTGCTGTAGGTAAAGCATGGCAAGTGTTTTTACGCCAGCATTTAAAATGGTAACGTAATCGACGATGGAATTTTAGGCTTCTCCACAAAGCCTCGGAGAACTGCGGGGAAGCTCGGTATGACGTCACGGAAGGTAGGATTTCAAATTACCGCTGTGGTCAACCACACCGTGCCGTGCCTCGTTGGATGGTGCCAAGGCGGAGGAGGAGGATAAACTTTATTTTCGTCGACCAAGGTAGCAGTTGGTGTGGGGTTACAGCCCCATCAAGTGGCCATGGGCCCGTGGCGTTCGGCGACTTGTAGGGCTCTTGTCACAATCCGGATCTGTGTGCCTAATTAAGGCAAATTCCTGATGCCAACCAGCCGACGGAACGCCGTGTACGGCCTGTTACCGCGTCTCAGAAAGAGTTGATGGCGTGACCGCATTTAAACTTTTTTTTCCCCGCTACAGCGTTTTAACGAGGTCTCAGATCGGTGACAAGGTGTAATGTCCGATGCGGCATATATTAATGCGAAAGCATTAGATGGCTCATAGACAAAAACCCTGCGTCGCCCAAAAGAGTGGCGAGGTTAAAAAAACTCTTGATTGTTCGATACGGTATGTGTACAATACGATATGTTAACCAGTAATAGTCAGTACTAGTACTTACAACGTCGGAAACTACAACAAAAAGTAATAGAATTTGAATGGTATTGGAATGGAAGTGGAGCAGAATTCCAATGCTCTCGCATTACTCTCACGTACGCTCCTTAAGCGCCAGCGGTAATTATCATTAAGCACGAATTTGTAGTCCGTGCTCTTAAAGGGTACTGAGGGCAACTCTATACAAGTTTTCTCTTTAGGAAACATCGGTTCCGGGGCTGGCTGTGGCTGCGAGTTGATGTCTGCCCGCCAGCGAAAGACGAATTCGTTGGCGGAAATGTCACATTTAACTATATTCCCGCCATTCCATTCAAACTCCGGACGTCCTCAAGGCCGAAAGGGACCCCGTGATCGCCGTTTTGAAACGAGCGGCGGTGTAACCGAGCCTCAGAGATGCGCACATTAAAGAAAAAAAAACTGCCTTGACTAACTACATTTTGCTTGCGAAAACGGCCGGTGGTGGGGATACGTGCACTCTAAACTAGAATACGCCTTTGTGGGAGTAAAAAGGGAGTAAACTGTCCTCTAGAGCACTCCCCTTTATAAAAGGGAGGACATCTTACCCCCTTTTTACTCATTTCAGTTTAGAGTGTGTACTTGTTTTTTTTTTCTATCTTGCGAACGCTCCGTTTTCAGTGGTAGTAGCCTGTTTGTAATTAGTACGCGGTAATCTATCGATGGAGGGCAACTTCAATTCGGGTCCATCCTGCGTCAGCGCACCATCTGTATTGCTCACTAAAAAAGAAAAAAATGTTTTTGGGTGCGGCCACTTGATGTCGGCAGTGCTGTCAGTTTGACGTCATGCAGCAAGGTTGTATGTAATGTGCTTGTTTGTCAGTAAATCTTTAGTTGGAAGTAAGCGCTCGTGGTGTCCCATCCTTCTTTGTCCCTGTTTGTTTTGCGGTTATACATGACAACCTCAAATCGTCCGCTTACTCTAGCTCTGTTGTGGCCTCGCAGCTGCGCAAGGCTCGCAACAAGGAGGAAGGAAAGTATACTCGGGAGATTCAGTTACGTCACATTTTTGAAGCCGGAAGAGAGTGCTTCGTCTCGCCAGTTGCCTCGTCGTCTCAGAGCGTTTGCGCATGCGCCGCGAAGAACGGGGAGAGCACAAGATCTCGCGCCGGGCAGCCGGAAGTTGACGGACGGGTGATGCAGACCACGCCGCTGCGCGATGGTCCAAAGACTCGCAGTAGTCCTTGCGAAAACACGTCACTTCCGGCACACTGCTGCTCAGATCAGCGTTTACAGACGGCTCGGATGGCGAGAGCATTTCCTTGCCTGTCTTTCCTCCTTGGCTCAAAAACAGAAACAAAAAAACTACAGAGGATGTTTACTACATTCGAATCAGTGCGAATAATAATAATAATAATTGGTTTTGGGGGAAAGGAAATGGCGCAGTACCTGTCTCATATATCGTTGGACACCTGAACCGCACCGTAAGGGAAGGGACAAGGGAGGGAGTGAAAGAAGAAGGGAAGCAGGAGGTGCCGTAGCGGAGGTCTCCGAAATAATTTCGACCACCCGTGGATCGCCTTCTGCCTTCGGATGGAGTCGAAACGCAGAAGGCACCCGCGTGCTGTGCGCTGTCAGTGGTCGAAATTATTCCGGTTCCCTCCACCACCTGAGCCTGGTTTTGCAGATAGGAAGATTGAGAGAGACACTGAAGAAAGGAGAGGGATAGCTCCTTTATAAAAATGGTCTGTAGACTTCTTATGGACTCCACTGCCTTGCTATAGATACGTATTTCTCTTTTTGTATTCGTAGGCCATAGCCTGTGATAGGTATGTTTTCTCAAAGTGTGTAGACCTAAATCTATAGATTGTCTGTAGGCTGCCTATAAGATTTGTATTGCCTATAGACTAGACTATAGGATTCGTCCACATAAAGTCCATAAACGTTCTTGACTAAAGTCAATGGACAGTCTATAGATTGCCTGCAGAAATTTTGTAAGGGAGGGACGTTAATAAGGCCATGCCTAGTTGACCACCCTGTATACGCGGGGCAGAGAAGGATAAAAGGAGCAAAAAGGAATAATAATAATAATTGGTTCTTGGGGAAAGGAAATGGCGCAGTATCTGTCTCATATATCGTTGGACACCTGAACCGCGCCGTAAGGGAAGGGATAAAGGAGGGAGTGAAAGAAGAAAGGAGGAGAGAGGTGCCGTAGTGGAGGGCTCCGGAATAATTTCGACCACCTGGGGATCTTTAACGTGCACTGACATCGCACAGCACACGGGCGCCTTAGCGTTTTTCCTCCATAAAAACGCAGCCGCCGCGGTCGGGTTCGAACCCGGGAACTCCGGATCAGTAGTCGAGCGCCCTAACCACTGAGCCACCGAAGAAACAGGAAAACACACCGCACACTGTGCCCCCTCGTGGCTGTATCGCGCTCCACCACTTTTACTGCAGAGTGGTAGCCATATAGTAGACGCCGATCGAAAGCACCGTTTCCACCCGCTGTCGCCGCCGATGCGGCAGGTGACGCAGGAGATCAAAGTGGGTCCCCTGCACACCAAGAGGTATATAGTCTTTGGTTGAATCCGCCGGTAATGGTCCGTCGGAGCGAACGGCTGGACCTCACCGCAGCTCTCGACAGGTAATCACCGACGCGCAGTGCTGCACGTATAGGTTGGTTACGTTATACCGCCTGCGTTTCTTCACCGTATTCGCTTCACCGAAAAGACCGTTAGTAAAGTAACGAGTGCAACTATTCAAGCTGAGCGAGGCTGTCTCCCGATTGCGGGGTGGGTGGTCTCGCGCGGGGAGGGGGGTTGGGGGGGGGGGGGTGGAGCGAAGATTACCGGTCCCGTTATACAGCGGTGCGCAGCCCGTTTGGGCACGTGCTCAGGAGGCGGCTCAGCGCAGTTGTTAACCTCTGAGGCGGCTCGTAAATAGTGCCTCCGCGACCCTCATAAATCGAAGCGCTTCTCTGCGCCCAACACTGCGGGCAACACCGTAAATCAACCCGGCGGGTCCTTCCCCTGCGGTCAGCGCGGGCCCGGGAAATGGATCCGTCCGGTATACACGGGCTTGATATACACACACACCTGTGTGCACTCCATGGGAAACCGGGGAGACAAAATAAAGAATGAGAGTACACGTGTTACTCTTTTGGGGACCGTTTGTTTGTTGCCTTGCGTATTTGTTGGGAGCAAATATAGGTTACAGCCAAGTGTACACCTTCCTGCGGAGTCTCCGTCGTGCCGTTGGCCAGCTATGCGATTTGACGGTGGATTATTTGTTGGGGCTCCCTCGGATGCACACAAAGGAAAACCGCAGTGGACACAAGCGTTACCGTTGTACAACGCCCGTGTAACGTTCATGCAAATGCGCTATGCTTCGGGACAGATATCCTGTTCGCTGGTTTTTCCATTTATTAACCGGAGGTAGATGGCTCGGAGAGAAGTCCAGTATATAACGCGGGTCGTCCGCTCTGAATATATATACTGTCGACACAAATTCAGACCGGAACGGATACTGGTTGAGAACACATGCAATTCAAACGAGGCTCCTGCCTAGAGTCAGTTGGTACATTCTATCTTCGTGAAGTTATGCTGCGGCAAATAACTCTGTGAAACCGGGGCAAGAAATACACGGCCACGACAGCCTAGCAGTTTTCTTTGCCGCGTCTTTTATTTATTTATTTATTTATTTATTTATTTATTTATTTATTTATTTATTTCCTTCTTTCTTTCTTTCTTTCTTTCTTTCTTTTGTCCCTGTTTCACAGTGTTACGTAAACCGGCAGCTCAACCGTTTACTCCGAGCACACGAAACACGTTACCGCGCGCGGCATCAGCGGGAAACCAATTCCTTATTGGGTAGCTGCCATGGCCCTGTCCGGATAACGTAAAACTTTTATTCCCCGCATAGGTGACCGTACAAACGCGAATCAGGGTGTCTGCCGCTTGCAAGAATTTATTTAGACAGCCCATAGACTGTCCATAGACTTCTCTCTATAAAGTGTATAGATATTGCATTGACAAATCTTATAGAGTAGTCTATTGGCAATACAGATCATATAGACAGTCTATAGACAATCGGTAGATTTATGGTCATACACTTATAGTGGAGTTGTTCAGTCTACTGACTACGAATAGACTAAGGGAAATATTTACACGAAGGCAATAGAGTCTATTAAAAGTCTACTAGAGAGTCTACAGACCATTTTTTTAAAGGGTCAGCTGGTGTAGTATACAGCGATTGTATTTCCCATTGTGTTACAGTTTTGTTTTCCCCGATATCTCTCTGTTCAGTCAGGGTAGAACGGTGTCAATATTATTAATAGAATAGAATCGGAAATAGAATCGCCGTCGTGTAGCTTCCACACTTGGCGCTCACCCATGTTCTGATAGTGCTGTGGGTCGAGCGGAAGTTCCTACCCGCAGGGGCTGCTTTCTGTTGGTGACGGGGTGCACCCAACCTTGTGGCGTCATGTCCACCAGCGTTCGAGCAAAGCGTACCCAGAACGTTGCTTTTGCGCATGCGCAGAGGAAGAGGGTGATAGCCGGACTACAGTGTTCTAGGAGCCTTCTAGGACACTTTAGCGGGCCATCGCTCGAGTGGTGCTTAAATACGTTCGCCTGTCTCACATGCTTTAGGTGTTAGGGAGAACGTTCTCGGTGGTCTCCTTGGAACGAGCAAAGCTCTCAGGGGATCGAATAGGCACCGAACTGAGCTTCGGAGAGTCATCTGTTTCGTCAAGCCTTGCCTTAGTGAGTTCGTTTGTTGGCACGTCTCCTGGCCCTGTTCCGAACGGGCTTCGCAGCGCATTCGCTTGCTTGCTGTCATGTATGATCCTCATTCTATATTCTGTACGGGCGAGTATTAGAATCGCGCTACTTCATTAACCCGAATGTGACTACCCCGAATCCCCCCCCCCCCAAAAAAAAAAAAAAAAAGAGGTCGCGCTTAGGAAAGGATATGTTGTGACGACTTTAGTGCTATGATGAGCACGAAAGTGGACTTGATGGCCCGATGGCTATTCCGCGCCATTTATCTCCTTCTACCGCTGTTCTAACGTCCGTGGCTGCATGATGGCATGAGAATCTCCGCGCGACCGACACCTTGACAACCGACCTCTTCCCAGTGGCAGTTGCTCGGACAGTAGTTCCGACAGCGCTCAACGCCAACCGAGACCAGCGCCGTGTGCGACGCTGATGCTTTTCATCTTAAGCTTCGACGTCGTGCTTCCAGTCCGTGGGACTTTCTGCGTTCATTTTTTCTTCGGCAGTACAAGGCAGTACAAAGATTCGCGTGGCCGCTTGTCTGCAAGCGCACCAAGAGCGGCGACATTTTTCACAGGAGGAGCCAACAAGTACGAACATTGTAATGAGGGAGTAATTACTCATTGTCATCCAGCAAAGCGCAGCCATACAGCTACAAACGAAACCTATACAGCTTCCACAGAAACTTCGTAGTTGAAGAAAAATTCGTCGTGGCCTAGAGTTGGAACCCACGACCACTGGGACAGAGGATACGCCTCCAGCAGATGACACCGCTTCACCGGAGCAGTCGCTCCGCCAACTGAGCTCACCTAGACGGCTAGCGCCAATAGTGGGGCGGGACGGCCAGCTAACGTTTAACCAAGTACAAAGCTTTTTGCGTAACAACTCTACGCGACTTCGCCCAAACGAAGACAAGTCGTCTAGTCGAAACGTTGGCTAAGCCCACCTCGGCAGCCCTTGTTAAGTAACGAAAGTAACAGTGACTTGGAGGGTTTATGGGGACACTGCTCGAATGTGGCCCTCTGCGTACGACACAAAAAGTAGGGGGGAAAAAAGCAACAGTCACTGTACAGCCGTACTCTCGTGATACATCAGTGGTGCGTGCGAGGTCTTCTGTCCACCTCAACTATACTGTAAGTAACGAAAGTTAGTCACTTGGAGGGTTTATGAGGACACTCCTCGAATGTTGCCCCCAGGGGGACCCGACCCTGTCTCCCTTTCCCTCTTGCTGTGTGGTCCGCTGCTGGAGAGATGGGAGAGGGCAGAAGCCGGAAGGGAGCTGAGAGAGGAGGGGAAGGCAGCGGTGGCAGGCGGGCATGTGTCCCCCTGGGGTCCCGCTCGGTGTGGTGTCCGCGCAGGCGTGACGCCATTACGCTTAGCTGACGACGACCATGGCGACGTGGCGGCCGCCCCCAAGTGGCGTCGTTCACTATATACCCCCCCCCCCCCCCCCCCCCCCATCGTTCCTCTTCGGGTGGCCGATTTTAAAGCGGTCGCCGGACGACAGCGCTGTGTCATGCTCCTCCCCCGTTGGGCAGCAGTGCTCAGACTCGGTCGTCCACTCACTCTGCCCGCTGTTGTGTCGGCGCCAGAGGCGGCTTTGCCGCGCTCGGCTGCCCGCTTATTCGAGAGTGGACCGCCCCGTGCTCTGTCTCGCCTACTCCGCGCAGGTTCGCCGCGATTTGAGGGAGGGGGGAGGGAGGAGGGTGTTGTTCGACGGCGCTTGGTACCTGAGCGTACAAGCGCTGGAGTGAGCACTAGTTGGCTCACATCGCCCGCATGCAACGTTTAGGGGAAGGTCGCTTCGAATAGTGAAGTAATTCTGGTCGATAGAATTGCCGATCGTATCATGCGCCTCGTATCGTACGCCGGTGCTAATAGAAAGTTTTAGCGTAAGGTATACGCCATCTACCGCCTCCGCAAGCCAATTACGCGCCTGTGCATTGGCGGTATGCTAAAACTCTCTAAAATGCGTTGCTGTTAGTGAGGTGGGCTTGTTATCTTTGCAGTGCGACCTGTGTTTGTTAATGTTGGTTAGCGTTAAAGTATTGACGCATCAGCGCACGAGGCGGCTCGCATCCACTGAGCAGAGGTAGTGAGTTCCAGGCTCGCTTGCCATAATTCGTGAAAACACTTTTGCGCCCGCTCTGCACAGCTTACCTGGGCAACGATGAATGTCGGTTGTGTCTTCGTAAGCGTGCGATTCTCGCCTCTACAATGCAATGCTGAATGGTCACGTGTATCCGCCCATCAGCTCCGTGTTTATGAACACAGGGGCGATCACGGACGCTGGAGGCGGCGGAGGGTATATCGTCGGCGCCGTCGTCTACACGCTGTTGTCTTTAGTTCGCTTATGTCGACGCTTGAGAACCGCTTCTCATGTAGAGCTGTCCAGGCTGTGTAGCTTGAACGGCAGTATATTAGTGAGCCAATACAGCGCACGCGTCAGCATGCCGGCCCACTGTGATATCATAAAACTGTTGTGAAAACTTCTGTTTACATGTATTCTTGTGGGGCGTAACACTAGCATTTATTCCCATGCGCTGACAGCAGCGCCAGCGCACCTTGCCTACGTCACAGATCAGTGTTAGTGTATGACGACTCCATACTCGCAAGGGTGGAGGGCTTGGTAGGAGGACAGGTGGTTCGCGTTTTACAACATGAGCCCGGAAGAAGAGCAAAATGTAGAAGAGAGGGAAGTTGAAGACAGCCGGGATAAATTCTTTCAACTCAAAATTTCACCCACGTCTACAATAATTGTGTCAGTGTGTCACTGGTGTTTGAATTTGCAAGGCACCCTGGCCAGTGCCTCGCTGAGGGTATTTGCCACTCTACCAGAGGCCAACAGTAACACCAAATACGCATCTTTCTGAGCGCAGTCTACGGGAACGTGTTTCCGCACTTGCGCTGAAACCGAGCGTTTCGCCTGGCCACCTACTTCATCACGAACTTATCACGCGCGCAACCTGGACACATTTCTTATTGTGTAAATAGTTTGTGTATGTTACCGCTTCCCCCTATCCTCTCTTCCTGTCCCCTCACCTCTTTCATTTCATTTCTCCATTCTCCATTCTGCCATTTCTCCATTTCTCCATTTCCGCTGCCCCAGCTCAGGTGCTTCGGTATTGATGGTAGATGCCAGGGCCAACAAAAAACCTTTTCCTTCCTTTTTATTATTATTTTCAAATAAACTACTACTACTACTACTACTATAAACTAGTACTACTACTACTACTACTACTACTACTACTACTACTATTATTATTATTACTACTACTACTACTACTACTACTATAAACTAATACTACTACTACTACTACTGCTACTATACTACTACTACTACTATTACTCTTGAGAAATGTGGGTGGGAGAGACGAATCGTGCGACGGTGAATATTCAGGAAACAGTGACGACTCGTAGACGCATTCTTTAACACACAGACAAGAAAACTGTGTTGACTTTACGGATGCACAAAGAGTGGTCAGACGGAACACCCGGCACAAACGTCTCTCTTGTTTGCCGTCTAAGAAGCCACTGTCTTGCCGAGAGTCCGAGGGGCCCGGCCGCTTTCAACTGCACCCGGCCGTTTCGCTGCCCAACTCGCCTCCCGGGCGCCGTCGTAGAAACCCGATCCCGGGCCAGACACCGGCGCTCTAAAACCTGGGAGTGTCCCCGCACTGCTCCGGTCCCCAATGGCACCCCGTCGCGCACACGTGCGAAGGAAACGCGCGCGCGCGCACGCACGCACGCACGCACGCACGCACGCACGCGCACACACACACGCACACGCGCACGCACGCACGCACGCACGCACACACACACACACACACACACACACACACACACACACACACACACACACACACACACACACACACACACACACACACACACACACACACACACACACACACACACACACACACACACACACACACACACACACACACACACACACACACACACACACACACACACACACACACACACACACACACAAAACTCAGAGGAGGGCACACGGGCGACGAGAAACACAGGCAGTAGTAAACGACAATAATAATAATTGGTTTTGGGGGAAAGGAAATGGCGCAGTATCTGTGTCATATATCGTTGGACACCTGAACCGCGCCGTAAGGGAAGGGATAAAGAAGGGAGTGAAAGAAGAAAGGAAGGAGGTACCGTAGTGGAGGGCTCCGGAATAATTTCGACTACCTGGGGATCTTTAACGTGCACTGACATCGCACAGCACACGGGCGCCTTAGCGTTTTTCCTCCATAAAAACGCAGCCGCCGCGGTCGGGTTCGAGCCCGGGAACTCCGGATCGGTAGTCGAGCGCCCTAACCACTGATCCACCGCGGCGGGTAGTAAACGATGCCGTTCGTGGAATTAAGACGCACTCTCCCTTCACCCAAAAAGACAAATACACAACAACTACTATTACTACTACTACTACTACTACTACTACTACTACTACTACTACTACTACTACTGCTGCTGCTGCTGCTGCTACTACTACTACTGGCCACCTGATTTTTTCTTTTTTTTTTCTTCAAGCAACATCAAGAGACCCGGTGCATTGTTCTCCCATAGAAAGGCTCCTTTGCTATGCCCGTGTCTCATTTCCGCTCTTTATACGCCGCTCCTAAAATCGTCCCCGAAAGCGCGGAAACCGGAGGATGCAGAGGAGAGGCCGTGCCTGTCTGCTTCGTCGTCCTCGCAGTACCCGCAAACGGCATTGCGACACCGCCTCCGCCGTGGTCCTTAATCGGCGCGTGCCCGCTGCCGAGAGCGCAGGTGCGCCGGACGCCTCGCGTCCATCTTTCATTCCCCCCCCCCTCTCTCTCTCTTTCCCGGTTTGTTTCCTATTCCGTCCCCGAGCTGCAGTCGGACCGCAGTGCAGCCTCCCCTCCAGACTTCATTCTCTATAGACTTCTTTTTTTTTTTTTTTGGTCTACCAGCTTTTCCGCGGCTGCCTATTCGTCCCAAGTGTAACGTTTCGCAGATAGAGAAGTCATTTTCTTTGCGAATGGATGAAAAGGCAGTAATTGCTGCTGCACGATATGTGATCACCTCAGCCGCGTCGTGGCGCGGATATATGGCAGAGTTATGGTGGTGGTGATAATGATGATGATGGTTAGGATGACGCAGAGCAGCGCATCCACAGTATTGTACTTCTCAGCTGTAGTGGAGTAGGACTTGCGGTTGATGGGGTATGAAGCTGTTTCGTCAAGTTAAGCCGCCGCGGTTGCTGCGCAGTTATGGTGCTCGCCTGACCTGAAAGACCCGGGTTCGATTCCGGCCACGGTGGTCGATTTTCGATGGAGGCAAAAATCCAGTGGCCCGTGTACTGTGGGATCTCAGTGCACGTTAAACAACTCCAGTAGGTCGAAATATCCGGAGCTCTTCACTACGGCGTCCCTCATAGCCTGAGTTGCTTTGGGACGTTAACCCCCCCCCCCCCCCCCCCCCCAAACTAAAATGTTTTGTCAAGTTCTTTTTTTCGGGTTTCTATTTCCGTGGAAACAAAGAATCAACGAATGGATTGAAAGCAAGGGAACCACACAACGCGGCTTGCACGCCCGCGTGGATCGCTGTTGAGGGTGAGGGAACATGAGGCGTCGCCCAACGCATAAAGTCACCTGTACGCCTTATACAGGGGGCGCTCTTCCTGTGTCCCCGCACTGTGCGTTTTCAAGTGCGTGCATGCGTGCGTGCCTGTGCGCTCCAGAACCTCCTACCCATTTTTGTCCCCGTGCACAAGTTGCAATTAGTGAGTAATTACTCATTAGCATACACCCGAGCGCCACCGTACGGCTGGCTACAGGGGAAAAAAGTACGCAGCTGTGTATACTCACGGACCAGGACGAGCGTTTCTTGCTCAGCTGAAAAACTTCTAATAAAGCCTTGTAGTTTTGCATCGCGCACATGGACGGTTTCGCTCACGTAAGATGGTAGAGAGTGTATATGATTACTCCCTAATTGAAATCTAATCCACCTAGGGGGAATCTCCCGAGTACGTTTTGGAGGAGCGTAAGTTGGCGTGTGTACGGTGCACAGATGCAGCCGCACGTAGCCCGCATTTCTTGCTGCTCGGTCGTGGCGGTGGACTCTCTTCTCGTACGGGGCTGCCTCCGCAACCGGCGTTGTCCTCTCTGCGTGGTCGGCGGTGCGTGGCGCGTAGTTCATTACGGCGGCCAGGGGAGCCCCCGCGAAGAGGCGCGCGCAGCAGCGGAGGCTTAGCGGGGGCTTTGTGCAACGCTGCGAGCGCTGCTCGCCGGCGGCGGCGGACTTTATCGGTTTACCTACGGGGGACCACGTGCGCGGGACGGAGATTACGAGTAATAACGCCGCTGGGCTGACCACGCCGGAGAAGCTGGGCCTCGGTGCAAACAAGGCCCGGAGGAGGACTCGCTCGATGCTCCCTGCAGTGTGGTTGAGCTGCCATGGCGGACTACTGTGTGTGCCTCGTTGTTTCGTTTGTTTGTTTGTTTGTTTGTTTGTTTGTTTGGTGGAGTTAGTTTGGGGCGTAGGGAAGGGCTTACGCGAATACGCTGTGCCGTCTCTGCTCGGGAGGAGCGCATTTGTTCCGTTTGACGGGAAGAGGGAGTCGTTATCGGCGGCGCCGGGGTGCCACGTACGAATGACGCGGTGTACGCTCCAAACAGAAAGGAGTAAAAATGGAGACCTGCCGCTGTGGCTCAGTGGTTAGGGCGCTCGGCTACTGGTCCGGAGTTCCCGGGTTCGAACCCGACCGCGGCGGCTGCGTTTTTATGGAGGAAAAACGCTAAGGCGCCCGTGTGCTGTGCGATGTCAGTGCACGTTAAAGATCCCCAGGTGGTCGAAATTATTCCGGAGCCCTCCACTACGGCACCTCTCTCTTCCTTTCTTCTTTCACTCCTTCCTTTATCCCTTCCCTTACGGCGCGGTTCAGGTGTCCACCGATATATGAGACAGATACTGCGCCATTTCCTTTTCCCCAAAACCTATTATTATTATTATTATTATTATTATTATTATTATTATTATTATTATTATTATTATTATTATTATTATTATTATTATTATTATTATAAAATGGAGTAAGGCGCCTTTTAGTCCCCTAAAAAGTGCGCTTAGTCCCCTTTACTCTTACATGGGTGTATTCGTGTCTAGTGTGTACCACACACAGCGAGGGGAAAAGATAGAGATATGCGTTACTAATAGCGACAAAAGCACCAAAAATGTAACTAAGATAACAGGTGCCGTTATATGCTTCGATGCAGAAAGGTTAGACCATGTTACGGGGACGAAACTAGTAACTAATGTTCGACTTTGCCTTTAATTCTACAATTTTTTTTTACTTGCAGTACTGCTGTCTTTGAATATGTAGTACTTCACTACGGGCCGAACGTTCGAAAGTCAAGCGTTACCGGTTTAATGATTTGGCGTACATTGGTGGCAGGCTCATGCTTTGTGGGGATTAAAGCACCGGGAATGTCTACTTTGGTGGTTTTAAAAAGTGCAGA